>NW_026652298.1:1291179-1810166 GCF_009828535.3 Hylobates moloch
CCAATAGTTCCAGAAGTCTTTCTTCATTCTTTTTTTTTATTATTATACTTTAAGTTCTGGAGTACATGTGCAGAATGTGAATGTTTGTTACATAGGTATACACTTGCCATGGTGGTTTGCTGCACCCATCAACCTGTCATCTACATTAAGTATTTCTCATAATGCTATCCCTCCCCTATCCCCCAACCCCCCGACAGACCCCAGTGTGTGATGTTCCCCTCCCTGTGTCCATGTGTTCTCATTGTTCAACTCCCACTTATGAGTGAGAACATGCAGTGTTTGGTTTTCTGTTCTTGCGTTAGTTGGCTGAGAATGATGGTTTCCAGTGTCATCCATGTCCCTGCAAAGAACATGAACTCATCTTTTTTATGGCTGCATAGTATTCCATGTGTATATGTGCCACATTTTCTTTATCCAGTCTATCATTGGTGGGCATTTGGGTTGGTTCCAAGTCTTTGCTACTGTGAACAGTGGTGCAATAAACATATGTGTGCATGTGTCTTTATTTACCGTACCTATTTCCACACAAAATGCCAAAGACCAGGGTGGTGGGAAAAGATGAGTACAGAAGAGATGGTATGTTAAGTCTGCCTTTACAGACTCTCAATCAAATACAGTTGAACAACATGGGGGATAAGCTGTGTCTTATTAGAAAATAGGGTATTTGCAGATGTAAATGGTTAGGCAATGAAAATACAAAAGAGGTGTACACTGAGGTCACACTGAATTAGAGTAGGCTTTAAGTTTAATTACTGGTCTCCTCAAGAGGAGAAAGACATTTGAAGATATAGACACACACAAAGGGAAAAAGGCAATGTGACCACAGAGGCAGAGATTGGAGAGATGCAGCTGTAAGTCAAGGAGCACCAAGGATTGCCAACACCCAGAACCTATGAACCAGCAAGGGATCCTTTCCTAGAACCTTCAATGGGAGCATGCGTTTGTTCGGCCTTCTTGCTGTTGTCACTCTGTATGTGTTATTTATCAAGTTAAGGAAGTTGTTCTCTATTTCTAGCTTACAGAGAGTTGCTTAATCATGAATGAGTGTTGGAATTTGTCAAATGCTTTCTATACATATATTGTTATAATCATATTATTTTTCTTTCTTGGAATGTTGATGTTATTACATTAATTGCTTTCAAATGTTGAAATAGTCTTCAAATACCTGTAATACATCCCACTTGGTCATGGAGTACAATTAATTTTATACATTGTTGGATTCAATTTGCTAATATTTTGTTGAGGTTTTGCATCCATATTTAAAAGGCATATTGGTCTTTAGTTTTCCTATTTTAAAATTATCCCATGTTCTTTGTCTGGTTTTGGTATTAAGATAATATTTGCCTCATAGAATAAATTAAGTAGTCTTGCCTCTGCTTCTATTTTTTGAAATATTTTGTAGGGAGTTGGTAGAATTCATTAAGAAACTATCTGGACTTTTTTTTCTATTTTGGAAGCTTATTAATTATTTAATTTCTTAATAGATATAGACCTATACATGTTGTCTATTTCTCCTTGAATGAATTTTGGTAGATTATGTCTTTCAAGGAACTGGTTCTTTCATCTAGGTTATCAAATCTGTGGGCATAGAATTGTTAATAATATTTCTTTATTATTCTTTTAATGTCCAAGGATCAATAATGATGACATCATTTCTTATGTTTGTAATTTGTTTCTTCTTTCTTTTTTCCCTTGGCTAGACTGATAACATTTTAACTTTATCAATTTTGTTTCTCTTTCCAAAGAATCAGTTCTTGATTTTACTGATTTTTCTCTAATTATTTTCTCCAATTTCATTGAATTCTGCTTGAATTTTTATTATCTCATCTCTTCTGCTCACTTTAGATTTAATTTGCTCTTCTAATTTACTAAGATGGAAGCTAATATTATCATTTTTAGACATATCCAATGCTGTAAATTTATCTTTAAGCACAGCTTTAACTCCATCCCATAAGTTTTGATAAGTTGTATTTTCATTTGAAAAAATTTCAAAATATTCCAAGACAGTTAAAATTTTTGCTTGAGACTTCTTTTACCCCATTCACTATTTAGAAATGTGTTGTTTAATCCCAAAACATTTTGGGATTTTCCAATTCTCTTTCTGTTATTGATTTCTGGTTTAATTCCATTGTGGTTTGAGAGTATATACTGTGTTATTGCTATTCTTTTATATCTTTTAAGGTGTTTTATTATCTAGAATATACTCTGTCTTAGTGTATATTCCATGTGAGCTTTAGAAGAATATGTGTATCCTACTGTTCTGCCTGACTTTATAACTGTCAAGTAGATCCAGTTGGTTGATGGTGCTATTTCACTTAACTATAACCTACTGATTTTCCGTCTGCTGGGTCTGTCAATTACTGATTGAGTGTGTTGAAATCTCCAACTAAATTAGGATATTTGTCTTTCTTTTTTCAGTTCTTATACCATTGTCTTCTTTATTCCTGGTAATTTTCCCTTCTCCGAAGTCTGCTTTGTCAAAAATATTATAGGTACTTCAGCTTTCTTTTGATTAGTGTTAATATGATATATCTTTATCATTTACATTTTAATCTACCTGATTATTTATTTAAAGTGAGTTTCTTGTAGACAACACATAGTTGGGTTTTGTTTTATTATACTCTCTGGCCGTCTCTCTCTTTTAATTAGTATATTTAGATAATTCATATGCAAAATGATGATTGATATATTTGGATTCATATCTATTATATTTTTAATTGTTTCCTATTTACTTCCCATGCTCTTCATTTCATTTTTGTCTTCCACCTTTTTTCTATACTCTCTGGTTTTATTTGAGCATTTTATATAATTTTATTTTATGTCTTTTATACCAAGTCAGTAATGTTTTTTTAAAGATTTTTTTTCAGTGGTTACTCTAGAGTTTGCAGTATACATTTACAACTAATTTAAGTTCACTCTCAAAAAATATTATACCACTTCATGGATAGTGTAGGTACGTTATAGTAGAGTATTCCCAATTCTTCCCTCCCATTCTTTACTGCAATGTGGTCATTCATTTCACTTACCCATCAAGTGTATAAATGAATATATTATTGTTAAAATTATTTCAGTGAAATCTATCAGATTAATTAAAATCAGTGCTATCAGAAATATTACCTTTATTTATTCCTTCTGCCACGCTCTTCTCTTCTCTAGGTCTGAATCTCTATCGTTGTTGTTCTCTCTGAAGCACTTTCTAACATTTCTTGCAAGTCAGGTTCTTTGGTGACAAATTCCCTCAACTTTTATTTTTCTGAGGAAGTTGTTATTTCTCCTTTATTCCTGATGGATAACTTCCCTGGATGCATAATTCTAGGTCTAGTTGGTAGCTTCTACTTTCAAGACTTTAAAAATTTCTATCCAAATTCTTATTGCTTGTGTGGTTTCTAAAGAGATATCCAAATGTAATTCTTATTACTCTATAAGTAAAGTTTTTCTTCCCAGTAGTTTATTTCAAGATTTTTCTTTGTCTTTGACATTCTGCAGTTTGAATACACTATAATGGTATGCCCAAGGGTAAAATTTTCGGTATTTACCTTGCTTGGTGTCCTCTGAGCTTCCTGGATTTGTGTTTTGATGTCTGCCATTAATTTTGAAAAATACTCAGCTATTGTTACTTCAAAAATGTTTGTTCCTTTCTCTTTTTATTTTTCTGGTATTCCCATTATGTGTATTTTACACCTGTGTAATTGGATATTCTCGTTTTTAAAAATTATGATTCCCCTTTTTTCACTTTGGGAATACCTATTGACATATCTTCAAGCTTACTGATCCTTGACTATGTCCAGTCCACTAATGAGTCCATTAAAGACATTATTTATTTATATGCAATGCTTTTGGTTTGTATTTCCTCTTTATTTTTTTTCTTAGAGTTTCCTTCTCTCTGCTTACATAACCAATTTATTCTTGCATGTTGTCTACGTTTTCTATTAAAGTCCTGGGCATATAATTCATACTTATTTTTTTTAAATCTCCAAATATCTGATAATTCCAAAACCTCTGTTGTAGCTGGGTCTGGTTCTGATGCTTGCTTTGTATCTTCCAATTGATTGTTTTTTGTCTCTTACGATACCTTGTAATTTTTTGTTAAAAGCCAGACGTAATGTACTGGGTAAAAGAAACTGAGGTAGATGGGTCTTTAATGTGAAGTTATACATTTATCTGGCTAAAAGTTAGGTTGTGTTTACTATTCATTATTGCTGTGGTATCGGAGGTTAAAATTTCCATTACTGTTCTTGTTTTTTGTCTCCTTTTTGTCTTTGGTTTCTCTAGAAACTCCTTCAATAGTGTCAGAAGCTTGCAATTTGTTCAGCTGTCATCCCTCTTATTACACAAGAACCTTATTGATGAGGTCAAATTCACAGAAAGAGAAACTAGATTGGTATTGCCAGGTTCTGGGGTGAGAATGAAGTGGAGTGATGGCTAATGAGTATAAGACTTTTTGGGAGGTGATTAAAATGTCCTGAAATTAGATAGCAGTGATTGCACAACTCTGTGAACGTGCTAATAATCAGTAAATTGTACCCTTTAAGGGGGTACGATTTTTTTTTGGTATGTGAATTATATCTCAACAAAGCTGGTATATAAAAAAACGAAACATAGATGAACACATTATATTGACGGTGGGGAAAATTCAGAATTTTTATATAATGTGTACTTTGGGGAAATTGGAATATCCTAAATTGCATTATACCCAAACTACAAAGTTTTAGGAAGTTATTAAAAATTACATTACCAAAGATGTTACAAGGTAAGTAAAAACTCAAGGTAAAATTAGATGCACAGCATAATTTGAACATTATAAAATAAAATGTTTTTATCTCTCTGTGTATATATTTCCAAACCTAGCTTTAAAATTACATATTTTAAAATGAAAATAGCATAAGAAAATTCATGTTCAACAGCATTTATGAACATTAATATTATGGGTGATGGTATTCTTTAAAATTGTAAAAACTTTTAAAATTCTACATAATGAGTATGCATTATATTTACAATCATAAAAATACATCACTAAAAGATACATTATCTTTTTACTTTTGATTCTTAAATACATAGTATACAGTGTGAGGTGAGGCTCCAGTATATCACTTAATTATTTGAGTAATAATTATAATAACAACAATAACTGATTAATCAATACCTATCAGAGTTCTCACTCTTTTTATCCCATTCATTGGTTTTGCCAATGCCGTTGTGATCTTCAAGCAAATGGACACAATGACACTGCTCTGTCAGTCTGCCTCATGAAAAGCCATTTTAAGATGGGGATTAAGCAATGTACTATATGGTAAGGCAAGGCTATTTATAGCACACCCTTGGAACTAAACTTAATTGTATCATCATTATGAGGCAATCTTTACAGAGTTCTGTGAAATGCATTCTATAATTGTAAAAATTGCATTTGCAAATGTCCCTTTAGTAACTAACCACAAGATAGAGGCAGTAGGGAAAAATTTAATTTAAGAAAATAGAATAGAGTTGAAAATTTATGGGAAATTCTGAATAAAGTTCATAATTTTACCGATTACTCGTAATGATTACTCAAAAACCAGAACAGGAAGAAACTGGACTTATTAAAAGAAGCATTAAATAAAGCACTAAACAATGTAGACTGGCAAACTACTGTATCTAGAAGCCTTCTTCCCCTGTGGACACATAAAAGACTAAAAAATGTTGATGATATAAACTTAAGAAACAAAATATCCCACCTGGAGCAGTTTCCTCAAAAGTTATTTAGACTTTGCTACTCTACGTAAAAGCAGTTCACATTATACTAATAGGTCCAAGCAAGCAGTTTAGGTTGCATAGTACATGATATCCATGCTGGATCTGAGGCTAAAAGCAGTTGGTTTTTCTGGTTTCCTATTTTTTTTCCTTTGATGACCTAAGTCCTAATGACATACTTTTTCAAACATTCAATAGCACTTAGGTTTTCATTTAAAATTTTATTTTATTTTATTATATACAATTCTCTTTAATTAAATCAAGATGTGTTTCTTGTTTGAAATGAAGTTCCTCCAAGGAAAGAATTGTGTGTGCTTCATTTTTTTAAATATATTTTTCCCAAGGATCCAGGACTGTGTGGGGCAATGCTTAAGAAATACATAATCTCATTTTATTGTGTTAGTCTCTTATCTAAACCTCAGTTTTATTGAACTCAGATTCAGAACTTCCCCCCATTACCTATGCATTTCAGCAATACCGTACCATATCACCACATAATGTCTTCTCCATGTTCATTTATACATCCATCCCTCTATTCAACAATCCATATCCACACTGGCTTTTTTTCTCTTTAGTCCAGGGCTTGGGATACTTTTCTTTAAAGGTCCAGAAAGTAAAATTTTAGGCTTTCTGGCCCATATCATCTCTGTAGCAATTACTTAACTCTGCCATTATAGCACAAAAGCAGCCAAAACAATTCGTAAGCAAATAACTTTGGCTGGGTTCCAAGCAAATTTTCTTTATGAAACCCAGGCATAGGCTGGATTTGGTCATGGGTTATAGTTTGCAGATTCATGCTCTAGTGCACTTTCTTCCTCACTTACCAATTTACCAGGTATGTATTTTAATCAGCAAGAGACAGAATGTTCTGAAGATGATGCTGCATTATTGCTGATAAATCTTCAGTCACATTAATTACATTCTCAGCCTGGTTTTAAATAACTTATTTCTGATTTCTAACATTCCTAAATATCTGCTACTTAACTACACTTGCATGTTCCCCAGAGTTCAGAGACACTTTGAGTCTTCCCAGCGCATTGTATTTATCTACACCCCATTCTATTGTTACTAAACTGCCCCTTGTTTATTTATTCAAGAACCACTTCCCCTATCAAACTTACAAAAGCTACTCTCCCTGACCACTTAGCAGGAAGTGGCTTAGCTGTGGTTATTTGTATAATTTTTTTAACCATCTATCATTGCCTGTATATTTTACATCTTTTTTGTTAAGCAATTTTTTAATTTAAATCATCATATTAATTTTTGTTTATAATGTTATGTTTCTAATTACAATAAAATTTCTTGAGGAAAAGAAATGTATTACACTTATAAAACTTCCTCATTGCGTCTAGCATAGTAATTAACAAATAATAGGGGCTCATCACTATTTGACTTGGTGGCTATTACTCTGAAGAACAAACTCTTCTCAATAGCATATTCATTGAAGTTTCTCAACATGACACAATAGATTGCAACTGATAGTTGGTAAAGTTTTTCTCCCTCAGAGAAAAAATTTTCACTGGACAAATGAATAATTTTTCATAAAATGGATACTATTAACGAATATTATTTACTTTCTGATTACCTTAAAGAATGTTCAGTACTGTACATATAAAATAAAGTTTATTAATTGCCATAACAATTATAAATAGTTGATAAAATTTTAACAGTATTTGACCTTGTTGCTAGAAGTTTATCAAAATAACTGATATTTATCAAACTAACTGATACTGAAAGTTATAAAATATGATTTAAAATAACAGGTTAAAACAACATATAGGTAAAAATTCACCTAAAGCTATTTTTCACTGGATAACGTATTTTTTTTTTTTTGGTTGAAAGGAGAATACTTTATTGCCCTTTATGCCCCTTCAGCAATGCTTAACTTGTTTGAAGTTTCAGTGAGATTATTTTTCTGTACTTTTAGTGCATATATTATGAATGCTGAGTTTGTCTGTTGTGAATTCTTATTGTTACAGTAATGACTAACATAGCAAAAGTCAGCCGCATTTTATATTTTCTGTAAATGGAAGCTTATGTTGACTTACTCTCTAAGTAGCCCATAAAGTTATTGCTGGAAATGAGATTTTTGAAAAACATAGATGTGATGGTTAATTTTAGGTATCAACTTGACTGGTCCATGGGGTGCCCATATATTTCATTAAACATTATTCTGTGTGTGTCTGTGAGGATGTTTCTGGATGAGATTAACATTTGCATCAGTAGACAGAGTAGAGCAGAGGGCCCTCCCCAGTGCAGGCGGTCCTCATCCAATCTACTGAACACCTGGATAGAAAGAAAAAGTCTGAGTAAGGCAGAGTTTCCTGTCTTTTCAATTGCCTTTGAGCTGGGGTATCAGTCTTCTCTTGGCTTTGGACTTTGACACAGACTGGAAATTATACCGTCAGCTCTCCCGATTCCCAGGACTCTGGACTCAGACAGGAATTATACCATTCCCTCTCCTGGGTCTCCAGCTTGTCAACTATTACATGTTAGGACTCCTTACCTTCCCAAATCACATGGAACAGAATCCTTATGATAAATATCTTTGTGTAGTTATAAGTAAATAGATTTTAACTTGGCTTAGGCTAACTCTTTGTCTAAGACCGCATTCTGGTGCCCTCCTGTGCTATCCCTACAGGCTGTTTGGTGGTGTTTTACATGTTTCCAAATTCATCTGTATCTCAGTCTCTGCACACACATGATTTTTGTAGGTTTTTCTTCAAATATATATGGAGCAGCTGGAAGACAAAGTTGGTATCATTTTCTTCTTGCCTGATACAGTGCCTGACATTTAGTAATGACTCTGTAGAGTATACTAAACTCATATATGTACATATGAAAATATATAGAGGTTAAACTTGCCTCAATCTTCATACTCTCTTCCAATTTTACCTGCATGGTTCTTTGAATATCAAATCATGTTTCTTTGAATATCAAATCTATATTCAAAGGACTAACAGAAGCAGATAAAGACACAGTAATGATTCCTTAAAAGAATCATTTAAAGTCAAGTTAAAATTACTAACAAGCTGATTATTTTGAATAAGCATTAATTAGAAGGTATCTTTTTCTGGACTCTAGTATCTATGCTAAAAATTGGATGTGTAACTATTATCTTCCTCCATTCACGGGCCTATTTTAATGTTCATACCTGCTTTTGTGGTAGATACAACTTCTATATGTAAGTTACGGGTTTTGGAGATACTTATAATGATATTTATATTATAAATGTGATTCTTATAAGAAACTTCAAAATAGTGGCCAAATGGGTAGGCATGGAAATAGTTTTAGGGAAGAAATAATGAGGTAAACAAAAGATATCTTCATGAATGAAAGAAAATAATGAGGTAAAACAAACCAATGCAGATAAAGGAGCCTCATTCTAAGTGTCTATAGACAGGTGGGAGGAGAAATATATGAGTTTTTGGTGTGGTTGTAGTCAATTAGGAAATTTTGCAGGAGTGCCAAAGACTAAGGGGAAGCCCCAAATGGCTTCACAAAGGGCATAATAGACTGAAATTTAAGCAGAAGCCATGTTAGAAAATGGTCGAGTACATTGCCTAGCTTTCCTGTGTTGAAACAAATTAGGTCTAAGAAGTTAAGATCCAAGTTAATGGTTATCAAATAAAACTGTAATTAATCTATGTTGTTGCTTGGAGAGCAGCGGCTAATTTTCATCTGAATCACATGTGAGAATCTACGCACCAAGCTGAAAAGGGCGCTGAATAAATAATTACTTGCACAAGTTTTTTATTTTCTAAAAAAGAAAAAGCATGTTTTTAATTGAAAATTCTGGGTTGTTTCAAGATCCCGATTAGAGATGATCTTTGAGTAAATGTCCCAATGAAGATTACTCAATGTCAATCATTAAACAAAATTAAATAAATAAAGTACACAAAATGTTAAATAGTGATGAACGCTAAGGAGAAAAATAAGGCAGAAAGAGCAGTAGGCTAAGTGTTGGAGGGGTTGACATTTTATGTAGAGTGGCCAGAGGAGCAGATGAGATTGAATAAAGATACGAAGGAAGTGAGGGGAAAATTCATCAGCTATCTGGGGCAAGAGATCTGAAAGACAGGCAGCAATTGATAATGCAAAGGCCCCAAGGCAAACAGGGCCTTTAGATTTCACTAGAGTGAAATCTAAAATGCAGGGAATGCATAGGAAGCAGGATCCCTTTGGAGTTAGGAAATAAGTTCTTAACAAACAAGATAAAATTCTGCCTTTGTTGCTTTAAATCGTAGCTCACAAACTCACATACTTACAGAAGTCAGGGTAATAATGTAGATGTCTGAAGCATGGTGGGTGTTTTAACTTCCCGGGGCTACCATAACACATTACTACAAACTGGGTGGATTAACACAACAGAAATGTATTCTGTCACAGTTTTGCAGGCAGAAAGTCCGAAATCAAAGTGTCAGCAGGGCCATGCCCCCATTGAAGGTTCTAGGAAAGGATTCCTTGCTGTTTCATAGCTTCTGGGTGTTGGCAATCCTTGGTGCTCCTTGACTTACAGCTGCGTCTCTCCAATCTCTGCCTCTGTGGTCACATTGCCTTTTTCCCTTTGTGTGTGTCTATGTCTTCAAATGTCTTTCTCCTCTTGAGGACACCAGTAATTAAACTTAAAGCCTACTCTAATTCAGTGTGACCTCAGTGTACACCTCTTTTGTATTTTCATTGCCTAACAATTTACATCTGCAAATACCACATTTCCAAATAAGGTAACATTCACAAGTACTGGCAGTTAGGACTTGAACATATTTTTGTGGGAGACACAATTCATCTTACAATAATGGGGAAAGTAGAAAACTCCTGGGAAGATGTTGACTCTAACGGGGTTAGCTATGACTTAGCTTAGCAGATTGTTGTCAGTTTGCATACTTCGCTTTCAGGAAAGGATTTGCCTTGCAGAGGGTAGTTTATTACTAGAAATTAACAGAGGGGTCAGGTGTGAGTGCGGAGGATCTAGTTCAACATGGCTTCAGAAAACCTTTAGGGAGTACTTCCTACCTGTAGTAGAAGAAATGTTCGAAAGAATGTCAAGATTGTCAGAGACATTTTGACTTTGGAATATCAGACAGCCCTATGATAAGCATTCGGGGTCAAAATTAAAAATTACATCTAAAAGATGTAGTTAGCATGAATTCTTGTGACAGATGTAACATTCTGATCAAGTTTTCTCAGCAAGTTTGCACATACATGTGCCTTAATCCATAGTTGTTGGTTTCATCTCTTCCCCTAGGCTCACATTTGTTGGCTTAACAAGGTGGCTTCTATGCAATGAATCTTATTTGAACAAGCAATCTCCAAAGACATAAAATGGGACTGTAGTCTGTTTAGACTTAGAATTACTAGAGTGAAATCTAAAATGCATCCCTTGATCTACAAAATGCAGTTTGGTAGTTCCCAGTGTGGAAATTTCTATCTTGAGGGATATTTCCCTCAAGGTAGAAATTATTTATCTCAAGAAATTATCTATCTCAAGAAATTATCTATCTTAGGGGATACTTCCTTAACTGTAACTTAAAGCCATTATGCAATTATGAGACTATATTTTCCACTGGTAGTGAGAGACAGGACTTGAAATCTAAAGAGACTGCAAGTGAAATCAGAGTTCATGTCTGAGACCTATAATGCTACCAGGGATTAAATGAAGGAGATTCAATTGAACCGTCTCTTTTAGGATTCAATTATGAATAGCTGCCTCGTTGATGAGTATACATTTCGTAAGGCCTTATATTTCTCATCTCTATTAAGTTTTCCTTCAGAATTGGGTAGATCATTTTTCCTTGGCACAGATAATTTATACATTATCTCAATCATTTTTTTTGTTTGTTTCCAGAAGCAGTGAGGCAGTGAACTATGAACTTTACTGCTGGAACAAAATTTAAAGATGGTCTTTTTAGTGGAATTTTGTTCCTTCATTCCTCAACCAAAGATAGACTTTCTAACATCTACAGTCCAGCTGTCACAGGATTTATTAATCACACTGTAATGCAAATGTTTCAATTCATAACTCCCAAGTTGACAAATTCCACAATTAATTTTAGGAATTACCTTCTCTATCATATTTACTCATTTTCTTATATTAATTTTGTCTCCATCATTATATGGTAAATTCTTTTGAGGGCAATGAATCCTTTTCCTCTCCTTCCCTCTCACCTTGGTGTGCTTTGTACATTATATTCACTTAGTAAATACTGAGATAGCTTTAAAATACTCTTCTGTAAATAAAAATAATACAAATAATACAATTTAATCACCATAAAACCATTAGTGTAAAGCAGCAACAAAATGCAGTTTTAAGATAAGGCTACTTAATAATTTAAATTGTTATTAATCACCTAATGAATGCCAAAGTCAAGAAAGTGAATTATTTGTGTCTAGGGTAAATTTTATATTATGACTTCTCCCATATGTTTCATGAAGGAAATACATTCATTAATTGACAGCTCTCCCCTTGACTTTATTAAGTACCAAGTTGAGTTTACTTTGAAATTTAGAAAGGATTTTCTCTTACCTGAAGCAGTGAAATAAATTTGTTATACTTATGTCTTGGAAGAAGAATAAATGCAGACTCTGAAAAGATTTAGCTCTTTGGGGATTGCAGTATTTCAATTAATGACACTCTTTCAAATCTCTTAAATCCTACCTCTTTGCTCAAAATTCTTTCTATTATCATAAATTTATTCTCTTGTGTTAGGACAAGTCTAAACTAGCAAAGTGAAATGGAAAATGGAGCCAATTATTCAGATAATTGAAGTAAAATACTTTTTTTTCTCATTACTGTATATTTCAGATACAATCTTCTTTTTCTAAACCTGAGTATGTAGAATTACCCCAGTTCCCTCTCAAATAATGTATTTAGTTAGATCATATTATTTAAAGTTTCTAATTCTTGTGAACTTTCTGACTTTGAGACTTGGTCCATATAGGTAAATAACTCCATTAGCAGGGCTAAAATATGTCTGGGGAATTGAGTCAGAAGTAAAATGTTAGGATTCACTTGATAATTTAAGGCATTAGAAAGTTTACTCAAATAGACATATAAAAATCTCTTCCTTAGAGCCCGGATCCACATATGTAAAAGAAAATAATGAACCAAAGTAATTGTCTCAATAAATGAAATCCCACATTTCTCTCTTAAATCCAAAATATACAGATAATGTTTTTTTAAAAAACTTTTTACTTTAATCATTCAAATTTGTCCCTCATTTTGATACCAATTATTACTATTTAAAACTTTAAGATTCAATGATTTTTTCTAGAGTGGTATAGAGTAGGCAAGCAACAAATATTTGCTTTCTGGAACAGAAATTATCTGCTAATAATCCAGAAAATTATCAATTATATTCCATCTCTTTATTTGCTATAATTTTCCAATTATGTTAGTTTCCTTTTTGCTTAAAAATTCCCATAATTCCATATTTGTATATTTTTCTATTGTGCCACTAAAATATTTATTTAAGGCTGCAGATATGATGATTTTGGGACAGCTACCTTATTAGAAAACTAAATTTTTAATAAATAAAAAGGAATAATTAGGGTAAATAAAAAATATAATGTGAATGGATAAAACAATAAAGAATTACAATTTTGTGGTAAAGAATTTCTTAAATGAGACACCTAAAGAAATACCATAAGGAAAATATGAGAGACTGATCACATCAAAATTAAGGACTTTTATTCAAAAAAGAGCAGAATCGAGAATACCACCAGCAGGTGGTGAGAATACATTTGCATTCTTCTAAAACTGGCAAAAATTTAATACCTAAATATGACTCATACAAATCAATAAGAAAAAAAAGAAAATGAGTAGAAAAATTGTCAAAAAAAGAGAAACAAAATCCAAATGGTTCACAAATATATGAAAAAAGATTAATCACACAGCTAATCAGATAAATGTAAGTTAACAATAAATAAACACTTATATGCATCCAATGATTGAAAATTAGAAAGTCAGTACCAAGCAAGTCAGTTCAGGATATTGGAAAAGACAATTTTTTATGTACTGCCTGAGGCAAGAGAAGATGATATAATTCTTTCTGGGATACATTTTAAAGGTTTTGATGAAATTAAGTATACATGTAATATATGATCCAATCTATGATCCAGTCATATTACACTGCTGGGTATTTACTTGAAATAAATCTTTGCATAACTTGCATAACTTTGTTATATGTTTTGTGATAGCAAAGATATAGAAATAAACTAGGTTTCCATCATGTGGGAATAAATAAGTGAAAAAGAGGTACATACAAACAATATGATGTCATGAAGGAGCTACAATCAATAAACTAGATAAATATACAGCAAAATGGATAGATCTTAAAGTGGCGGGCTAAAAAAATACAAGAAATACAACATTTACAGACTGATATAACATCTGGAATCAAAATACATCCATATATAAAACAGCATTACATTATTCAGGAATATAAATATTTCCAAGTACTATATTACATGAAAATGAAATATGTGTAGAATGGAAGTGATTTTTGGTAATGAAAAAAATCATAAAAAAGAGAAATCTCACATAGATTAAAGATGATTGTGTTTCTGTGTTTCAAGTAAATAACAACAACAAAAATAAGCCTTCGTACTTCATCCCTAGTGAGATCAGAGACTCTTGCCTTCTCCTCTATGATGCTGTCTTTGTGTTAGTTCACCCAGTGACATTTATACTTCTCAGTTCTGTCATTTCTCCGACAGACCTCTGCTTCATCTATCTCACAGTTTGTTTCTTTGTATTATCTGGCTCTTGTTGACTTAATGTCTATTGTTTTGTTGTACCACTTTAAAATCAACTTATTTTGTTGTTTAGATAGTAAACTCAATGTAACAAACACATTTGCAAGTTCACAGCTTTGGAATATTCCTATAAGGTTTTCAGATTTAAAAAAAAAAGATATTTTAACTCAACAATACACAGTGAGTCCATTATCATTCATGAATTGTATCTAAGTGGAATGGTTCGTTACTTGAATTGTTTACTGTCTACGGTGGGGGGGGACCCAGGAAGACACTTCCTTTCAAAATATTTTCCCCATGTGCCCAGTATTACCTACAGTTTATTTACATGGGATTTAGCTTTTCATTCCATAGTTAGTCATATAGTTCACCTCTGTTGAGAGCAATGGGCCTCAAGAGAACAAGTAAGAGCATCAGGGAATACAGGACAGAGCAAAAGGATAAAATTTTCAATTTTTTTTTGTATAAGATAGGCTGTTATCATATCACAGTGTGAAGAATTCTTTAGTACAAAGCTAGATCTTTCTCTTCAACTTGAAAAAAGCATGTGTGTGTGTGAGACAGAGAGAGAGAGAGAGAGAGAGACAGAGAGAGAGAGAGAAAGACAGTGTCAGTGGAGGCTGCATATTGATTCTGGACTTCTGCTCCCAACAGAAGATAACAGGGCACCACACTCCTGCCTTGCTGATGTCATGTTAGATGAGGCCTAGTGGAGAGTGAGGACTTTCATCACCATCCCACAGTAATAAGGGCACTTTTCCATGGTGTCAGTGGAGGCCACATGGGGAAGAGTAAGAGGGAGCCGCTCTCCTTCTCAGAGGGTGGTATCAGTGGAGGCCTAGTGGGGAGCCAGAACGCTCACTCCTGACCAACAATAATTAGCAGCCCTTCTCTGGTTATGGAAGGAAGCTGAGACGGGAACTTGAACTTCCACACCCAAGTGGCAATAACTCAGTCACTTCTCACTTCCCATGTTCAGATTATTGTCAAAAAAAGATCTGTTAAAGCAAAATATTTAAATAAGATCCAGAGATTCATGACACTCCCAATATGTCCAAGTTTCAGTTAAAAATTACCCATCATACTATGAGCAGGGAAAATCTCAAATGAAAACAGAAAAAAACAATCAACAGATGTCAACACTGAGACAAAACAAATGGCAGACTTGTCTGACAAGCATTTTAAAGCATCTATCATGAAAATGTTCATCAAGTATTTAGGCATGTGCCTGAAATAAACACACATACAAAAATAGAAAGTCTCAGCAAATAAAAATTGAAAATCTGAAGAAGAACCAAAATAAAATTGCAGAACTAAAAAGTATAATGAATAAAATAAAAAACTCAACAAGAGAATGGAAAGTGCAGAGGAAAGAACCAATGAGCCTGAAGATAGGATAATAGAATTACTCAGTCTAAACAACAGAGAGAAAATATGCTGAAAAAAAAAAGAGAACCTGTGGAACTATTCTACAAGATTAATATTCTTGATATTGGAGTCCTGAGAGAGAAGAAAAGAGGGTGGGTCTGAAAAGTATTCAAATAAATGATAGGTTAAAACTTACCAAATTTTTCAAAAGACACCAATCTGTAAATCCAATAAGCTGAGAAAACACCAAGTAGGATAAAAAAAATCTATGCCAAGACACATCATAAACTTCTGAAAACTAAAGAAATATAAAATATCTTGAAAGTGGTGAAAAAAATTGAGCCTTTACCTATCGGGGGAAAATGCTTTGAATGACAGAAGATTTCTCATCAGAAACTATGAGACCAGAAGGAAATAATGCTATGACATTTTACAAATGCTGAAGGAAAAGAAATCTGTCAATCCAGATTTCTATATATAGTGAAAATATTCTTCAGGAATTAAGAGGAAATCAAAACAATCTCAGATGAAATAAAATGAAGAGAATTTGTAGCCAGCAAATGAAATTTAGGCTAAAAGAATGGATAAATGAGGTTCATGAAACTGAAAGGAAATGTTCAAAGAAAAAAACATTGGAACATTAAAAAGAAAGAAGAAAGAAAATAGTGAAAAGATAGATAAATACAGTAGAATATCTTTTTCTTCCTGAGTTTTCAGAATTATTCTGAATCATTGGGACACAATTATAGCATTATCTGACATGGTTCTTAACATACATGTGAGGATGGAGTGATAATAGGGAAATATGGTTTTTATACTTTAGAAAACCTGCTGAAACGTTGACAGCAGTAAAATGTTATTTTATATATATATATATATATACACACATATATGTAATATGCATATGCATACACATATGCATACAAATATATTCATACATATACAAATATATTTTTGTGTGATTTGTGTGTTTATATACACACATGTATAAATTACTAACAAATTATACATAGATACAGTAAAAATATGATAAAGTCGAGATAAAATTTAATAAATTTTCAAGTACCTCACAAGAAAGCATGAAAAAGGAAATAGTAAGATGAAACAAGAGGAAATAGATAACAAAAAAAGACATAGCTGACTTAAGCCCTCACATATCAATATTTTTATTAAGTGTAAGTAGTTTAAACACACACACACATGCGCGCACACACACACACACACACACACACGCTGTATGCTATCTAAAAGAAACTCACCCAACTGTATGGTGTCTAAAAGAAACTCACTTCAAGTATAATGATATAGGTAGGTTGGAAGTAAAAGGATGGAAAAAAGATAGAAAAAGATATTACAATGTAAATATCAACCAACGAAAGAAGGATCAGCTATATGAATATCAGTTAATGTAGCTTTCAAAGCAAAGAAAATTACCAGAGACAGAGATGAACATTACATAATAGAAGTGTCAATCCACCAAGAAAACAGTCATTCAATTTTGTATGAACCAAACTACAATGCTGCAAAATATAAGAGGCAAAACCTATTAGAACTGAAAGGAGAGGCATACCAATGTAAAATTATAGCTGGATACTTCGACGTGATTCTCTCAATAATTGATAATACAACTGGAGAAAAGAATTAGCAAGGACATTGAAGAACTAAGTAACACCAACCACTGTCAGGATCTAATGAAGATTTATAAAACCTTCCACCCAGCAACAGCAAAATGCATATTCCTTTCAAATACAGATGAAATCATACCAAGATACAGCATATAAAAACCATAAAAACCATAACGAATTTAAAAGGATTGAAATTATACAAAGCTTGTTCTTTAATCACAATGAAATATAAATAGAAATCAGAACCAGAGACATGATGAGAGTATCTACAAACACTTGTAAACAATAAACTTCAAAATAATCCATGGGTCAAAGAGAAAGTTCAAAGGGAAATTAAACAAAAACACATTGAAATGAATGACAGTGAAATGTAATATATCAAAATTTGTTGGATCCAATTAAAGAGTGTTGAGAGGAAAATTTATAGCACTAAATGTTTATATTAAAGAAAATTCTCAAATAAATAACCTAATCTCTCATCTCAAGAAAGTAGAAAAATCAGAGCAAAATAAATCAAAACAAGAGGGAATCAGATTGTTAAGACACA
The DNA here is from genome assembly GCF_009828535.3 of Hylobates moloch. NCBI lineage: Eukaryota > Metazoa > Chordata > Mammalia > Primates > Hylobatidae > Hylobates > Hylobates moloch. The sequence continues at coordinate 1,309,201 of NW_026652298.1, forward strand.
AATAGAAATCAGTGAAGTTGAAAACAAGACAGAAAATTAATAAAACCAAACTGATTCTTTAAAAAGATTAACGAAATTGGCAAATCTTTCCTGTAATAGTTAATTTTATGTGTCAACTTGGCTAAGACATGGTACCCAGTTTTCGGTAAAACACCAGTCTAGATATTGCTATGAAGATATTTTTTAGAAGTAATTACCTTTTTAATCAGTAGACTTTGAGTAAAGCAGATTACTCTCCATAATATGGTGGGGCCTTATTCAATCAGTTGCAAGTCTTTAGAGAAAAGACTGAGGTCCCCAAGGAGAAAGAATTCTGCCTCCGGGCTACCTCTGAACTTGAGATAGCAATGTGGACTCTTGCCTGGGTCTCTAGCCTGCTGGCCTGCCCTGCAGATTTTGGATTTACCAGCCTCCACTACTGTGTGCACCAATTCCTTCAAATAAATGTTTTTCTGTATATATTTACACACCCTGTTTGTTCTGTTTCTCTGGAGAACCCTGACTGTATGTACATCTAGCAAAACTGATAGAGAAGGAGAAGGCACAAATTATCAGTATCAGGAAAAATAAACAAACAAAAAATAACCAAGGGCTGTTACTATGAACTATTTTACATCAAAAAAGACAAGAGAATACTATGAACAACTCTACATATACATTTCACAAATTAGATGACATGAAATAATTCCTAAAGACATACAAACTATCATAACTTATCCAGTGAGAATTAGATAATTTATATTTGAATAATCCTGTAACTATTAAGGTTATTGACTTCTTAATTTAAAAAATTCATAAAAAAAGAAATCTCTAAGCCTAGATCGTTTCACTGGAGAATTCTGCCAAACACGTAAAGAATTAACATCAATCCTACACATTCTTTTCCAAAAGATGTAAGTGAGAGATAACACTACAAATGTATTTTATAAAGCCAATATTACCTTAATACCCAAACCAAAGATAGTACTGAAAGATAAAGAAGAAAACAAAAGATAAAAACAACCTACAAATTATTGGATTATTATTATTGCCAATTTATAGAGTAATAATCCATCACAAAATATTAGCAATTAGAATCCTGTAATATATAGAAAGAATTACATACCCTAACCAATTGTGTTTGATACCAGGATGCAAACCTGGCTCAATATTTGAAAATCAATCAATATAATCTATTATATTAACATGCCAAATAAGAAAAATCACGATGATATAAATTGATGTAGAAAAATTATTTAAAGAATTTAACATCCATTCATGATAAAATCTCTCAGAAAGCTAGGTGTAATGTGGAACTGTCTCAACTTGATGAAGAACATCTATAAAAACCCTACAGCTATTGTGGTACTCAATGCTAAAAGCCTGAATGCTTTCCCTCTAAGATTCAGAGCAAGGCAAGGATGTTCACTTTTATTGCTGATATTTAGCATTATACTGGAAGTTCTAGCCAATGCAATAAGGCATTGAAAGGAAATAAAAGGCATATAAAACAGAAAAGAAGAAATAAAACCATTCCTATTTATATATGCCATGGTGGTCTATAAAAATTTCCAAGGAATTCCCAAAAACCTCGTAGAATTAATAAGTGAGTTTAGCAAGGTCACATGATGTAAGATCTACGCTTAAAAATCAACTGTGTTTTTACACACTAATAATGAACATGTGGAAACCAAAATTAAAAATATAATGCATTTCTAAGCACTAAACAACTACTTAGGGATAAGTATCCCAAAATATGTCAAAGCACATATAGGAGTCACATGCTGGAAAGTATAAAATGTTGATAAAAGAAATCAAAGAAGATCAAAATAAGTGGAGGAATATAATGTGTTTGTGGATTGCAAAAGCTCAATATAGTAATTATGTCAATTCTCCACAAATTAATATACAGATTCAACAAAATTCGTATCACAATCCCAGCATGATTTGTTGTAGAAATGAACAAAATTTTTCTAACTTTAAAAAATGAACCCAAAGTATCTAGAACACTGAAAATAGTATTGTAAAAACAGAATAAAGTGGGAAGGATCACTCTGATTTCAAGATATCATATATTACAGTAATCAAGATTTCTGTGTGTAGGAATAAATAAATATTAGGTTGGTGCAAAAGTAATTGAGGTTTTTGCCACGATTAATGGAGAAGACTTCTCAGATATAACATCAAAAGCACTATTCATAAAGAACAAACAGTCAACAAATACGACTTCATCAAAATTTAAAACTTTTGCTCTTCAAGATCCTGTTAAGAGGATGAAAAGATAAATTCCAGGGTGGGAAAAATTTTGAAAACCTTATATGAAACATAGGACTCATATCTAGAATATATGAAAAATTCTCAAAAATTTAAAGTAAAAGCAAACAATGTAATTAGAAAATATTCAAGAGACATAAAGAGTCATTTCACCAAAGAGGCAATATATGAATGGCAAATAAGCATGAGAAAATATGTTTAACAATAAATCTAGGAAAATGTGTAATAATGACACAACGAGATAGACAGTACTTTCCCCTTATATATGGGGGGATATGTTCCAGGATCCCCAGTGGATGCCTGAAACTAGAGATAATACCAAACCATATGTGTGTGTGTGTGTGTGTGTGTGTGTGTGTGTGTGTATGTGTGTATAATGTCTATATAGGTACATATATCACAGGTACATATATATATGTACCTATGATAAAGTTTAATGTATAAATTTAACACAGTAAGAGATTAACAATAACTAATAAAAAATAGAACAAGTATAACAGTATGCATCATCACCACTCTCACTTTGGGAGTATTTTAAGTAAAATAAGGGTTACTTGAACACAAGCAATGCAATAATCAGAACAGGCTAGCTGATAGCTGAGATAGCTAATGGGCTGATAGCATATATAGTGTGGATATGCTGGAGAAAGGGATGATTAATGTTCTGGGAAGAGATGAGTAAGATGGCATGAGATTTCATCACACATCTCAGAATGATATGCAACTTAAAATTTATGAATTGTTTATTTATGAATTGTTTATTTCTGGAATTTTCCATGTAATATTTTTGGAACGCCATTGACAGTTTCAGTTACCCATGGTTTTAGTTACTGTGGTTAACTGAAACCAGGGAAAGCAAAACCATGGATAAGCAGGACTACTGAACTATATGTTTGTTAAAACATAAAAATTTTTAAAAAGTGACAATATCACATGCTGATGAGGATGTGGAAAAACTGAATCTCTCAGACATTGACGATGGGAAGGCAAAATGGTACCGAAACTCTGGAAAACAATATGGCAGTTTCTTAAAATGTAAACATACATTTACCAACACACTTTCCTTTCCAGAGAAAGGAAAATGTATGAATACGCAACAACTTGCACATGAATATTCGTTGAAGCTATATTCATAATTGCCCCAAATTAGAAAAAGCCAAATGGTTTCCCCTGGTTAATTGCTTAAACAAAATGTGGTATATCCTTACTGTACAACAACTTGGATCTCAAGAGCATTAATCTGATGGCAAAAAATGCCAATCTCGATAAGTTACAGGCTGCGGAATTCCATTTACATAGCATTCTTGAAATGACAAAATTATAGAGATGAACAGATGAGTGGTTTCAAGGTTTAGAGATGGAAGGAAATGAACACACAGGACTGGCTGTGAATGTAAAAGGTGTCAAGAGGGAGCTCATGGTGATCAAATTGTCTGGTGTCTTGATTACAGCTGTGGTTACAAGACTCTAAGCATGTAATAAAATGGCATAAACCTATACATACACATTTTACCAGTGTCGAGTTCTGGAGGTCTGAGAGACTTCAGAGTTCGAAATTTGGCCTTTCTTTAGGACAAGCGCTGTCATCAGACAATTTCTTGAGTTTTCTTTCAGAATTATGACCCCTCCTTCTTTAAAAAATGAACTGAACTGAGGTTTCAGAACATGTGCATCATTACCTTAATTAAAATAAACCAGAAAATCCAAGAGTGCTTCTGACGATTGCCATGTTTGGCTCCATTTCTTCCATAATGTTAGTTCTCTTTCTAATTAAAAGTTGATGTTAATGATGAGTTTTAAGATAGCTGGAGCATGGTATTAGTGCATTTATCTCAAACTTCTGTTACAGAAAGAGTATAAGATAATGGTTAGACAGCACAGCATATTTTCCTTTATGTTCCCAGGGATAATTTTTATTGTTTACTCTTAGGACATTTAATGTGTACATTCTTCCGTCCCTCTCCAAAGCTACCTAGGGCTGTATAATTGACTATAAAGTAGTCCCAAGCTAAAGATGTTGCTCTACCAGTGTGAGAAGGACGTTTCTGACTCACTTGCTGATGATTCAGGTTAATTTGGCATTTAGATCATTAGTTTTCTCAATTTTTAAAGTGTTATTTTTATGACAAGCATAAGTTTAGCAGATAAGGTAATTTTGTTGTTGCTGCTGTTAAAAGTATGATGGGGTATATACAGTATTGCTAAAGAAATATAAAACTAGCTCTTGACAATCTACTACTGCACATAAAAACTGTGTTATGAGAAGTACATGGAAAGAATAATTGTATTCAGTATTATAGAGTCTAAAATTCTAAGGGAATCTGTAATTTTTCTCAGTGAGATATTGCAAATATTTAGGTAACAAAGTGGCTGGTATTAGGGTTCAGGTAAAGGGACGGTGGGATATTGGGAAAAACACAGACTGAAAGTCAAGAAAGCTAGAATCAAGTCTCAGTTCTTCCCATTTTAATGGACAAGTCACTTAATCTCTCTGTGTCTCATTTTCCTCTGTATTTCATTTGCAGACTGGAGATAATATCTATTTATGATGAAATATATTGTTAAGTCTTACTAGGAATGAATCTTGCTTTTATTGGGTAAGAGGGATGTTTTTAAGCTTGTATTTATTTTATCATTTCTCATTAAAATATAAATAGCTTTTTACAAAAACAACAATAAAAACAAAGTAGGAAGTCTTCTTTAATTTGGCATAATATATGATTCATCAACATTGGCTGCTATTAATATACCAATCAGTGAAAATGTTCCAAGTTTGATGTTGCTCAATAGATAAGCTAAAACCTATAAGCCCTCACAAGAACCTGTATTTACAAACAGATGCGTCTACCTCTTAATCAGTTTCTAAAAAGTATTGTTTATATGTTTCATGCAAATTGGTTTGAAGTGTTGCTTAGACAATCTTATTATATTTAAGAATAAAAACTTCCATCAAGAAATTGTAGAAAGAAAATGGACACACCAGCTGGATAAATCTATCATGTGCAGGGGGGAGTAGGGGAAGCAAGCACTTTTAATTAGCTGAGTGAATGCAGTTTGTTGAACACAGAAAGCACAGCCTTAGTCATATTAAAATGTGCCTAATTTTCTGTGAAAAAGTCCCATCTGAACAGGCCTGACCACAGTCAATCATACTAAAAGCCACTGGTGCTTAATTTGATTTACCAATATAAAATGCAAATTAGGTTATTAAGTGGAGTGGCAGACAGAGTAGGGCCCCTTTCAAACCATCAAGTTAAATGCAAGCAGACAGCAAACTGGCTGTGCAAAGAAAATTTTAGCATATTCGTTTGATTAGTGCTACAAAAATTTAATTAGGTTGGCTAATTACTTGACAAATTGCTCTACACAAGAGAAAAGGCAGAGGAGTTTTTTTTTCTTTTTTCATTGCAAATATCCTGTGTGTATTTTAGCCCAAATGCTATCTGCCAATTTGCAAAAGCCTTATTAAATGAATGGAAGATGTCCCCAATAATAGCAAATCGTATAATGCATATAATTAGACAAGGCCCACACTCTACCCATATGTCCATACTCTATCATAGCTAAAAATATTTAACACAATATTTATGTATGTGTACCTATTGTCAAAACAGATTATTACAAAGCAGTCAGTTCTTAAGAAAGAAAATATTGTGCATGATATAGAAAATAGACGTTTGTGACATTCCTAGCTCCCAGAAGAGTTTGTTTGTTAACTATTAAATGAAGCAGTAGTGACATGCCGAAGTTTGTCATCACAGAAAGCACCAGTCAGCGAATCCATGGTTGAATGAGGCCAGTGCTAAGATGGACTAGAGAAAATTGTCTCCTTGTGATACATTCTAAATGTAAAGCTATTAATTTACAATTAGAGTTACTGACGTTTCATAAAACAAAATTTATTTTTTCAAAAGCTATTCAAAGGGAAAGAATTTCTTTAGAAAAAGGATGTTTATATCAATATTCAAGAGAAAAAGATAGATTTCATATAATCACAGTATTATTTGGAGACTTCCACAGTTTTTTCAGATACTTTATTTGGTTTTCATTGATTTTCAGCAGAACTAGTGAGCCTGTTCTAACTCAAGCCCTGTGATTTTACAAAGAGATAACCACTTTGCCTGTCCAAGTGGAAAAACTAAGTATCATATTTTATAAACAGGCTTTGCAGTTAGTAATTAGATACTATATTTAACCTGTTCTAAAGCAACTTCTTATGAAAGTATGAACTGCAAGAACTATTTGCGAACAATCATTTATGCAGGCTGCATAATTTTTTTACAATTGGAATCTGCTCTGTTAGTTTAGAACTCAGATATAGTTTACACTGGACAGTGCAGATGCACTTAGGATTTTATGTAACACCCTTACCATTACTGCCATTTTATCTCAACTTGCCTCTTTTACTCTTTTTAGATTTACAATCATTGCCAAAAATAGACTAAAAATTTGTGGAGATTATGATAGGATGTGGATTATGCAGACAATTTTACTTATATAAAGTCGTGGGATAAAGCCATGGGCTCCTGAGCAAACATTTGGCCATATTGCTGACATTACATTTGAAGACATTGAGGATGTCCTACACATAGATTCTATAAACACAGAAAGTGCAAAATTTAGTGACAAAGTATTATATTTTAATATAAGAATAATGCCAATCACTTGAGGTTTTTTTCTTTAATGTATTGATTGTCTCCCTCCCCTGTCACTTATTTTTAATTTGATAAATTGACTAGCATTTTAAAAAATTTAACAGATGCAGTCTATTAAATAATTGAAACCTGGGACATTTTGATAAGGGTATATGTATGAAACAGTGAAATTATTGGCTTGCAAACATATTGAGGTGCTTCTCATGTGTTAATATTAAATGTTATACTTGAGTGTCCAATGGCAGCTGCTGTATTAATTGCCGATAAAACAATAATCTTGATTATTATTTTTATGTGTTACCTAGAACAAATTACATGCATGTAAAATAACGGTAGCTCCCTTTTATTGAGCCCCTATTATGTGAAGATGCAGGGTTTGGTGTTTACATATATTTTATTCAATTCTTCTACACAACTAAAGATATAAGTATTATTGTTTCCATTTTATAAAGTATAAGATTGAGGTGAGATAGTTTAAGTAAAGAATTCAAGACCAAAAAACGAGTAATGAATCAACATAGGTTTGAACCATAGCCTGGGTGAATTGTAATATGTTCTTCCCAATGCCATGAATAATTTTTGGATATGTATTTTTAAATATGATTTTATGTATGTATATATACATGATATACAGTGGTGTGTTTGTATCTATTCGAGAGTTGCCACTGTGATTGTATGTAATTGAGATTTAAACCACTAATTGTCATTTGTATATTACACACTTACGCTATATGGTCCATTTTCTATCTTTCTATCCTAATAACAGAGAAAGGGTTTTTATAAAATATAATCAAACATGGCCATTGATATATTTTTAAACTCTATAATTCAGTCATATATATAAACAATTTGATGATGGAAGTAAAAAGATTCAAAGCCCACGGATTTCAATAGTTCATGAACTATGGTGATTCAGGCTGACAAAAACCTTTGGAAACATCACATCCTTTAAAGTTGTATAGGCAGAATCAGATTCTTTGCCAAACTGGAGACATCAAAAGGAATGCAAAATAAGTATGGAACTGGATTAGAAAAAGCAAAGTTTCCATCTACATGACAAGTGTGTTGGGGAGAAATACACCAGTTCATAAGATATGAGCTTAAAACCAGCTTCAGCCTGTTGAAGGCTTTATTATCATTTTGTTAATTAAGAAAAATAACTTGGTTTCCAGATAGGGTGAGATTTTTTTTCCTCATTAACATTTTAGGTTAAATTTAAGAAGGCTTGTGTAAGACACATACATATCTAAAAGTAGTAAAGAATGATTAGTCATTTGTGTGACTTTTCGTGTTACTGACATTCCTGAATATTTTGTTGCAAAAACTTGATAGACAATAAATAATTTTTATACTGAAATACCAAACATTTTGAAGTAGATTTGAATTAATGGTATGAATTCCCAATAAGATTCTAATTTGAAAATAATTTTTCAGATTTTGAACTGACAGACAATATAGGCAACTTTAAAATACATACAGAATTACAACTGTTAATTCACTGGATTTTAAAAGTCACTGCACTGTAAAATGCATGGTGATAATTCAATCATTAATATATAATAAGTTATAAATCATAGTGAAGGAATTTTTTTCTAGGTACGAACGTATTACATTCATACGTCCATACTGAGAAAAAAAATATCTCAATTTAAGTTGAAACTTAGAGGAGAAGAATCTTGAAGAGTTTTAGAATTTAAAAAATTATTTAGTGTTTGGATCAAATCATTTTCTGGTCTAGTTTTATTCTTCAAGTTTCTTGCTTTTGTCAAAGAAAATAAACACCCTGTTATATACAGCTCTCAAATTATAATGAGAATAGTCTTGCTGAGTATAAACTTCACCATTTGCTAGGGCCAGGGAACACTTCTTTCCCAAGTCTGGAAACTTCCCTCATAAAAAAGTGGCCATTTGTTCATTGGTTCTTTTCTGTGGTTACTAAGAAAAAGATTGGCCTATGACCTATAGTTTCCTGTTAATATGTCACTTACGATGCAAAATATAAACATAAAAGCTGGTACTTAGTGTAGTAATAGATGCCTGGACTTATTGAGTTGAGAATAAACCAGAAAAAAAAAAACTGCACAATCTTCCTTGGTTATTTCATAAGCAGGCAATTTTTCCTGATACTTAAATTCATAAACCTAAAGAAAAATGACTTTACCAGATAAAAGTAAATCTTAAGCATCAGAAAAAAGAGAGTAAATTGATGAGAAATGTATCTGGATTTTCAATCTATAATGAACTAAAGAAGCTACTCTAAAAAATAAACTAAAAAATACATTAATAATTATCGCAGTTCCATTTCTGTTTAGATGTTCAAATGTTTGCATTATTAAGATTCAGATTTTCACTTCTTGTCATAAACGTAAAGTTAGCAAGAATGTTATTTATTTGCAGGAGAATTCATAGTTCATTGCATGAGAAAGGATGATCTTTCCCTTAACATTTGAGCAAAATTACACAATTTATTTGCAAGTGTAAGTATGTTGGACAGCATTCAAATGAGCACTGAATAAAGCACAGAAACAAGAACAATTAGGTCTCGGATTTTTTGACTAGTTGGTTTAAAAGCAGTTTTCTGTATCATGGAACTTCATTTTAACCATCTGATTTAAGAGCTTAATAAAACACTAAACTTTGTATAATAAAAACTGTATGATACCCTAGAGTTCTTTGTTAGGCAATAGCTATGCTCAGGATATTAGTATCTGTGGAGGCTTTGCAATTTGGTATTTATAATCATGGCTATAATAGTAATCAATGAATTTCTGAAAAATTTGATCCAAATAAATTGTAGTTTTAGAAAAAAATTCTGAGGCTGACTTACTTGCTGTTGGAATGATCAATAGATCCCTATGTTTGTATCTTGAACCCAGAGGATTTTTATCTCCTATATATTAAGCCACTTTCTGAAAGTATCTGAAACTACTGTGTAACACTTAATATATCTGGTACTGAGTAATAACCGTTCCTTCTCTTGTCTTAGCTGTTAGGCCCGTTTATTTTTAAATAGTTGAGAGTGACTTAGATATCAAGAACAGAAGCTGTTAAACTGGATTGTCCAAGTTTTGGCATATCTTTGCTTTACTAGTTATCATCTTGGTAACAATAGTCATGGTTTAGACTTGTGCTAGGTACTGTGTACAGTGCCCTGAGAAGCCAAAGCAGTTTGCAAAAGTATGATTAAACTTTTGGCTATGTAGTACTAAACTAACATAATTATTACTGAATATTAACTCCTGATATGATCAAATGAATAAAAATTGTGATTTTGGAAGGGCAAAAACCAAAGTATAGTGCTTTATTAAAACTGCAAATGCAGGAAAATTTTTGTTGCCAAAGAAATCCTTTCCTGCCGTTTCCTCTCACATTTTTCAACAGTAATTTTTCAATAGTAATTGTTTTCTTTTTTTTCCCTGATGCTGAAGAAATTATTGCCTAAGATTAAACAGCACAGCTTGTTCATTTGAAAGACTTTTTTTGTTTCTACAGATCCAACTACCTTTGAGTTTTAATGAGTTGAAAGATTCCCATGAGGTTTTTTCTGCATTGGAGCTGATTGTGTCTTTGTTTCTTCCAAGAGTTTAAAAACAATTGGTACATGTCACATTAACAAAGGCCCACCTGTACTGAAATGCTCAAACGAAATCTAGCTAGGTTTACTGTTATCATATAGGGCATGCATTAATCAGCATGATCTTTCACTGCCTGCCTTCTTTCTCAAAGGTAATAGTCAAGAAAAGAATCACCTGAAAGTGCTTCTATAGAAAGACCCTTCTATAAAACCAAAATATTCACAATAAAACTGCAAATCGTCTCTGTCTTTACCTTAAAAGTAAACTACTGATGTGAATATATGAGAATAATATTTTATTTACAATGAACCTGCTATAACTTGATCAATTGTTCACTTCTAAAAATGTTGAAAAGTCTCCATGACTGATAAGGTACTGGCTTCTTTTATTTCCTAATATTCTCTAAAGTATTGGTTACACATATATGAAACATTCCTAGTTTATCAAGATACTAGAAGTCTAGCATTACCAGCTGTGAATATGTTTTAGATACCTGAGAAAATAGGTACAATGTGCAGAACGACCATTTGACCATCTGGGTCCCAGTGTGGTTTCTTTTCAAAGGAAGAAAAATATTGGATCTTGCTGCAGAATGCTAGCAACTCTATTTTCTTTTCTTGTGTATGGGGAAATTTTGCTGAATGTCAAAAAGAAAAGTAGCCCAATAATACCAAGATAAGAAAAATAATCTCCCCCTCCCCAACGTGTGACAATTTAAAACTATTTGATTAAGAAGCTCTTTTCAAAAATAAAAATCAATCTGCTCTGGCATCAGATTACCAAATAAGCTTACCTCTTTTCTACTAGTTGACTAAAATAGTTGTAAATACTACTGTTTTTAAATCCTAAAACAAAATTCTAAACTTTGATCTTAATTGAATATGCTTTATAGAGAAAGGAAAGACTTTTAAAAATTCAAAAATTATTATCATAGGTAGGTTTTCTTAGTAAACACTTTTAAATTATTTTAACTTGTTACACTTCCTTCTCTTCTAAGGATAATTATGCTCCTTTATACTTAATTATGGAGATCTTATATGTCATCCTTATCTTTGCCTACAATGTAGGACAACATAAATCTTAGATATCCAATATTTATTACATTTTATTTTATTTTATATATTTTCAGCAAGTCAGTTTTAGATATAGAAATATTTCAAATAAACTCTTTTAATAACCAAATATAATAACTACAATCGGAGCAAGAGGGAATATATGCAAACTATTTGTTTTAAGTTATCCTATGGTGAAGGTGTTATGATTCTAAAATGATATTTTGACTAACATTTTCAAGTATTTTTCTTCATGTTTTCCTCATCTAAAAGTAAACTTTTTTGGAGAATCATATATATACATCTATAGACAAATGGCTTTTAAGTTAGGTTAAGAGTATTCAGCTAAATAGTTAAGTGGTATGTAAATATTAATAAAGATTTTTTTTACCAGTTTCAAAATTTTCCTAAAACTCATTCCTTCCCCTAACCCCTCAAATACAGACATATAATAGTGCATCATTTGCAAAAGTTCACTCTTAGAGGAATAAATTATCAATAAATATAATAATATTGTTTTCTTATTTCAAGTATAAGTCTAAAAGTATATATACATTTTTTTTCAAAGAGTAGAGTAACTAGGCCTTACTGTATTTTTCTTATTTTTAAAGTCACTGAAGGAAGGATAATATTGATGTCTTCTATTATTTCAAAGATCTCATTCATTTATTATTAATTCATTCATTAATCACACAAACTTTTATTTAGTAATGAATTCACTTATTACAAAACTTTTAATGAGTATATGAGGCAATGGGAAACTATTAAATTGGTGAACATGACTATAAAATATGATAAAAATAAATATACACAATTTTGGATTATTCCAAATATTTGAGAGTAGCAAAAAGTACATAATGCAAAAAAGGCAAATTAAATAATTAATTCAACTCTGGAGGTTATTTGTTCAAAACTACAGACTCATTACAGTGTATGTAATGAGAAATATATAAGAAATATAAGCTATTTTTATGTTGTCAAGGAAGTTATATAAAGAATTAATATTCAACTGTGAACTGTGAATTTTGTATTCAGGCATTTCTGATAGTAGAAAATTCCCTTCTCAGAGAGCAACAAAACCAACCTCTAAAGACTTAACAACCTGGGTCAGGAAGCTTTTGGGTCTGTTTTTCTCAGGAGCCCCTACTCTCAAATACTTCTTGAGTCCTCTTCATATTGAAGATAGACTTTTTTTTCCTCAGGTGAATATACATTTATTGTCTTAAACCTTCCCTGAAGCAGGTAAATGAGTACTAACATTAAAACTTCAAAGAATTTCTCTGCATGCAAGCAATTCAGCTGTCAGAAAAGCTATGATTAATGATATTTCATATGAAAATTAATGGAAAATAACTAGATGCAATTAAAAATACTAAAGATGAGAGCATTCTTTCTTGAACACTTGAAGAATTACATAGGCTTATTGTTACTCAAGGATTAAAATAAAATATTTTGGACAACTTGTTGAGTTATGAGTTATGGTTAACAAATCTAACTTTGCCTGAGGGTACTTATTAGGTCTTGTGATAAACGATAATAAATGAGAGGTTTATTTTTGTTAGGAGATTTCTATCACTCACAGAGAGAGGGAGAGAGAGAGATAGAACTGAGACATATTTCAAGGGGACTTGGCTGTGCTTCTTCTGTACAGAACATATTGCACAATTACAAACCAGGAAACCAGAACTGTGATGTTTCCAAATAGAATGAGAACACACATTTGAACCTTTAACTTGCCGTATCGTAGAATCAGGTAGAGACTTTCCTAATTGTGACTGTATATATATATATATACGTGTGTGTGTGTGTGTATGTGTGTGTGTTGCTTATATTTCAATACCTTTTTAATTTCACTTTCCTTCATTTTTAATAGCTGAAAAAAAATAGTATCATGACACTCATCCGGGTAAAAACAACAAATGTATTAATTTGATAGTTTCCAAATCCATCATCCCTTTTCTTGAGCAGACAGAAAACAGTTATGTACACCAGAACATATTGCTGTGTTAAAGAAACATGCACCAGTATTTTTTTAAATGACCCTCATTATTATTTTCCACTCACTTTAGTAATACCTCACATATATCTTTGTGTGTTCATTCCAAACACTGAACAGCTTTCTGATGCTTCTGTTGCAACAGCAAGTGAGTCATAATTCCAAGTAGATAAGCATCACTGTTCTTAGGTCAAGCCTTTGCATCAACTTGAGTTTGTTTGTTGGAAGCTGTAAATACATGACTGTCCTGTTATGTAACTTCACCTTTTGTTTTACTGTTATTTGTATGCTTTTAAAAAGGTTAAAATAGAAAGATAATGCTTTCTAGGGAAGATAAGTAACTTTTTATTGGGCACTCTATTATGGCTCTAAACATTTACAAACAATCACATGTGTAACAGTGTCATTGTCCACACATTACTGAAATAATGAATATTTTAGTATAAAAACGTTGAAAATAGAGAAAAAATAAAGAGGAAATTAAAATAAACAAGTGTTTCCATCCAGAAAAAGTTAATAATTTTGGCATAGTTTTTCAATGAAGATGTCTATGTTTGCATTTTCTCTCTTATTTTGATAATATTGAAGTCATATTATATGTGTGCATACCCTACATTTTTCACATCGCATCATGAGCATTTTCCATGTTACGGAAAAAAATGAAGATGCACTAATGAGCACGATATTACAAGAGGTGAAATATCATAATTTATTTAAACTAGACTTTTTCAACATTTTTATTTTACAATTATACTGAGGGTTAATGTTTGTAAAATATTGCATATATTACTGATTTTTGTTCTAATGGATTTTTATTAATACATATTCATAGGGAAAAAATTCACAAAGTATAGACAGGTTTAAATATGAATAGGTGTTTTCTTCCCATCAGATGCCTGATCTGACTTGCAGACATTTCTACCACTAACAGTTTTTATGTATCCTTTCAGAATATTTTAAAAATGAGAAAATTTTGTATGTGTTGCATCTTGCTGTTTAAGAAAAAATATCTCAGTCTATCTTGGGAATTTTCCACATTTGAATATAAATAAATAACTTATTTCTAATGTTTACATAATATTGCATTTTATGCACAAGCAATGCCATAATATATTTAATTACAGATTGAATATCCCTAATCTGAAATACTTGAGACCAGAAGTGTTTCAGATTTTGAATTTTTTTTTTGGATTTTGAAATATTTACATATCATAATGAGGTATCTTGGGGATGGGACTCAAGTTTAACACAAAATTTATTCATGTTTTATATCCACCTTAAATATCTAGCTTGAAAGTAATTTTATAAAGTATTTTATATAATATTGTACATGAAACAAAGTTTTAACCACATTTTGACTGTAACCACATTTTGACTGTAATGAGGTTAGGTGTGGAATTTTCTATTTTTGGAGTCATGTGGGAACTCAAAAAATTTTGGATTTCAGAGCATTTCAAACTTATATTTTAGTTGAATTCCTAGTTTAGGCATGCTCAATCTGTATTTCAGATAATGACTGAAGTTCTTTCTGTTTTCTTTTTCTATTAAACAGTGCTACAAAATTTATTCTAATGCATATATGTTTTGCTCTTGTACCAGTGTGTGCAAGATAAATTTCTAAAAATATAAGAAGCTAGATAAACTTTTAAATATATTTAACAGTTTGATAGTTATTTTATATTTTATTCCTGAAACTTTGTGTTAATGTACACCTCTGAAACAAGCAGGAAAGTGCCTATTTCCCCACTTTCTATATTTTCCCATCTGACACATATCTATTTTTTTATATTGTGCTGCTTTAATAATGAGCAGAGCTAAGCATTTATTTTACATTTTATTTAGCATTTTGCTTTCTTTTTCTCTCTCTCAATTTCCATTCTCTCTCCCTCCTTGTCTCTCTTTCTTTATTTATTCCTTTTTTCTTTTGTGAAACTTCAGATACTATCTTTTATTTATAAAGCCCTTATTAATTTATAAGTGCTTTTCATATACATGTACTTGCATGTATGTGTATATATTTATGTCTGTATATATAAACATATATATATATATATATATTTAATTCTATAGGTACCTGGGCAAACTCTCTCTTTAAAAACTATTAAACGTCCTGGCAACCATTACCTTGAAAATATTCTCAAAAGTATCAAATAATAAACACAACAGTAAGAAATGATCAGGCCAAAATCTCTCCTCCTGATGGAGGAGAGAATCTGAAAGACAGGAAGAACACTGCACCTTTTTCTGTCCTAAAGGGATTCGTAGAACCAGTAGAAACTGGCTTTCATTTTGCAAGGTCCTGTGGGGAGAAAATGACCAAAAACCAAAGCCTGGGTCCACTCAAGTTGGGGCCCTAAGTCTCCCTGCATAAGGCAGGACCTGAAAGCCTACCTTCTCAGTTTAAGTGCGAAGGAGAGGTAAAGTTCTCCACTTCCTCCTTACTCTGCAGGAAATTTGATTGAATGCTGAGCAGAGCAGGAAAGAAGGAAAGTTCACAAGGTGGTGTAATGACTAGCCAACCTTTGTATAGACATGCAACGAACTATTACCTGGATGTAGCAAAAATATATCAAGTCATGTATTTAAAAGAATTCCTTTGTTGGTAGTGGCTCCAAAAACCAAGCATAAGCAAATTCTAGTCTCTCCTGGAGGAAAGAAGCTATATATAAGGCCCAAATGATTTTTTAAAGTAACTGAGTAGCTAAAAGAAAAAAAGAACAGCTCTAAACTCAGATTAAACTCAGATCTAGTAGAAAGAAGAATGCCATAAACCAAACCTGCAAAGATTGCAGATACGGGAACTACCGGACACAGATTATAAAATAACTGTGTTTATTTTGTTAAAAAAATTTAAAAACAAACCAGCAAATACACCCAGGGAACAGTAAACTATAAAAGTGACTGAGAAATTTGAAAAATTGTCCAACAGAATTCTAGAAATTATAAGAATGAGATAATTGAAATTACAAGCATAAAGATCTATTTAACAGTAAATTAAATACAACTAGAGTGTCCTGGATGATGGGTTAATGGAAACCAGTCAGAGTGCAGCACAGAAAAATAAAAAATACGAAAGAGAGGTTAATAGATGAGAAAAATATAGCAAGACATTCTAATACTTATCTAATCAGAATTCCAGAGAGAAGAAAGAGAATGTGACAGTTTTTATATTTGAAGGGCAAATAACTCAGAATATTCTACCCTATATAAACTCAAAAATTTCCACATCCAAAGCAAGAAATATAAAAATTAATCTACACTTAGAAACATAAAAAATATAACGTAGAATATGAAAGACAAACAGATGTTGGATGCAGAGATGATAAATTAACTACAAAAGCAAAAGTTAGACAACTGACTTCTCTGTCACTGAAGATTACAAATAAACGCCAACCTCAAATTCCACAATAAACAAACATATATTTTAAGAATGCAGGCAAAATAAAAATCAGTCCACCAATGTACCCAGTTGGAGAAAACTTTCATGAATGTACTCCACTAATAAGAAACATAAATCCAAATAAAGTTGTCATATGGAAGAAATAACAAGTGAAATAAATAAGTGGCACATACCTAAATAAAATTGAAAATATAAATAATTTATCAAAGGGTTAATATAAAATTAGCATATACAACAATTACTAACATATAAGTATTCACACTTAAAAAATGAAATTATATCCTGACCACACCCTATACTAAAAAATCAATTGCTAATAAATAAAAAACATAAATGTGAAGGGCAAAGCTATCAGACTTTGGAAAATAATTTGGGAGAATAGGTCCTTCATCTCATGCCAGTAAAGGATTTCTTAAACATAATATAAAAGCTTTGCTAATATTTAATAATTTTACTTCTTGCTGTATACCCCAGAGAAACTCTTGTCAGTGTGAACCAGGTGACATGCACATGAATTTTTATAGCAGCATTGTTCACGATAGCCCCAACCCAGAAAAACTAAAATGTCCATTAATAGTGGAATGGGGCAGGGCGCAGTGGCTGAAGCCTGTAATCCCAGCACTTTGGGAGGCCGAGGAGGGTGGATCATTTGAGGTCAGGGGTTTCAGACGATCCTGGCCAACATGGTGAAACCTCGTCTCTATCAAAAATTCAAAAAAATTAGCTGGGCGTGGTGGTGGTCGCCTGTAATCCCAGTTACTCAGGAGGCTGAGGCAGGAGAATCGCTTGAACCCGGGAGGCGAAGGTTGCAGTGAGCCGAGATCATGGCATTGCACTCCAGCCTAGGCAACAAAACTACTTACTGAAAAAAAAAGAAAAGTGGAATTGATGCATAATTTACGATACATTAAGAGGAATGAATGTTATGTAGCACATGTTAAATGTGAGAACTAGAGCTGTACGTACAACATAGGTGAATTCCTATTCCACAAACGTTATGTAAAAGAAGCAAAGTACAAACATATTAAATGACATTATTTACATATAGTTCAAATTCAGACAGAGCGACTCTATATCACTCAGAAACAAACACACACAAGAACTGTCTTAATCTTTGGGCTGATTTAACAAAATACCATAGACTGTGTAGCTTATAAACAACAGCAATATATTTTCTCACCATTCTGGAGGCGGGGAGTCCAAGATCAACACACTGACAGATTTAGTGTCTAGTGAAACTCTTTCTTGTTCAAAGACAATGCCTTCTCACTGTGTCCTCCGACGGTGGAAGGGGCTAGCTAGTTCCCTTGGGCTTCTTTAAAAAACTTTTTTTAATTTTTTTATTTATTTTTATTTTTTGAGATGGAGTCTCACTCCGTCGCCCGGGCTGGAGTGCAGTGGCGCCATCTTGGCTTGCTGCAAGCTCCGCCCCCCGGGTTCACGCCATTCTCCTGCCTCAGCCTCCGGGGTATCCGAGTCCACAGGCTCCTGCCACCACGCCCGGCTAATTTTTTCTATTTTTAGTTGAAACGAGGTTTCACCGTGTTAGCCAGGATGATCTCGATCTCCTGACCTCGTGATCCGCCTGCCCTGGCCTCCCAGAGTGCTGGGATTACAGGCGTGAGCCACGGCGCCCAGACCCGTTGGGCCTCTTTTATAAGGACATTTCGCCATGAGGCCTCTACTCTCATGATCTAATCACCTCCCAAGGGCCCTAGCTCCTAATGTCATCACTTTAGGGATTAGAATTTCGACATACTAACTCTTAGGGAACACAGACGTTCAAACCAAAACATGTATGATACACACACATATATATGCATATGTGTTTGTAATATGTCCACATATGTGTGCTTATTTGGCCTATGGATTAGTGCTTTCTGTAATATAAGAGCATGACAGTATCAGAACTCTGTTTAATATGTTATGATTTTTCTGTAGAAGAAAGCAAAGAAAGATTGTATTCCACTAAAGGCGTAATCCTTCTGTACTAGTCTTTTTGTAGCACACACACATACATATATAATGTATATATATGTAGCACACACACATATATAATGTATATGTATATGTATATCATAGATGTGTGTATGTGTGTGGTGCAAAACTAAAATGAGAAGCAAGGATATCATAATTACAAATGTTAGAAGACTGATTAATTATAGGGAGATGAAGAAAGAACTTCCCCAAGTTTGTTATGTGGTTTTTATGCAGTGTCTCTTTGTAGTGTCCTGCTCAAGAACTACAAGGGCGTAGGTTGATGTATAAATTCACTTATGTAGCACCACAAGACCAAAGAGATAAAATTATTTTGTCAATCAAATGGTGGAGCTGATTTCAAGACAGTTCGAAGACAGCTGATTCCAAGGCAATTAATTCCTTTTAATTTAAGTGAACTTAAGCAACCCAAAAGTATTATGACAAGCAGAAGATTGGAGATGTGTATACAAGTGGCACATGCTCTCATCATACATTTGTTGGATTAATTTTTCTTAATGCCTTTTCTAAGATTTCTGGAAAGAATTCTCAGTGTCAGAAGTATCTTAGATTGCTATTACTTTTAGGTTTATTATAATACATTGTAAGCAAGTACAATATAAATATAAATTACTTTATCTTACGAATAATTTAGTTTTTCTTCACTGCCAAGTCATACATCATATTTGTGGTGCTTAGACATTTCTTCTTTGATTTTTATCTGATTAAAAATGTTTTCACCAAAAAGCATCTTTCAAGTATTGCAGAGGTATATCTAAGCAAGAATATAAAATTAAAACTGCTAATTAAACACTTGGTATTTAATACTACTAGCTGTGACACAATGTAATTTACAGCTTCATAATTCTCCTTGATGGAATACAATCTTTCTTGAAAAAGATCATACTATATTAAACAGAGTTCTCATAATGTTACGCTCTTATTGTATTACAGAAAGCACTAATCCTTTGGCCATTCGTCTGACTCCCTGTTCCTAAAGTAATCCGTGTTGGGTCTTTGCTTGCTCTCTTGAGAGTTTGCTGTTTTTTGAGATTAGTCTTATTGTGCAAAGAGATCTTAGTTTTACGCTGAGATCAGTCTTATTGTGCAAAGAGGTCTTAATTTTATGCGAAAGGTGTCTTAGTTCCAGATGTTTAATAAGAGTTTTATTATTTTTCACTGAACAGTGCCAACCAGGTGCTTGTAAATGTTCATGCTCATTACTTCTTTTTCTTTCAGTGTCCTCTAATGGAGGACAATCAGTGAGAGATAAGTGACTTTTGCTGCCTTTAGAAATTTAAATAGGAGGTAGAAGAATAGGAATAAGAAAGAGTACGAGAGGACAGAAAGAAGACTTAGATAAACTTGATTTTGTTATTGACCCAATTGTCACAGAAATTTCAGACTGAAGTATATTCTATATTTGTTTATAATCATCATGAAATAATATGTGTACATGAGGGCACTCAACTCTTTGGATCGGGATTGAATATTTCTGATAAAAATAAATCCTTTTGGGGAAACAAGTCAATGGAAATTTGAAGGAATTTGATCAAAGAAAATGCCTATGGATGTCGCTTTAAAATGTTCGAATTAATGTAGTCATTGCTACAAATATGATTCGTATACGTATTCCTATAGACAATATTCTTGGAAGCTGATCTACATTTGTTGGGTTAAAAGCTAGGTGGAAATAGAGAAAGCCAGTTATTAAAAATAGCAATACTGGATTATTTACATGAGTAATCCAAAATTAAATGGGATTTAGTCCAGGGATGCAATGATGGACATTTGAAAAGCAGTTCAGGATGGTAAAAAAATTAGGCTAATATAATAATTTTATTTTACGTGTGATTTATTTTATATTATGTTATATTAATGAACAATTTCATACTGATGAGCTAGTGTATTATTTTCTTACTATTACATTTCTGGTAGGCATCTCAAAATTAGTATAGCCTCTCCTTTAGAGAAGATGATAATCAATAGCCACTAATTATTTCTATTTCTGGTATAAAATACTTTATTTAAAATATATGTTATTAAAATTTTACAATTTTGAACACTGAAATTTTCCTCCCTTAGCACTTAGATGTCAATTTGGTCCTGTTAGACCCAAGTTGGTGGTAGACATGACCTTATATCATAATCTCTGTTTCCTATTCTCTGAAAACTAATGTCTAGAATTAAAAGACTATCAACAAATCTCAACTGACACAGAAAAAACAGACAGCAACAACAAAAAACTATAGACAATATCCCTAATGAAGATAAACAGAAAAATATTCAACAAAATGCCAGCAAGCTGAATCCAACAGCACATCAAAAAGACAATACATAAAATTAAATGAGATTTAGTCCAGGATGCAATGATGGTTCAACATATTCAAATCAAAAAACATTATAGATTGTATCAACAGAATAAAAGACAAAAATCATATGATCATCTCAATAGACAAAGAAAAAGCTTTTGATGAAGTCCAACAATGCTTCATGATAAAAACTCTCAACAAACTAGTCACAGAAGGAATACACCTAAACATAATAAAAGCCAGATATGACAAAACCACAGGTAACATCATACTGAATGAGAAAAAGCCAACAGTCTTTATTCTAAGAACTGGAACAAGACAAGGATGCCCAATTTTGCCATTCCTATTGAATATAATGCTGTAAGTCCTAGCCAGAGCAATCAGGCAAAAGAAAGAAATATAAGGCATCCAAATTAGAAAAGAAGTCAATTGTCTGTCTTTGCAGATGACATGTTCTTATATTTAGAAAAACCTAAAGACTCCATCAAAACAACTCTTAGACATCATGAACAAATCCAGTAAAGTTGCAGGATACATAACTAACATGAAAAAAATCAGTCGTGTTTCTATACACCAGTAAGAAAATAGCCAAAAAAGAAATCAATAAGGCAATCTCATTGACAATAGCTACAAAAAATACTGAAATACCTAGGAATACATTTAACCAAGGAGGTGAAAGACCTTTGAAATGAAAACTACAAAACACTGAAGAAAGAAATTGAAAAGGACAGCAACACATGGAAAGACATCTCATGCTTATGTATCAGAAAAATTAATACTGTTAAAATGACCATACTACTACCCAAAACAATCTACAGATTGAATGCAAACTCTATCAAAATATCAATGTCATGTTTCATAGCACCAGAAAAAAAATCTTAAAACTGGTATGGAACCAATAAAAGCCGAAATAGCCAAAGCAATACTGAGCAAAAAAAGCAAAGCTGGAGGCATCACATTACTTGACTTCAAAATATGTTACCAAGCTATAGTAACCAAAACAGAATGGTGTTGGTATAAAAACAGACACATAGACCAATAGAACAGAATAGAGGACCCAAAATAAATCCACATATTTACAGACAATGGATTTTCAACAAAGTTGCCAAGAAAATACATTGTTCTAGACACCTCTTAATTACAGGGCACAAGGAAAACTGGATATCCATCTGCAGAAGAATAAAACCAGACCCATATCTGTCACCATATATAAAAATCAACTCAAAATGGATTGAAGACCTAAATGTAAGACCAAAATTATAAAACCACTAAAAGAAAACATGGGGTAAACATTAAAGGACATTAGTCTAGGCAAAGGTTTTACATCTAATACCTCAAAAGTGTAGGCAATGAAACAAAAAATAGACAAATGGGACAATATTAAACTAAAAAGCTTCTGTACAGCAAAGGAAATAATCAGCAGAATGAAGAGACAGCCTGTTGAATGGGAGAAAATATTTGCAAACTATTTATCGAATAAGAGACTAATATCCAGAATATATAAGGAATTCTACTCAACAGCAAAACAACAACAAACTCCCCTGGCCTCCACCAAACAAAACCACAAAACCTAATAATCCAATTAAAAAGTAGACAAGGCCAGGCAAGGTGGCTCACGCCTGTAATCCCAGCACTTTGGGAGGCCGAGATGGGTGGATCAGGAGTTCAAGACCAGCCTGGCCAGCGTGGTGAAACCCCATGTCTACTAAAAAAAATACAAAAATTAGCCGGACATGGTGGCGTGTGCCTGTAATCCCAGCTACTCGGGACACTGAGGTGGGAGAATTGCTTGAACCTGGGAGGTGGAGGTTGCGGTGAGCTGAGCCACTGCACTCCAGCCTGGGCAACATAGCAAGACTCTGTCTCAAAAAAAAAAAAAAAGTAGACAAAATGTGTGAATGGACATTTCTTTAAAAAAAAAAAAGGCATACAAATGACCAACAGGTATATGAAAAAATATACTGTTCCATTTTCATGTCACTAATTATCAGGGAAATGCAAATCAAAACCACAATGAAATATCATTTTACCCCAGTTAGAATGCCTATCACTAAAAAGACAATAAAATGACAGCTGTTGGTAAGGATGTGGAGAAGAGGTAACTCTTACACACCTTTGTCAGGAATGTAAATTAGTAAAGCCATTATGGAAAACAGTACGGAGGGTTCTCAAAAGGTTAAAAATAGAACTATTGTATGATCCAGCAGTCCCACTATTTGGTATTTATACAAAGGAAAGGAAACCATTATATCAAAGGGATGCCTGCACCCCTACATTTACTCCAGCACTATTGACAATAGCAAAGATGGAATCAACCTAAGTGTGCATCAGTGAATGAGTAGATAAAGAAAATCTGGTATACATACACAAAGGAATACTACTCAGCCATAAAAAATAATGACATCCTACCATTTGCAGCAACATGAATGGAACTGGACGTCATTATGTTAAGTGAAATATGCCAGGCACAGAAAGACAAATTTGGCATGTTCTCACTCCTATGAGGGAGCTAAAAGGGTTCATCTCATAGAGGTTGAGAGTAGAATGATAGATACTAGAAACTGGGAAGATTCTTTGGAGGGATGAAGAGAGGTTGGTTAATGGGTGCAAACATACAGTTAGAATAAGTTCCAGTGTTCAAACAAACAGAGTAGGTGACTATTTTTTACAACAATGTATTGTACATTTCAAAGTAGCTGGAAGAGAGGACTTGAAATGTTTCTAACACATAAAAATGATAAATACTTGAGGTGATGCATACCCTAAATACACTGATTTGATCATTACATATTGCATGAATGTAATAAAATACCACATGTACCCCATAGAAACATACAAATATTATACAACAATAAAATATTTTTATAATACTTTTAGTGGCTTATCTCATTTATTCTATAATGTAACAAATATATATTCAGAAAATTTTATGTGCCAAATATTGATATGGTCATCCAAAACAAAAATGAAGAAGACATCATCCGTGTCTTCAGGGAGCTTTTACTCTAATATAATAGGTTAGAGAAGGGTAAGAATTAGACAAATTAATCAGGGTATACTGAAATGTAAATTGGTGGTTGTCTAGGCGGAGATGAAGACAGTGATGGGTTGAGATCAAGAGGAAATACTTGAACTGGTCTCTATATTTTACTTTTATTTAAAATATAAGAAATAACTTAGGCTTTTCAGTATTTAATGTGTTGACTGCCTCTGGTGTCTTCTCTGCGTAACTCTCTATGAGATGGCTTATTATGCTGGCTGTGATTAGGGAAGGGTGGGTCTTCCACAAACCAAGAGGGTTTGGAAAAGTCACCCGCCCTTGTTAGAGTAAAACTTACTGCAATCTACTACAACGTATAGAAAGCTAAGTAAGTGCATGGGTAGATTATATACATACTTTTTAAACTAGCACATCATGTACAAGGGGCTTAAATAGATGTTTGCAATAAAACTGAAGATTAAAGATATTATGACAAAGCAAGTATGAGGCAAAATCCACAGGATAGCAGACTGACATCTCTTCTCAGCCACATTATGAATTTACTTAGGACCTAACTGGAGTGATAAGAAGTCAGGGAAAAAAATGAAATTATCAAGACAACTTGAAATTAGATTTGCCACCACTAATGTTAATGATGAACCTTGGCCTCAATATATACACTTGTAAATACACTGATATTAAAAATTCATCAGGGTTAACAAGTCATGAGCTACTTATTAATCTCCTGTTTATCTCATATTTAAACATTTCTAATTATGCATATATTATAATACACTTAACATATGAGTAGAATATTACATTTATATAATTCAAAAACTTTTTATTGTAGTGTGTTTGATTTTAAAGTTTTGAAATATTTCTCCAAAATCATTAGAAGTCCCATGCTAAGATGCAGAAACAGAGAGCAAAGGTTAAGTGAGACAGTGTAAATCTGTAAAAGCAGAAGTGACCATATTTATTACATGATTGAACTTGGGGATGAGAGACCAGGAAGAATAAAAGAGGAGATGGAGGTCTTGGAATGTTTGGAGAAGAGGTCTTTAAATATATATACATATTAAATAAGGAAAAAGTGCGTAAGGTTTGAGGATTTACAGCAATGCCCACCGTAACACTATGTTGCACAAGATGTTAAGCTATCCCCCCTTCAAAACAGTCACCCTATGATTAAATAAATTATAGAAAATGTGAGTAAAAGAAAAGTTTTGTTGATTTTGATTTTGTAAGACTTCTCATTCTCATTGTAAAGACACAAGGGTAGGAAATAGCATGCAAAATTTTACTTGACCATCGACCAAGTGATAGAATTTCTCTCTATATATACTATCTTCCTCTCTCTCTCTATCTATAGACATATACATAGCTATAGAGATAGGTATGTATGTGTATATATATATAGATAGATATTTGGATATAGCTATAAATACACACACACACACACACACACACACATACATATAGAGAGAAATAGCTAGATAGCCAGATATAACTACCTAGCTATTTCTCTCTCTCTCTCTCTCTCTGTCTATATATATATATGTGTGTGTGTGTGTATTTATAGCTATATCCAAATATCTATAGATATGTATATACATATATATATATATATCAATCAAAGAAAGGCAGAGAGAGAGAGAGAGAGAAAGAAAGGATGCCTTGGTTCATGACCAAGTAGATTTCTGTATGCTATTTTCCAGTATTAAGTCTTTACCAATGGTAGTGAGTAGAGATCTTGCAAAATCAAAATAAACAAAAGTGTTATTTTACCCATGTTTTCTATACTATAGATATAGATAGCTATATATTTATAGATATATAGATACATTGATATACTATATATGTATGAATATATACACACATCAATTATACATTATATATATTTATAATCTTGAATATTTATTAATGTCTTATGTGAAAGAGGGTTCTATGAACAACAGTTTGCTGTATTCAAACCAGTGTTTTTGGCAGGCAGTTCGGAAATACGTCTGGGGATATTCGGAGTCAGTGAGGAGTGTGGACTGAATTGCCAGGAAAAGAAGTATAAACATTGAAACCTCTGAAAACAAAACTATCAACAAATTTATGCATGGGACTAAGAGGAGCAGTGAGAGATCCTGAAGAATCAGAACAGAAGGGAGCACTGGTGTCACACCGGAAAGAGACAGGCTAGTCAACTCTGTTTATACCATAGCAGGTAAGAGGGGAACATATTGAACAGACGCTCTTGAATTTGGTAATGAGGCTGCTAATGCTGATCCACAAGTGAGTACTTTTGAACGAATGATGAAAACAAGAGACCAGGCAGCAAATGGTGGATTTGTAGTTAGAAAGAAGAAACAGTGGCCAGGCGCTGTGGCTCGTGCCTGTAATCTTAGCACTTTAGGAGGATAGGGTGGGCAGATCTCTAGAGCCCAGGAGTTCCAGATCAGCCTGGGCAACATGTGGAAACCCTGTCTCTACTAAATAAATAAATAAACAAACAAACAAGCATCGCTGGGTGTGGTGGCCCGTGCCTGTAGTCTCAGCTTCTTGGAAGGATGAGGCATAAGGATCACTTGAGCCCAGGAATTCAAGGCTGCAGTGAGCCAAGATCACGCCATTGCACACTGCACTCCAGCCTTGGTGACAGAGTGAGACCCTGTCTCAAAAAAAGAAAGAAAGAAAGAAGAAAAGAAAGAAAGAAAGAAAGAAAGAAAGAAAGAAAGAAAGAAAGAAAGAAAGAGAGAAAGAAAGAGCAGCACATTACAACTATTTTTTCAGTGGAATTACACTCTGAAGGGTGATGGTAAATAGGAGTAGGGAAGTTGTGAGCATTATTGCAAATGCAGGGAAATGGAGGAGATGAAAGGAGACAGAGAGGGAGACGGAAGAGGAAAGTGGAGGGCCCAGGAAGAAGGACAGCCATTCTGCTGACAAAGGAAGCAACGAATACAGGCCAAAGTGTTTTAGGATAGTTTTATTTCTCTTTTTGTGGCATAGAAATTCATAAAGGTTTAATTTCACAGGTAAGGTAGCACCTACTGCAGAATTTCTTATCACTAATATGGAATACGAAGCATAACATTTTATTTAAAGTTTTCTTTTCACCACTTATTAATTTTAGTAATTGAATTCCACATCTATGTATTGAGCAATGAGATTTATACAGAGTGACCAATTATATCTTCATCCTTATTAAGCCTGTAATCTAGAATACAGTTCAAAAGGAAAACATGGCAAGATAATTGTGCTTTTGTCTAGACATTAGGGGTTGAGCCCCTGACCTGTATATAGTCCTCATTCTGCAACTTTGTAGTTCTGTAAGTGAAAAATTAATGCATTTGGTATTGATATTTTATAATTATGATCAATATTTTAATATCTTCTAAATAGAAAAAATATTAACCCAGGGCTTGATTTCATACCTTTCCTAAGAACCACTAATGTATTTATTAAAATTAATCTATTTAGATTAAAAACCGATGAACATTTGATTTCTTGGGGGTTTGACTGAGTTTTTCTCAGACATACTTTTACAAGGATATATTTAGATAATTGTCTAAGAATTGATGTTTTAAGTATTTTGAGGAAATGATGGACTATTGTTGGTAATAATGAATGCTTTATAAAGTGTCTCTGCAACAACCACTAATTAGCTTCATTATAGCCCACAGTTAATTCTTGTGAATAACTTATGTAAATGATGAAACTCTAGTAGTTTTTCTGAATTTCCTGACAATGAGACTTTGAAAGTATTAAGTGTGGCAAATTTCTGACAGCAGGTACATTTCTTTGTTGCATTTTGAGAAAGAAATAATCCAAATACTAGAATTTATTTAGCTGTGGAGGTTTTTCCTTTTCCAAAAGCTTTGAAAGTATAAACTGAGAAAAGCAGGCTAGAAAAAGAGTCATTTGATTTGCATCTTAAGAACAAAGAAATAAATGAAAATGTGACTATTGTCTTTATCTTCACTGTTATTGTGTGCAGTATCCTTCTGTAATCTTTTCTTGTAATGAGACTTAATAGCTGCTTTTGAGATATTAATGGAAATTGTCACAGACAAGGGAGATATTACGGCATCTAATGAACTAAAGTAAGTCTAAAAGGAAAGGAAAAGGAATAATAAGTAAAATTGACACAAATAAAAAGAATTTAACTAGTTTCTAAAATTTAACCCCATAGATGACTCTGCCATGAAATCTAAGGATGAAAATGCATTACTATCCATTTTCTAAAATATAATTTATCAAACACAATTAGCAATTTATTTTTTTGTTATTTTGCATTTAAGTGTTATTTAAAAACCCCTTGACTTCCATTTTATGCAATATCTGTATTAAAAAAATTTCATCTGACTTAAAGGGCAAGTCAGATCACTGGGTTTGTTACAGCAAACAAAAGTACAGATTCCAAGCATTCAAGTGAAATAGTGGGTAAGAATATAGAGAACAATGTAGTGATTATAGTGGATTTTAACTATATATTGAACACTTGGGAAAATTTGAAGTTTAAATCAGTTTATTTAATAGGAACTATTGACTCTGACTGTTTCAGTGCCTACTTTTGGGTAAAACTGAAATTCACAAAAGTTGATGCTTAGGTAAGATAATTTCATAAATGTACACACTTGCCCTTGTTTCTTGAAAGCTGAGTGGTGAGTGGCTGCCATTTAAGCAGGAGTGTATTCTCATCTAATTAAATGAAGGATGTACAATTGAGCTGTCAGGTAAAGAATTATGAGGTTAAGACATAAGTTATGATGGCAACCAGACTTCTTTTTTTTTTTTTTTCTTTTTTAGGGCATTCCCTAAGGAACGAATTGTAAATAACGCCATCCAAATTCCTGAGAACAAGATGCATGCCAGGTTTCTGCCAGGATAACAGTTGATGCCTAATTGAGCCTGGGATTGTTAAAATGTCTCCTTTTTATAGTCCTGAATAATGTAGAGCTAATGAACAGATTCCATTTTAGATCTGAAAGCATCAGCTCTCTAGCAAAGGTTTTTCTGTGTGTTTGATTTGGCTTACTAAAAAAATACATAAATAAAAATAAAAATATAGAGACTCTTCTTAGCACAACCTCTGTCTTCATATAGATGCTAAATTTTTCATTTAAATTATGTGTAAATTGCTATAGCACATATACAGCTATTTTAATAAGAACTGAATGATGAATTGATTGGTCTTGAAAACTGCATTCCATTTTAATCATATATTTTGGTTCAGGAGTGAAAAACACTGAATCCTTGTCTATTGTTGCCTTCTTTTTTCTCTGACTTTCAGACATGTAGAACATTCCCGAAATTTTTAGACAGTTAATGCTTATCCTATGCTTAAGAAGAAATACTTATTTTTTTCCTTTCAATTGTGGATATTACAAACAGAGATTAGCGGCCTCTCACTTCAGAGCTGTCAGTATTGAAGTAGCATGAGCTATTAACATTCTGTTGTAAGTGGTCAGAAGCTTCCTTTGGCATTCCTGTCAAAAGGCCACTAAAACCACCATTTTATGCTGTTTTCACTAAGATAATCCATTGCTATCCATTTTGATTGGTTGGTGCCATTTAATATGCCGTATTTACTAATAATCCTATGCAACTACTGAATCTTTTCTACTAAAGAGAGAAATAAAAGTTAAGTCTTAAATCAGGCTATACTCAGATGAATGCTCTGATTTGATTTGCACATAAATATTTTATTCCAGGAAAAATGAAATTAAATGCAATAAATAATTTTAAACTATCTTTGATTAGTTAAATAGGACTAAATGTACACTCTCTCCCTTTTTTCTTGAAAGCTGAGTGGTGAGTGGTCAGGTATTAGAACAACTAACAAAAATAGAAGGTAATTCATGTAATCACAAGGACAGTTATACAGAACACCGAATAGGCTGCCCAAAGGCCAGAATCTATCATTTTCTGGCTCTATCACTCCTCTAACTGGTATGCCCAGTACAGACTTTATAATAGGCCAAAACTGGCCCTTGTTTAAAGGAAGGAATAAAATCATGATACATATTTGTAAGAGGGATATATACATATGCTTGGTCTTCTTGTTCAGTTAATTTATAAGGTATCATATATTTTTTCTCAAATTTTCCAAATCTTAATCTAGGCTAGGAATCAAAAGATAGGATGAATTTTTGTATTTTGAATATACATCTGTCCATGACTTCAGTCTCATGAACAATACGCAATGTATTGTCTCACAAATTAAATTAATCTATTTATTAATGATTTTTGTGCCTATATTATGATAGGCATGGCGCTAGGCATTGGAGCTAGAACAATGAATAACTAGGAAAAAATTTCTACCCTATAGGAAATTCACTGCAGAGAGAAGAAATACAAAATAGAATGTGTCCGACAAGCACCAGTGCTATGAAGAAAAATCAGCTAGGAGCAGAGGACAAGAAGGGCCCCATGGGAGCAGAGCAGTGTTTTTGGAATTTTAAGCCTCATGTGTCCTAAAGAATCAAAGCTGAGAATTTCTATTTAGGATTCGCCCATATTTGATCACACTCTTTATTTGCTTGAGGTTGATGTTTACATATGAAAAATTTCTGGTGCTATTAGATAAGTCAAATTTAATACGTTTTTCTTCACTCTTCTTTCAGGCTTTTATATGTGTTAATTATTAAAGCTATGATCAAGATCTCTCACATTTACATCTTGCTAACATAGTGATGTGAGTTAGCAAAAAGTATAATCTCCTTCAGGGAGGACTTTTGAAAACAGGTAAACAAAAATATGAATTTCATGTAGATTTAGTCCTCTCTTGAGTGTCATTGATCCGTAAATTTTCTTTGATTCTGTTAGTCTAGGATGTATTCCAACTTCCAGGGAGAGAGAGAGAGAGAGAGAGAGAGAGAGAGAGAGAGAGGATGTTATTTTGATTATTGTGGCTATATTCTTTTAAATATTAGAATTCTAATTAAAAGTATAACTCTTAATAAAACTTTCTATTTGGTACTGTGTTCACTGCAAGCAACTCTGATGAACTAGATCCCATTTTTAAATTAGTTTTATCCTGACCAGAAAAGGCTGGTTTTGTGGACTTTGAGGAGCCAGACTAATTGTGACCCAGTTAAAGCAGGATGGCTTTGCTTTTATTAAATGGTGTCTGAGGTGAATGTCAGACAGCATACATCAACCTCTGTCCTCCTTCTGGCTTCCATGGGAGTTGTATGAGTATATAGAGTATGAATTTGGCCCTACAAATCTAATAGACAGTGGAATAACCCAGATCACTATTTTAGAGTCCAGTGACTGTTTTTTAAAAAATTAATTAATCTCTTTGACAGATTCCATGTCCTTTTCTTGTGATGTGCAAGTGACTTTCCCTTGAGGAATAATCTTCTAGCAATTCTCATACATAGTTTTGTCTGCCAAAACATTAGCCTTTCTAATAAGGTACACATTTAAAGATTTTTATCTTTAAAAATTCATTTCATTGCTGATGTGTACTCGTTATTAATTTATATCTTTTGAATTTTAAAATCTAAAATTATTTATTTCACAAAAATTTCCATTTATTTTAACTTATACTAGAAACATTTATTTTATTGTTAATTAAATAAGATTTTGAAACAATTATCAAACTTTTTAGACTTTATAAATCTGTTATTCTCCTTCCATCTTCAGGGGAATACATTGTTATATAAAATTAAATTTCCTTCTAATCATAGCTAATTATATACAAGAAGTTATATAGTAATAAGAAACAATATGGTGCTGAGATTAGGAACACCATAGTTACATTTAGCTCATGTTTCCATTCATTTCTACTAACAGCCAATTTCTAATTACCAACAATTTATAAATAGCTTTATATAAAATATGTAACTACCCTATTATACTGTTGAAGAAAAATTAAAAGTTTATTTGTAATAAAAAATAACACTGTTCAAATATTTAATTGCATCTCTAACAGTGATTGTTCAGACACATTCACCTCTATCCTCATATCAAATGCAAATAAAAACAATCACATAATTTTTTTAGAATCCTTGGAAAATTAAACTAATTTTATTAATGCTGATGCTTTGGCTTGAATAAAAAGTAATCATACATATTAAGGATATTTTATTAGATAGATGACTGATTGGTTTATTTTGATAATATCCTCTTCTTTGGGGTAAATAAAATATATTTTGATATAAAAAGACAGTGTAGATCTTTTAACAAATTAAGACACTACATTTGTTCATTCTTAGATTCAACAAACATTTTTGGGAATGAGCTTTGTGTTAAGACTGTGGGCTAAAAACATGTATGAAGAGTTTCCTACCTAATGTGAAAGACATGCAGTGAAATTCATAATGAAGATATAATGGAATTGGGAATAGTAGAAATGTGTACAACACAGTACAAGAATTTTAAAAATTGAGCAAAGTTAATATCTGAGCTATATGCCTTAGAAGATAACTAGAAGTTCACCAGGTAGAAAGTTGACCAAAAGGGTGCATATGGGAGACATCCCAGATGATGAGGGTAGGAATCAAGGTCCCAAGGAGGGAGTGAGATTAACATATTTATGGGGCACAGAGTAGTTTGATGTAATTAAAAGAATCAGGCTTGGGCTAGATCACAAAGAGCTTTTCTTAGTTTATTTACTTTAAAAATATTGGTAGAGAATCCAGGAAGTTTCTCTAGCACTGTGTTCTTCATTATGATTGTCTCGTGTCCTTCAAAATTATACCACTACATGCAACAACTATTCCAGAGGTTCCCAACATTCAAGCATAGATATTACAGTTCAAAGGAAAAGAGAAACCACTGCCTTTATGTTGGTTGCACTGAACATTCAGAAGTAAAAACATTGTATTCCTTGTTCTCTTATTTTCTTGTGTTATATTCAGTACAAATAAAAGATATGTGCAATAATCTAAATCAACTAAATCATTGGCAAAAGCTATGCAATCAGTATGTGGGGGAGAGCACACAACATGATTCAAATGGATTCAGTAAACACGGATTAAATAACTTGTAAGTGGTGGAAGGCAGAGTACACATATAGATAAGACACACTTCTTGCCCTTGAGACTTTCATAGTCTTCCAAAGTAGACAAATAAACAGATAATTCAAAAATACTGTGGCAAATTGTAAGAATGGAGCAGCCCATGCAGGATGTCTGGGAACACAGAGCAGGATCTTCCAGGAATTGCGCAAGACGTCTTGGAGGAAGTAGGGCTCAGCTGTCTATAAGAATGAGTAGTGAATATCCTTCAGTAGATAGAGACTACCTAAAAGACAGGATTTCTGTGGTGCTAGCAGGAGCAAAGAGTTTGTAATTCTTAGCGTATCAAGTATGAAATAATTGGGTGAGGCTGAAGTTGAAGGTTGATAAAAGTTGAAGCTATTTAGCTAGACGGGGACTGATGAGGTCAGAGGGGGGCTTATAGCCACCTTCTGGAATTTGGAATTAGCACTGCAGGTAATGGAGGCATTACGTGGTTTTCAGTAGGGGTAAGGCATAACTGTATTTGTATTTTAAACTGATGTCTCTGGCTGCATTGTTCTGCTGTCCTTGGGGAGTGATGGTCCAAAGACTCTAGGCTTCAGAATTCCAGAAACGGTGCTTTTCCTATTCACAACTGTCACAATTACCTGCAAAGTGAGCAGGTGCTCAACAGATTTTTGTTGAATAAATGAACACTCATTTCGGTAGTTATTGATAAGAGAGAGAGAAGCCTGACCCAGGGCAGTGGTGGTAGAGGGTGGAGAATTGTGGATGGATATAAATATAGGAAAAAGGCCTAGGAATTAAGATGAACAAAATGTGGTGATTGAATCTGACAGGGAAAGAGAAACTTAGATGATTCAGGGCTTGGAAAAAGGAAATATTATTGGTCATGTTAATTTTTATTTAATTCCCTATGGAACACATAAGTGAAACACATATACTTTTGCTTCTAAAGATTCATTTATATTCTTGGCTCTTACACATCCAATAGTAGCAGTATTCCCAAGGAGTCATTGCTTGTTACATTTTTCTGAATATGCATACTATATATCCAAAGAGATTGTAAAATTTCTATGGGCAGAAACTGTGTCTAATACCTCTCTAATCTCTTCACACAGTGCACAGCACAGGTTTTATTAAGCACCTATCAATCAGCTGGCATTTTTATTTCAATTTAAGGCAAAACCTCAAATAGTGGATTTAAAAAATAAATATAATTTCATTGCAGAGGCAATAATATTTTCACAGAGTTTCTGAAATAATATCTTCATCATCTACCTGATTGGAACAAGACACAATTAAAAGTCTCATATTTTGTTCCTTTTGGTACTTTGGTACCTCAGCGTCAATGATTAGTGGCTTAGATACTGATCACTTTTATAATAAACTTATCTACAAGAGTGATGACAGACACAGTCTCCTTTCCCTGCACTACTCATTCCCGTTCTCACAGAAAGATTTTAATTGCAGAACCTAGATGAGCCCTTCCTGTTTATTACTCTGGTTAGTGGTCTCTAGTTTTTCACTGTGACTTGATGATCTCCATTCAGGCCTCTCTGTCTTACTGCAGGATGACATTTTTAAATAAACATGCAATGTATCTTAAAGAGTCTATTAATTTATATAAGTTCATGTGATTACTTAGGCAGAGTTGACATTATAAAAATAGCCATTTTTTCTTAAGAATAATAAGGAGAAAATATAATGCAGGAAAAATAGGACTTCATGTCCTATTATGAAGCAGTATACGCTTTCTTATGTAAAGGG
Organism: Hylobates moloch; assembly: GCF_009828535.3. Taxonomy (NCBI): domain Eukaryota; kingdom Metazoa; phylum Chordata; class Mammalia; order Primates; family Hylobatidae; genus Hylobates; species Hylobates moloch. Next base: position 1,344,134 of record NW_026652298.1, read on the forward strand.
CAAACTCTTTTTTGCATTGGTAAAGAGAGTCATGCATGTTGATAAGAGAAATTTTTTTTTTTTTTTTTTTTTTTTTTTTTGAGATGGAGTCTCGCTCTGTCGCCCAGGCTGGAGTGCAGTGGCGCAGTCTCGGCTCACTGCAAGCTCCGCCTCCCGGGTTCACGCCATTCTCCTGTCTCAGCCTCTCCGAGTAGCTGGGACCACAGGCGCCCGCCACCACGCCCGGCTAATTTTTTTGTATTTTTAGTAGAGACGGGGTTTCACCGTGGTCTCGATCTCCTGACCTCGTGATCCGCCCGCCTCGGCCTCCCAAAGTGCTGGGACTACAAGCGTGAGCCACCGCGCCCGGCCGAGAAATTTTAAAGGTGAAAAAATTTTTTCACCCATTTTCCTTTTTAAAAATTGTTTAAACTTTCATTAAAATAGAAGTTCAGGGATACATGTGCACGTTTGTTATATAGGTAAACTCGTGTCCCAGGGATATCAATAATTTACATTATAATTTAAAATTATAATATTTATAATCAATAGCTACAAATACCTTGCATTATTTTTGCTAGTAGAGACTAAGTATATTGATGAAAACTTAAAGGAATAAGAGAGCAATGTTAATTACTTGATGTTTAAATGTCATGGTTATTCTAACACCCCCAATTTATTGCTGTAATAGTGAGTAAGGCAGTCTTGTTTTTGCTGGTGTTCATAGGCATACATTCTGATAGAAACAAATTCATATTGAAGGAGAAACTTCCAATATCACAAAAATCCATAATAGGTTTTAGTCTCATAAATTAACTAATTCATTGTGTTTACCTTGGGAGAGCAATTTAAACCTATGATATCCTTTTTGACTATTATATAAAACATAAAAAAGTATACATATTTAAATCGTGCTATCAGAGGTTGCTGATGAATAGATAATTAATTAATATAAAATTTATTCTCTACTTACTTCTGAAACAGCTTAAGCTAAATTCAATGGTGGGGGTGAGAAAGATGTAAGTCCTAAATATTTTTGAATATATGAATCAACAAATGAAAAAAGATTTGACATGGTCAATGCATACTCTCATTATACATAAAAGTTTCTATTTATTATAAAAGTTGAAAGCATAAAAATACATTTTCTTAATCTGTAGATTTACACAAATATTTGTAAGCTATATATTATTTGTAGTTTTCTCCAAAAATCTGATTGATTCTAGAAAGTTTCCTTCATTGCTTGAAATGCACATTATAGAATAGTTCTTATATTCTATGAAGACTGTAAATAAGAAAAGAACTATAATTTAACACAACAAAGAATAATTCATGTGGAAGCTTAAAATCAGATTCATTCTTTATGTAGCAAGAAGACAGCCAAGTGTATTAAGCATGAGAAGTATCTAAAAAGATAAAAAAGCCTAGGAAGTTGTGTGGTCATAGAGTCATATATTTCTAATTGTGTAACTTGGCTCTGTGCTCAAGAGAACATCACTTAGATGTCCTTGTCCTAAGCATTTTGATTTTTTAAAAAATATATGAGTCTCCTTTAAAAGCTTTCAGGCATGAGCCTTGAAGTAGTAAATCAAGTTTACCTGAGTATGCATTATAACTGTCTAATCCATGAAAGTGATACTCTATTTGTTTTGTGATATTTGATTCTCTGTTAAATACTTTAAAATGGAAGTTCCTGTCTGGCCATATGGTGTGAGGGTACTTAATATATAAGAGGATTCGCTTGTCATTAATATATTTAAAGGGTCTTAAAATACTTCTTTAGAGTGAAATCATTTTGAAGATTAGTCTATTCATTGCCCATCTCTAAAAGAGTAAAAGTTAGCAATTATAATGTATTTATAGAGAAGGCATATTTCTCCCTCTCCTATTGACTTCAAGTACGGGAGTGCGCTAAAATGGAGTAAGAAGGGGATGTCAGGAAAAAACAGCCTTACATACTGAATACGAGATTTTAGGATGCAACACGAACCGGGAGTAATTGCAATTGACAATCTCGTTAGATTTCCTGAAATTCTCTGATTAGGCAGAATATATTCATTCAATATAAATTTCATATATATGTTATGAAAGGAAAAGGAGTGGTGACTGAAGTTGTAAGTGAAACCAAGAAAGGATTATTTAATGGAAAAAATTAACATATTTTTATGTTATGGACTGATGAGAAAAATCCTAAAGAAGTGAAAAATTTGAGAGCACAGTCCCTACTATTATGAAGGACACGAGAGAGAATAATCTAGCAGCTAAATAATTAAGGATATACTCTGGTTCTATGATGCAAATAAAACAAGAAGCTGGGTAAGCGAAGGGATGAGGAGGGATTCGTTTTCCTGAGAGGTTTGTAACCAGAAAGAACCAGTTCTGGAAGTGGAATATTCTAGGCTGAGGAACTAACCAGTGTGAAGACTCTAGGGCAGGAATCAGACTGGTTTTTCATGAAACAATGAAGTTGCTTAAAGGCTAGAGTATGGAATTTGCATTTTGTTCTAATAGCAGTAAAAAGGCATGAGAGTTTTTAAAAGTCGTGTTGATCGCTACATAGGGAATGGATTTGAGAAGAAGACATGGGTAGAAGCAAGAAAACTACTTAGAAGTGGGCTGTCATAGCACAGATGAAGTTGATGGTGACACGGCTGAGAATGGCCATGTAAAAAGTGAATAAAGATGGAACTTTTATTTTATTTACATAAAAGCTTTTAAATAAACATTTTGGAGTATACTTCACAATAACCTTAGAATCACAATAACTGGCATTTATCGAGCACTTGCTATTTTTGTGAGTATTGTGGTAAGCATTTTATAAGCAATATTTTCTTTATTTTCACATCACTTCCGTGAGATACAGTAATTATCCCAAGATGAGAAAACCGAACTTTAGAGAGGTACTTTCACTTGCTCAGAGGCACACTGCGAGCACTTGTTGAAGCTGCTCACTTTGGAGTCCACATTAACAATCACCTCTATATTGCCTTCCCAAGTGACCATGTTTTATTTTCCCATATCAGCGCCACCATCTACATTTCAGGCCTCATGATAATATTATTTATCAGTTCCAGTCTGTGCTTAAAACTTATGACTAATCAAAAGGGGGAAAAGTCTTGCCTTCCTTACCAAAGACTAGATGATTCCTAAAATAAATTAATTACATCAAATGATTATGCAAGTTGCATAGCAGTCAAGAGCCCATATGAACTAGACTGCCTTAATTTGAAGCTCTGCTCTGCCAGTTACTATTTGTATTACCTTAGGTGAATTACTTACCTCAGTTTTCTCATCTGTAATACGGATTTATAGTAGTGATGACCTCCTAAGGTTGTTATGAGGATTTAATAAATTAACAACTGTAAAATACTTAGGAGTGTGCATGGCACCTATTAAGAGCTCCCTATTTATTAAATACACCATCTCTAATCATTGCTTTATGCTCTCTCCATCGTATTAGAGTCAAACGGTGGTTCTGCATCTGTTCAGAAATGTTTGAAGCTGTAGATATACAGGTTTAAGAATCCAGGTCAAAGATTGTTTTAGCTGCTTACCAAAGCATTTAGAAGCTCTGCTCACCATGAGAATGTGACCATTTTTATCTGAATGAGATCTTCACATTCTTTTTTGTTGTTGTTGTTGTTTTGTTTTTTGAGACGGAGTCTCTCTCTGTCCCCCAGGCTGGAGTGCAGTGGTGCAATCTCGGCTCACTGCAAGCTCTGCCTCCCGGGTTCACGCCATTCTCTGGCCTCAGCCTCCCGAGTAGCTGGGACTACAGGCACCCGCCACCACGCCCGGCTAATTTTTTTGTATTTTCAGTAGAGACGGGGCTTCATCGTGTTAGCCAGGATGGTCTCGATCTCCTAACCTCGTGATCCACCCGCCTCGGCCACCCAAAGTGCCGAGATTACAGGCGTGAGCCGCCGCGCCCGGCCCAGAATTTTCTTTATATAGACAATAAATATCTGGATCAGGTAGAGAGGGGTACAGCTGGTCAGTGCCAGAGCCAGTACTAGAATTCAGGTCTCATGATGTCCAGTCTTGTGTATAAAAAACACTGAATTGTTTTTTAAACATGATTACGTGGTCTCCTAGTTAAGACCCTGCCACAAGTTTATTTCTAGTAACACAAGTATTTGTCACTCTGCAATGCTTGCTTTACCATCATTGCTTTGGCTTGGGGATTATGTTTATGATCAAAGAGTAGCAAACTGTACTTTGGAAGCAACGTAAAAGAGCTTGTCAAAATTATTATATTTGTGCCCACACGGGACACTTCTCATTATCTCAGGTTTTGCCACACATAAAAAGAGAATTTCAAGTCTCTAAAACACAATGTATAAGCACGTTGTACTTGACAAGCATTAGTCAATAAGAACTGCTTATTGACCTTGAATTCAATTATTCTAAACACACAGTGACACTCTGCAGTGGAGCATAGGGAATTAAAGCATGCAATGGATCAAACAGTTTAAAGAGGCACTATGGACTGCAGACAGCATCACTTAAAAAATGTTTAAATATATTCAGCCCAAAATGCTCATGACAGATTATCAGTAAAGGAAATGAAGTTGTTTTGGGGGCCATATATAATATTTAAAGGTGATTTCAAGAAGGACGAAATCCCTTTCTACAATAAAATTACAGTGGCTACCATGTAAAGAATATGGTCTGTGTTTCAGACACTGTGTAAATTGCCTTATCAAGAATCCCTGAAAGAATTAATTCCCCCAGTGAATTTACATGGAAAGTATTATGATCTGATGCTTGGCACATAGTAGCATTCAATAAATAATTGTTTCTCGGATGAGAAAACTGTGGCTCAGTGATACATCTAGCAGCTGGAGGAACTGGCATTCTAACTCAAATTGTCTGATTCCAAAAAGCCAAGCTCTTTAATCCTCAGTGTTCTCTTTTTCAGCATCTTGTTGGAGTAAGAACATTGGATGTTGCATGGGTCAACCTCATTGTATTGAATGTTTAGGTTGATTTATGCATATTTGTGAATGAATAATTCTTTTTTTCTTTTTTTTTTTTTTGAGATAGAGTCATGCTCTGTCACTCAGGCTGGAGTGCAGTGGCGCCGATCTCAGCTCGCTGCAACTTCCACCTCCCGGGTTCAAGCAATTATCTGACCTCAGCCTCACTGGATTGTAGCTGGGATGACAATCGTGTGCCACATGTCCTGCTAATTTTTTTGTGTTTTTAGTAGAGACGGAGTTTCTTCATATTAGCCAGGCTGGTCTCGAACTCCTGGCCTCAAGTGATCCGCCCGCCTCAGTCTGCCAAAGTGCTGGGATTACAGGCGTAAGCCACCACACCCAACCAAATAAGTCTTAAGATCGAGAAAGTTCAAAGAATTTTTAAAAGCACATCTTATTCTTGCCAAGTGCATGTAATTGTATTAAAGAGAAAACATAAATAGAAGAAGCAGTTTCTAAAATTAAAATTCAGAGGCATTTATTATGGTGTTTTGTATATTGCATAATTCCTTCTGGTGCTTGTAGCTATGGGCACTAGAAGTTGGGTTTGAAATTCTGTAAGTATATAATAATTTGGTAATATATGGTTAGCACCGAGTACTTAGGAAATGAAGAAAAGATTAAGAAGTAATCCCAGCACTTTGGGAGGCCGAGGCGGGTAGATCACGAGGTCAGGAGATCGAGACCACGGTGAAACTATGTCTCTACTAAAAACACAAAAAAATAGCTGGGCGTGGTGGCGGGCGCCTGTAGTCCCAGCTACTCAGAGAGGCTGAGGCAGGAGAATGGTGTGAACCCGGGAGGCGGTGCTTGCAGTGAGCCGAGATCGCGCCACTGCACTCCAGCCTGGGTGACAGAGCGAGACTCCGTCTCAAAAAAAAAAAAAAAAAGAAGTTATCAAAAGCCATTTTAGCTATCATGTTTTGTGTGGAGCTGAATCCCACAAATTTATTTGTGATATGAATACTGAGAAAGATCTGAAATACTATCATACTGTTCTAGGAAATTAGCCTCATTATTGGTAGTCACTTTTTAAACAACTGAAATCCAAACAAATATTGACTAGGGTTTCCAAAACATTTCACTCACTCTTCAATCTCTTTATCTAAAGATCATATTTCACAAAAGAAACACAATTTTCTTCCACAGATACTACTTATAAATTCTTAGTTTAAACACAGATTACACAGATTATACCCCTTGTGAATACAATTCAAATACAATTATTAATATGCAGTATTCATTAGAGTATGTTAAATTGCATACGGAATAAATGCAGTACTTTTGTTGTTACACTTTTGGTGGGTAAATTTCCCAGCAAGCCATCAGGTCATTCACATGCTACAAAGAGGTTCTTATTGTGTTTTAATTATTTATAATATGGCTCTAATCCTGTGTTTTCAAAATAACTTTTGTTTGCTATTTTAATGCACCTTAGTTTCTAATACTATATTCATTAAGAACATACGTAGATATTTAAAGAAACATTACCTAGTGGCATATGATAACTAAACTGGGAATTGGTCCCCATCAACAAGGGGACCATTCTGTGCAAAAATGATACTGCCTGGCCTGAAGGCCAAAGACAATACAAAAACATAATCAATAACCTACAATAAAGTTAGTGCAACTAGGTCTATACGATTGCAGACATTGGTTAGTTTCATCATTAGGAGATGCTACCCTGAATTAAAAAGGTGCCCCAAATCACCAACTACAAAGTTAACAACTAATACGGAAAAATTATCTGTCATGTCTAAATTGTGTGTATGTATAGATTGAGTTTTAATTTACAATAGAAATCAGAAAAAAAGTAATAAAATTAGTGCTTGCGGAGAGAAACTATGTTCTAAGGAATGCAGACATTCTATGGAAAACTCAAAGAGAAGGAATTATTTTGAACAGATTCTGTGATGCTTCAGTATTTACAATATTAAAATATTTGTATACAATTGAAAATAAAGATGGAGTGGAAAAAATTATGATTCAATTTAAGGGGGGTCTTAAATAAATTATAGGTATAAAATGAAAGTTTTGTACAAGAGATGCTTAAGTTTCAAACTGTACTGAAGAAAGTAAGTAAAAATTAAAACTCCCCATACCCACCTTTCTACTTCACATAGGTACTACTGCTAATAGGTTCTTCTGTATCCATATCTACATACTCATACACATCTTAAAATATGATTACCGATTGGATTGGGGTATATAATTACAGTATATACTGTTCTCAACTTGTGCATATGTGTAGATTAAGTTGTACATTACAGTGGAAACCAGAAGATGTATATAATAAAATATAGCACTTGTGTAGAGAAATTATGTTTTTAAAGAATATAGATACTCTACAGAAACCTCAAAGACAAAGAATGATTTTGAACAGATTCCATGATGCTTATGTAATTGCAATATTAAAATATTTACTACAAAATTTTATAGTAAAATGAAGTAAATGGATAAAAAGAAGAAAAATAAAAAGCTAATAACCAGAGGAAAAGATGCTATCCATATCTACACACATACACACTTCTTAAAATGTTATTACAGATTGGATTATATTATATAATTATAGTACACACTGTTCTCAACTTGATTCTTAACAGTTAATAATATATGATGGCTATTTTCCATAATAACACTTGCAACATTACTTTGATCTGTTGCCTAGAAACCCATTGTATAGATGTACCATTGCTTAATTAACTAGTATCCTATGAGTGACTATTTAGTTTGTTTTTAACTTACTATTATTGAAATATATCTCGATGGTCCTTGCATGTGTGCCTTTGTGTAGCAGTGGGGAAATGTTGATAGAACAGATTCCTAGAATAGGAATCTGGGTCAAAATTTTAAGTATTTCAAAGTTTGTTATTGACAAAACATCTTCCATAGAGATTGGACCAATTACTAGAGTAGTATGAAAAGATCAATTTTTCTGTTTCTTTGTGAAATTTTAATCAACATGAGAGATAAAAGATAGTGTTACATTTTGATGTACACTTTTTAAATTATGAGAGTTGATCAGCACTTTCCCTATATTTACTACCTTTTTATATTTCTTTTTTCATTATCTGCTTATTTCATTTTTTTCATCCCTCTATTTCATTTGAGCATCAGTTTGCTATTGAGTTGTAAGTGCTCTTTTCATTTTAAGGCTATCAGCACCTTGACTTTTGTGAGTTCAAAATATTTTTTACTGATTATCGTTTGGCTACTGACTTGTTTTATGGCATTTTGTTGTTGTATAGGATTAAAAAAGAAATTATAGTAAATTTTGAATTGTTTGCGTTAAGTCTTCTTGGAAAAGCCTTTCCATCCAAGATTTTTAAAAATTAAATATCTCTTACTTTTGATTTTACTTTATATGTATAGCTTACCTGTCACAGTAGCAAGGTAAAGAAAATAAACTAAATATTTTTGTTTGGTGAAAACTGAATGGAATCCAAACTCAGTGTGATCTAAAATGCTTTGTTCTAAATAATTTCTATTATTTTAATATTAATATGCACTCATTTTTTTCCTGAATAATTGAAAACATTTATTGTGCCTGCCAACTGATACAATTATCAATGTGCCCACTCCATGGAGTGATCTTTCTTTGTAGTTTTACTTTTAGGGGGCAGTCCGTGTTCTCACAGTGTTTTACAGTCTAACTGTAAAACTCAAAGGATGATCTCTGAAAACCGTCAACTGTTACCTCTATTGCAATGAGGAGCAACCCTGGTTATTCAATTCAGGGTAAAGATGCTTCTTTTTTTTCTTCATCTTTCTAATTCAAGTAAATTATACCCTTTTATATTATCCCCAGAAGAGTAGCAGCAATAACAAAAATATAAACTGGTGATTGCATGATTAGTGAATGAGAAGGGAAGCTGAATATATGTAATTTAAAACAAAGGACTCACATGTCTTATTAGGCCTGAGTAACATTACGATGAGTTCATAATTCAAAAGAAAACGTGTACTTTACATCTGACTGTATCATTAAGTCTTTATGTAAATCATTCATGCAATATTTTATTTATTTATAATTTCCTATAATATTCCAATTTTTAATCATATGATACTCAACTAGTAGCTCTGTCCACAAAAGCATAAATATATTTAAAACCAGAAGTTTCACATGTAAATAATTTCTTATTGCTGATAAATAGTTTGGTTGGAAACTATGTGTGTATGTGGTTTTTTTGTGGTTTGTTTTTTTTTTTTTAACATAGTCTCACTCCTTCACCCAGGCTGGAGTGCAGCAGTGTTATTTTGGCTCACCTCTTCCTCCAGGTTCAAGTGATTATCCTGCCTCAGCCTCCCGAGTACCTGGGATTACAAGGATGCATGACCACGCCCAGCTAATTTTTTGTATTTTTAGTAGAGATGGGGTTTCACCATGTTGGCCAGGCTGGTCTCAAACTGACCTCAAGTGATCCGCCTGCCTCCGCCTCCCAAAGTGATGGGATTACAAGCGTGAGCCACCATGCCCAGCAGAAATTGTGTTATTATGAACATTTCTTAGGCATGACATTAGGCCCTTCAGAGCTAACAATAATCAATACAGGCCTTCTCAAAATATAGTCATGCACTGCATTATGACATTTCAGTCAATGACAGGCTGCATTTACGATGGTGGTTCCATAAGATTATAATACAGCTGAAAAAGACCTATTGCCTAGTGATTTTGTAGCCATCTTAATATCATAGTGCAAGGCATTACTGGCATATTTGTGGCAATGCCAGTTGCATAAGAGCCTAGCACGTACAATTACAAACAGTTATTACTGCTTGATAGTGATACTAAACAATTATGTTATTGGCTTATGGATTTACTATACTGTACTTTTCACCTTTATTTTAGAGTGCACTTTTTCTACATATAAAAAAAGTTAACTGTAAAACAGCCTTAGGCAGGTCCTTCACGAGGTATCCAAAAGAAGGCATTGTCATAGGCGATGATCACTCCATGCATGTTATTACCCCTGAGACCTTCCAGTGCAACAAGATGTGGAGGTGGCGGACATTGATATTAATGAAACTGACCCTGTGTAGGCCTAGGCTGGTGTGTGTATTTGTGTCTTACTTTTTAAGAAAAAAAAGTTTTAACAGTAAAAATAATTAGAAAAGCTTATACAATAAAGATAGAAAGACAGATGATATTTTTGTGCAGTTGTACAATGTGTTTGTATTTAACCCAAGTTTTTTTTGTTTGTTTGTTTGTTTGTTTTGAGGTAGAGTTTCACTCTTGTTGCCCAGGCTGGAGTCCAATGGCGCGATCCTGGCTCACTGCAACCTTTGCCTCCCAGGTTCAAGCAATTCTCCTGCCTCAGCCTTCTGAGTAGCTGGGATTGCAAGCATGTGCCACCATGCCCAGTTAATTTTGTGTTATTAGTAGAGACAGGGTTTCACCATGTGGGCCAGGCTGGTCTCGAACTCCTGACCTTAAGAGATCCACCCGCCTCGGCCTCCCAAAGTGCTGAGATTACAGGCGTGAGCCACCGCACTCGGCCAACCAAAGTGTTTTCACAAAAGAGTCAAAATGTTAAAAAAAAAAAATTTAATAAAAAAGTCACAATAAGCTAAGGTTAATTAATTAATGAAGAAAGAATACTATTTTGACATAAATTTAGTATAGCCTATATGTACAGTGCTTATAATGCCTACAGTAGTGTACAGTAATACCCTAGATCTCCACATTCATTTATGGCTCACTCACTGACTCACCCGCAGTAACTTTCAGTTCTACAAGCTCCATTCATGATATGTGTCCAATAAGGGTATACCACATTTTAAGTTTATATCATATTTTTTCTGCAACTTTTCTATGATTAGATATGTTTATATACACAAATATTTACCATCGTGTTACAATTGCCCACAGTATTCAGAACAGTAACAAGCTGTATAGGTTTGTAGCCTAGGAAAATAGACCTTACCATGTGACCCAGGGGAATAGTAGACTCTACCATTAACGTTTGTGTAAGTATACTTTAGATGATCACACAATGACAAAATCACCTAGTGACACATTTCTCAGAATATATCCGCCTCTTTAAGCAAGGCGTGCTTGTACTATGAGAACTGACAGATGAAATAGAGTGACTTCTGCCAACTTTTAATTAGAGATAAAGTAATTTTAATTTAGTTATTTAGGGGTGTGGTCTGTAAGCTCCACTCTACTATTACTCCTCTAACCCATGCTGAGAATATGGACCATGATTTGTGTGTATAGTGTTAGTAGCTAAAGGCTGCCTGGCTGCAGGCCCAGTTTTTCAACCAATTCTTCCCAGTGTAATAACTATTAGGCATTATAATTCACTTGGCTCCTGTCCTTCTGCTGCTTCTGGCTGGAATTCCTAATTCAAGTGAAAAAGTGGTGATGCATACACTTTCAAAGATTTGTAGGTTTGGATAAAACCCCCATGAGGTCAGTTTCTTTTCGATAGCTTATTCTAACTTGTATGAGAATTCTGTACCTAATCTCACTTAAAGATCAAGAAAATTATTAGCAATTAATTTGGACAGAAATGAGAATTATTTTCTACTGTCAGAAGTTGGACAAAATATTCCTCCATTGAAATGGTTAAATTTACAAATATTAGAAGGGTTATCTTTTTATTGTAGTGAGAACAATTCACAGCTATTCTAAAATGTACACTGACGTTACAGTATTTTGTGATTCATATCTAAAAATGACCAAGTTTCACAAAATATTTCCTAAATTTAACTTAAATTACTATGGAGGAATCAAATTTGAAAAGGTTTCAGATATCTGACAATTAACGATCAAGGTATGTAAAAGGCTTTCTAAGGCTCTGGAACAGAGGTCCTTACTGCATACATTGCTGCTTGTTGGCTTTTAAATTAAAACACCCCATTCCCTATAAGCCATCTAGAAGTGGGGAGGTTTCACAACGGCCTTGTGAATGAAATCAAGTAAGATCTTTTGAATGATGGATAAAACAATAAATCTAGACAAAACCAAAATCTCCAGTGGATTTATTATATGGCCACTATTGTACACAACCTGAAGCCTATGTGTGAGATCTTATAAAGTGATCTAAACGTTAACCAGACATTCTAGTTCTTTTTGATATGCTCTAGGAGAATATGTTTCAAGGAAATTTGCTGCTTGGAGAGCAGCCTTTTTTTTTCCCATGTGTTCTGCTTGGGTCTCTGCTTGCTCATGCCAGTGGGACTGATTCCAGGGCACATGCTATTATAGGAATACCACTTCTCTTCATCACAGTGAAAGCCAAATTAAAACATTCCAGACAAAGACCTATACTTTTTGATTTTAAAAGCTTGTTCAAGTTCAATTTGGCCTGAGATCATCCTATAAATGAAGTATTGATTAGCTTGGATGAACAGAATATTGTAAAAGGGGTAGACTAGTGTGCGTTTTTAGTCATGAGACCATAGGAATGAGCTACAGTGGAATCACGGGTTCCACTATTTTGCTGTGGAGGTGATTCAAAAACAAGTTTGAATAGTGATTAGAATGAAACTAATAACCTTTTAAGAATCTGTTCTTCCAGCTAACACTTTTCATATATTGAGTTGTATAACCATGGATAAGTATTCTAGAACTTTTTAAATAAATTTTTATTTATCACAGTAGTCAAATGGAAATGGTTTTGTTTTCCTCAACTAAAAGCCGGTAAGTACTGATTAGGGCAGATTTACATGTAGGTTGAAGAATAAAAATCTTGGACCCTGTCACATTTCAAGTCACCTGTAAAATGTTCACTGTTTCCATTCTGAAACCATAAGGATTCTAACTGGAGAACACATGTGAAACTGCGAAAATGTGGAGGAAATAGTGTCTAATCTGAGGATATATTCTGACTTTTAATAATGCTAGGACACAGGGTCGAGAATAGAATTGAGCAACTGTTTATTCATTTCTCTTCTGTTTTATTAGTTGAAGTCTAAGTGGTATATACACAGACTCTATTAAGGGATAGGGTTTATTTTCTGAAACTTTGCTATAAAAAAAGTTGCTGGCATGGAATGACTTGTAGTTCTTGATGATCACCCTGTGCTCCCCACAAAGGTAAAATGATTCTAGAGACACTGGTCACAACCATAAGCTTGAGAAGCTCTAAGGCTAATGAACCCATCACCATTTTCCCTACTACGGAACCATAACACTACTACTATCGCTGAGGTAAAAACTTCAAAAAGCTTTTATGGGAGAACTTTGTTACCCACAAAGTCCTCTCAAATGGGGGCTGCTCATTCTTTCAATTGATCCTTTCTTTTAGAGCTATTACAGTTCATTGTCCTCACTGCATTTGGCCATTGCTAGGCTGCTGCTCTTTCACCATCACAAAGAAAAAACAAGCTCCGTTCATGGTCTATGCCACGGGGCTTTGGTTTTTAGATTCCCATTTATATTTTGTCCTTTAAAGAATTAAAGATAAATAATTGGTATTCAGGGATTACATTGTCATCTAATTGAAAAGTGATCTTTTACTTCAAATCATGTTATCAGTGTGGATATCTGTAATATCCTCATGAATGAATCCTCTGATAAGCCTCTGAAATATTTCTGCACCAATGACCTTAATTCTTGTTTTGATTTGTGCTTTTTTACCTTGATCTTGACATTATTTGGAACTTGTAATTTTCCAGGTATGCTCCTTGAAAATCTTAAATTAAGCATTTCCGATTAAATTATTGATTTCTCTCTTTCTGAACCATGTGCCCTCATTCACACGGAATCTCTTTTACATGACTCAGATCTCCAATCTTCAAGTACTAGATGTGTTTCCTAACCCATTCGTTCAAAGTCCAGCAACCTTCTTCTCTGCTATTGTCTAACTAATTACCAGCATGAGTTATTCCAATGATATATTTTTATTCAGTTTCTTCTCTTGGGCCATATTGTTGTCAGACAAAATGGTAAAACCATTGCTAAACTGGCAACACAACAGACTTATGGATCCACAGTAAATGAATTTTTTTAAAACTGCTGAAAAGTACTTGTAGTTGTTATTTTGTTCTGGAAAACTATGAATAGTATGGATTTTTTCTCATTTTTTCCCTAAAATTTAAAAGCTGTCACCTGTAAAATCATTTTGTTTTATTCTGAAAGTTTATATTCTATTTCTCATTCACGATTTTATGTGATTGCATTTTATCTCTTATTTGGTGGGTTACAGTAACTACAGTGATGTTTGTTGCCTTTTTCTGTTAAATACATCAATTCTACTTTTTCTGTTCTTTAATCACGTCTACTTTTATTATCACTTTTCCTGCTTTCCTGAGGTTTTTGTTCAAATACTTTTATCCTTTTTATTTTGTAATAAAAACAGTTAAAGCTGTAAAATTTTCTCTGTGATAACTATGACAGCATCCTCTATGTTTTAATATACCCTGTCTTCATTATTAGTAGTTTCTAATTAGGCTAAACATTAATCTTTTATTTCCTATTAATGGAAGTCACAGGTTATAATGTAATAAGATTCACATTGGTAGGTCTTTGAGTGTTTAAACCGTTTACTAATTTCTAGTTTTGCTAATTTTTCATGAGGTAATGGTGCATTGCAACTTCAACTTTTCCATGTTGCAGATCTAGTTGATATGTAAGGAGTTTAACACACACCACCTGCTCTCAAAACACACCCACTCCCACACACTAACACACAGACTAAAAACACATGTAAATAATGGGAAAATTGTTGAAATATCATTGTGGATAGAAAAGAAAGTAAAGGCTGTGATATGGTTTGGCTGTGTGTCCCCACCCAAATTTTCATGTTGAATTGTAATTCCAATTATTGAGGAAAGTACCGGGTGGTAGGTGATTGGATCATGGGGGTGGATTTCTCCCATACTGTTCTCATGAGAGTGAGTGAGTACTCATGAGAACTGATGGTTTAACAGAGTGTGTCACCTGCCCCCCACCCTTGCTCTGACATGTGAAGAAAGTACTTGCCTGCCCTTCACCTTCTGCCATGACTGTAAGTTTCCTGAGGCCTTCTAATCATGCTTCTCTCTTAAGCCTGCAGAACTGTGAGTTAATTAAACTTCTTTTCTTCATGAATTATCCAGGTGCAGGTAGTTCTTTAGAGCAGTGTGAGAACAGACTAATACCGCTGTCTGCTCTATATATGATAGCGTAAATCCGTCACAAACTAGCCCACCACAAGATAACTCTGCAAAAACTCTCAATTAAATCCCTTCTACCTGAAGGGACTAAGGAGAAAATGAATACAGATAAAATATGAGGTGGAGTTAAAACTTTGAACAGTAACTGACAGTGTGTGCGTTTCCTGGGTTTTGTCTCATTTTGTTTAGTTTGGTAGCTTTGCCTTAAGTGTGGGCAGCAGTTGCTGGGCACTATAGCATGGACAGGTGAAATTCTAATATAAATAAAAAGCCTAATATTCTTCTGGCTAGAAAAAACAGAGAAAGGAGCCCAAGTAACCAAGGGCACTGGAGAGTAAGGGGTGAATCCTGGAGAAGAAAGAGCTAGAGAAAAGTTCATTAACTTTATGTATGAAATCTGTGCAGGTCTCAGGCTGACCACTGGATCATGCATGTATCAGTAATGCCTGTTTCAATATTGAACTTCAACAATTGACGAAGATTTGAGCTACAAACCAGAGGAGCAAGACAGAGCTTCAAATTTGAGTCTAACAAAGCTAATTTCTCCCTAAAACAAAATCACCAACATTCTTCAGAAGACTATAATAGAGCACAGTCTCTCTAACATAACATGCATAATAGGACATAATCCAAAATTACTTGACATAAAAAGAATCGGAAAAATAACACACACTCCCAAGGGAAAATGCAGTCATTAGACTCACATCATGAGATGATTCAATTTGTAATTATCAAAGAAGAAATTTAAATCAACTGTTATGGTTGAAATTTGTCTCCCCAAAAGATTTTAAAATCCTAACCCTCAGTACCTGTGAATGTGACCTTATTTACAAATATGCTCTTTCCAAATGGTCAAGTTGAGATGAAGTCATCAGGGTGGGCCATAATCCAACAGGACTCCACAATTATAAAAAGGCAAAATTTAGACATAGAGATAGATATATAGAGAGGAACCATGATGTAAACACACAGGAAGAATGCCATCTACCAAACAAGGGATACCTGAGGCTATCAGGAGGTAGGAGGGAGGAATGGAAGCGATTATCCCTCAGAGTTCTCAGAATGAATCAGTCTTACAGACATGCTGATTTTGGACTCCTATCCTCCAGAATTGTAAGACAATAAATTTTTGCTGTTTGAGTCACTCTCTTTGTGGCACTTTGTTTTAGCAGCCGTAAGAAAGTTAAACAGCAGATTAAAAAAACCTATACTGTAAAAGGAAATGACTCCAAATGAATGAAAAAAAGTTATGCTTGGCAGATTATGTAAAGAACAAAACATGAGCTCATGGATATTTGCAAATTGAAAAATGCAATATTTGAAGTGGAAATTTTACCAGATGTGGTCAATAGCAAAATAAAAATGACACAAGAGGTCTGTGAACTTGACCATAGGAAAATGAAAATTATCCACTCTGAAAAAGAGAGAGAAAATAAACAGCGCCTCAGAGACTTGTGACACAACATCAAAAGGTATAACATATGCATAATCAGAGTCTCAGAAAGAGAGAATGGAGCTAAAAAAATGATTAGAAGAAATAATGGTCGAAGACTATAAATTTGGCAAAATACCTGGTTCAATAAGATCAACAACCAAGAAGAAAAAACGTCAAAGAAAATTACTCCTACATACTTTAAAATCAAACTGTATAAAACTAAAGATATAGAAAAAATGTCTTGAAAATAACCGTAAAAAAACAATACATTAGATACAAGGAAACATTAATTTCAATGATAACAGACTTATCAGAAACTATAGAGGCAAAAAACAGTGGAAGAACATTTTTAAATTGCAGAGACTGAAAATGTATACTCAGAATTCTATATCAAGCCAACTTTAAGAATGAAATAAAAACAAATGCATTTTCAAATCAAGAGAATTTCAGACAAATTATTACTAGCAGACCTGTGCTATAAGAAATCATAATGGATAGAAAAGATAGCAAAAGGAAAGTTGGATTTTCAGGAATAAATGCAAAAAAAAAAATGGAAAATAAATATTTGGGTAAATATAAAATAACACCCCATTAGTATCTCTAAAATTCATAGTACAATTGATAGAAAAATTATAACCTTTTGGGGGGATTGTAATGCATGTAAACATAATATATATGAAAACAATATCAGAAAGTTTAGTAGCAAGCATTGGTAAAAGAATTTTATTTTTGTAAATCTTATAACAATATTATAATGGTAACTCTAAACAGTCTAGGAGAAGTTAAGAATGGATATTGCCATTACTATGACAATCATCAAAATAATTCCTTCTCCTCATGTCTACAGAGGAGAGGTGGAGAACCTGGATTTCCACCCCATACTTGGCAATAATGAAGCAATGTTCCCCTTTGCCTACTGAAGCCGCGTGGGATAAGCACACTTTTAGTTAAGCACCCAGGTCTTACAATGCTCAACATATGCAGGTTTCAATCCAAAGTTAAATCTATGTATATTAATTATAGTAATCAATATTTTTGGTATTATATCTTTAATCTTAATTTTTTTTGGGTTATGTTTACTTCTTGTTTCCTTCTCTTTTAACCTCTGTGTCTTGCCCAAGTGTTCCATTTTCTTTATTGTTTCCTCTGTTTATTTGGAAAGCATAAATTCTGACAGTCATTTTTTTTTTTAAATAATTGAAGTATATTTTACATCCAGCAAAATTTAGTTTTTTTGGAGTATAGATCTACGAGGTTGTACAAATGCATACAGGCGTGTAACTACAGCCACAGTCCAAAAATATCATCATCTCAAAAAAATCCATCATCTGAAAAAAAGCAAAAAATAGTTCTATTATCTGAAAAAGAAAATCCTTTTGCTGTCCCTTTGTATCTAGTCACTTTCCCAAGCTGCCAGTCCCAGTAATGATTAATTGATTTTCATTCCTATAGTTTTGCCTTTCAAGAGTGGCATGTAAATTGACACACACAGGAAGTAGCCTTTTAAGTATAACTTCTTTCACTTAGCCTTATACATTTGATTTTATGCATATTGTAGTATATATCAGTAGTTTGTTCCTTTTAAAATTAATGAGTAGTATTCCATTGACAGAGGTGTAGCAGTTTGCTTACCCATTTACTAGTTTAAGGACATTTGGATTGTTTCCAGTTTGGAGTATTAATGAATAAAGCTACTATAAATATTCATATAGAGACGTTTAAGTAAAAGTTCCTTTCTCAAAAGTTTTAAATTTACAAAAAGGTTAATTTAGTAGAGTTTCCATATATTCCACACTAGTTTCCTCTATTAACAAGTTAAATTAGTAGGATACATTTGTTACAACTAATAAATATTTATACCTTATTATTAATTAATGTCTATATTTTATTCAGATTTTCTTACTTTTTACTTAATGTCCTTTCTTGGTGACCATACTCCTATCCAGAATAGCATATTGTAGTTAATTGTTATGTCTTCTTAAGTTCCTACAGACTATGACAGTTTTTCAGACTCTCTTTGCTTTTGATGATTTTGGTAGTTTTGAAGTGTACCGATCAGGTCGAATGTCCTTCAGTTTTAGTTGTCCAGTGTTTTTCTCATGGGGTTATTGGATTTGGGGCAGGAAAACCACAGAGGTAATTTCATTTCTCTTCATATCACATCAAAAGGGCAGATTATTAGTGAAACTTATCACTGCTAATCACTTGGCTGCTGTATTGTTTGTTGAGTGTTTTCACTATAAGTTTTCCTGTTCTCCCACTTTTCATATAGAATTCTTTAGAAAGAAGTAACTGTGAACAACCCACATGTAATGGCTAGGGTGGTCTACTCTGCCTATTTAATGGGGAAGTGTCTACATAAATTTTTTACATTATTTTGCACAGGAAGTTTTTCTATTCACCCCCATTTATTTATTCAGTTATTTATTTGTGTCAGTGCAGAATCATAAATACGTATTTTATACTTTGTATTATAAGCTAATATTACATCATCTTGATGTTCATATTGCTCCAACGTTAGCCATTGGGGGCCTTTTTAGCTGACTTTTGTGTTCCTTTGACATACTCCTATTGTTACATTTTTCCTCTTTTTTTTTTTTTCTTTTTGTGACTTTCTTGTTTTCCGGCTCTATACCATGTTGTATTCCTATCAACAATGTCGGATTGTTCCAATTGCTCTGCATTTTTTGCCAGAAGATGGCTTTCAGGTGTTATTTATTTTATTTTAGCCATTCTAGTAGCTATGCAATGATACCTTTTTGGTTTTTGAATTTCGATTTATGATGACTAATGACTCTGTGCATTATTTGATGTGCTTATTTTTCCATATGTATATCTTTAGTGAAAAGTATGTTCAAAATATTTTACTCATTTTTAATAGAATTCTTTCCTATAAATTTTGAGAGTTATTTATATATTCTGGATACAAGTTCTTTGTCAGAAGTGATTTTTTTAAGCTTTATTGTGGTATAATATACCTAGTGTAGTACAATTTAATGAATCTTAGTTAATTTCTAGAGTTATATGACTATTATTATCCCTGTCATTTTACACTTAAAAACAACACTCAAACTTATTTGAATATATTTATAAACAACAATATTGAGCTGTTTATTCAAAGATAAGAGTTTTGCCTGTCTCTATGTCTTTGTGCTTCTCTCTTTACCAGCTAAAAAAATTTGGATTTGAATTGTGATTCAGAACCAAAACAATGAGTTTTGCATCCTATAATTTAGAAAGCTTGTAATCTTTTATTAGAAAAACTATTTTTGCATTAACCTTAAGTTTTATAAATTTATAAATGATTATATTACTTTAATTTGATATTCAATTTATTTGTTTACAGTACTTTTTTATATTTTGACTCTCACTGAATTTGCAAACAACTAATAACTGCTATTAAACACCACAAAGTAAAGATGAAATAAAGGGACATTGAATAATGGGTACAAATATAGATTCCTTCACCAATACTAAAAATTTAATTTTATCTATATTGAACATAATCATTATTTTCGTTGACTATAGTCAGAGAAGAGATTCAATAGAAAGTGATTTATCAGCCAATAGTAAGCTAAATCTTAGATTACCTTAACCAATTTGAATGATTGGAACACAGAGATGAAAATTCCTACTTCAGCATACACTGATTTGAGGCATTCTGGAGTGCTGGGTTCCGTTTGATTTGCCATTCTTTAAGAGAGACATTGACAAATTGGAGCTAATACATAGGGCAACCAAGATAGTAAAAGGGCTAGACGTGGTGTCACATAAGAAATGTTTAGAAAAAACTGGAATGTTTAGTCTGCAGAAGGAAAGAATGATGGGGCTATGGATTGGTGGAGGAACATGATAGCCATCTATTTTTAAACATTTACAGGACCAACAAAATAAAGAGGATTTGTTTTGGGGGGTCACAAAAGGTCTCACTAGTAGTGGTAGATTAAGTTCAAAGGAGGCAGGGCTTGACTTACAAAAAGAAGAACTTTTTAAAATTTAGAAATTCTAAAATGGAATAGGTTTTCTAATTTAGATGCAAGTTTAGCCAAAAAAAAAAAAAAAAAAAAAAACTGGCTCCAAGGTCAATAGCATGCATGAATCCTGTCTAAATAATCTTGAAGTTTGCTAATTGAGATTCTTCATGAATGTATACTCCATCAAGCAGTATTTTCTATGACAATTGATAAATATGTGGTTTTGATAGTAAACCTGTTGTCCTGGACACTGAATAGAAAGTATGCTGCAGGGAATGGTTACAGGATAATGAGATTAGTACTTTAAAGATGCATAGCTTTTGAATAGGTAGAGAAGTAACTATTTTAGTTGCAGAATGTATGTCTAATAGTACAGAAGGAGGCATTACCGAATATGTCATTTTCATAAGACACTGAGGAGGCAAATCTAACTGGAAAAAAGCATGTATGTAAATGTTTATGATATAATTGTTTGGAAGAAGAGATTGAGTTTGTCATTAATGGTCTCCAATGACGTTCACAGTCCAAGTTAAATAATTGGTTCACAGTCATCATTTTACCTGACCAAACACCAGCATTGATACACCTGATCACTCCCTCCTGTTTGAAACAAACTCATCATTTGGCTTCCACACATTATCCATGCCTTACTTTTATTCTTCCTTTCTGGATACACCTTCTAGTTTCCTTTACTGACTCTTCTGTACTTATTTCAGAGGTGGTATTGTTTCAATCACATAGTTTTATATGCCATATATAAATTGATGTTCTCCTTAACTTATATCTCTACCCTCTACTTCCCTGAACTTCACATTCAGCTATAAAACCATCTATCTGATCATCTGTAACATATTATCTCTTGAATATTTAATAAATGTATTAAATGAAACATATCCAAAACTGAACTTCTGCTATCTACCTTACTTCCCTTCACCACTGTGTCCTTCTCTTGTAGTGTTGTTCCCTGTCTTGTTAAGTTATAACTCTAATATATATATATATGTATATGTATATATATGTATGTGTGTGTATGTGTATATGTATATGTATATATATGTGTGTGTGTGTATATATATATATCACTTGCACAGTAAACTAGATTTATTCTTCATTTTCATTTCCCCTTATTACCACTTATTCAATCCATCAGTAAGTCCTATTGAATCTATTTCAAAATATATTCAGAATGCAGCCACTTCTCATCTCTACAACTACCACCCTGATCCAGCCATCATTATTTCTTACCTGAATTACTATAGCCTCCTAGTCTGCTCTTTCCTTCACTTTTCCTCCTTCAGTACATTCTCAAGAGAATAGCTTGTTAAATGAAGGCCAAATCATCTTACAACTCTGCTCACCATCTTTTAATGGCTTCTATCTCACTCAGAGATGACTGGAAAAAGTTCTTTACAATAACCCCAACATTTTGAGTGATTTAGCATTCTTCACCTCTCTGACCTCATCTCCTAGTACTATTCTTACTCATTCTACTCCAGTCACATGGTTCTTTTTACTGCTTTTCAAACATACAGATAAGGTCTGCAGAATAGTGACCTTAGACTAACCCAGTTCTTCCTTCTTTCTTACTTGCAGTTTTCAAGAATGTTCTGGGGATGCAACATCTTGCAATAAGAGCGAGCTGACCAGAACAGCCCAGGCTTTGTTCCTGCAGGAAAAAGTGTCCCTCAGTGCTTTAGAGTTCTTTCACCTAGAGTAGAAAACACAGAGTGGGCTACTTTTGGGGGTCCCTCAGCTGTAATACAAGTGGAACACAGGCAGATGAGATCCCATTTAACCCAGGCAGCTTTCCTGGGCCTTGGGAGACAGGTTCACAATGAATCTTAGGCTTCTGTTATCCCTTGTTGTTTATGTGTTTGAAATAAACATCCTTTATGTAAATTGTTTTATGTGGGTGTTCTATCTTGCCAGACTCACACAGGTTGGTAACCAATGCACAGTGAACCTGCTTTACAAGTTCTTTTATCAGGACATTTGAAGTCACTGTTACCTTTTCCTCCAGATATCTATGTGACATGTGCTCTCATTTCCTTCAACAGTCACAATTTTGGTGAATTCTCCATCTATGAACTGAATATTTGCCCTTCCAAAATTTATGTGCTGAAGCCCTAAGCCCCAACGTGATTGTATATGGAAATGGAGCTTTGTGAAGGCAATCAGTCATGAGGGTAGAGCCCTCGTGAATTGGATTAGTGCCCTTTTTAAGAGAGACAGGAGAGAGATGATCTCTCTCTCTCTACCATGTGAGGATATAACAGAAGGTGGCCATGTGAACACAGGGAAACGGTTCTCACCCAATGCCAGATCTGCTGGCACCTTGATCTTGGACTTTGCTGTCTCCAAAATGATGAGAAATAAATGTCAGTTGTTTAAGGTACCCAGTCTATCAGACTTGTAATGCAAAACCAACTAAGGCACCAACTCTGTATAAAATAACAACCCTTTCTCCCGGTACTTAATATCCCTTTTCCTGTTTTGTTTTTCCCCCTTAGTACTTATAAGTATACCATTTACATCCTAAATATTTTATTATTTATCTAGATTATTGTGTCACTTGTTCGATAGTTGTAAGCAAGAATTTGTGTCCATGTTGCTCACTACCGTACTTCAGTTCCTGGAAGAATACATGGCACATAGTGGTTGTTCAATTTTGACTGTGTTTTCAAAGTCCTGAGAATTGGGCTAAAGATTGAAAATTGTATTTGCTTGGCTCTGAGACACCTGTGGGATCTTTTTCACAGTAAAGTGTGATGTCAAAGAAGTATTATAGTAAGATTAATTTCCAAAATTATGATTTGAATATATAATCATGACTTGAATGCCCCAAAGCTGCAAAGGATTAAGAAAAGAAGCCCATCTTCTGGAAGTATGTTATGGAAATTTACCACATATCTTGTGGTCAAGATGAAATAGAACAAAACAAAGAAGAGAGTAGTTACTTAGAATTAACATTTTATGGCTGGTTATTGGGTAAGAGGAAGAAAAAAAAATCACAATTCTGGTGTGAAATTAGGTATTTAGGGATAGAAGATCCACTGGAATAAACAAAGATACTTAGTGAAAGAGCTCATGAAAGGAGAAGTGAAAGCAGGGGCTGGCATTATTTATAGTAAGTCATTTATAATAATATAGTAATAGTAATAAAATAACACATTTTATCACTAATAAAATAGTATTGGTTTGCTGTTTTAGAAGTGTCTTACTATTTTTAAATGTTTCCTTTGGTGTAATGGAAAGAAATATTCAGATTAAAGCCACTGCACTCCAGCCTGGGCGACAGAGCGAGACTCCGTCTCAAAAAGAAAAAAAAAAAGAAATATTCAGGTGAAAATATCCAACATGAATTTGGAAATAAAAGAATCACCTGGAAGTGTGGACAAGCTGGAGATATCAATTTAGTATACTCTTCATATACCCTGAGAACTAAACTGCAAGAGGATGAATCATCTGATAGAAAGAGAATAAGGAGAACAAGTACAAGGCAGGAGAAAACTAGCATTTGGAGTAGGAAAAAATTTCTGAAGAATATAAAACAAGAGTAGAGAATTTTTCAAGATATTTTTGCTCAATTATAGGCAAAAATGTTGAATATGGAAAAATAAAGGAATCAATGATGTCTGATATTTTTTTTTTAGTAGTGAGGAAAGAATTATCAGATTACAAAGGATTGAGATGAAAATAGTGTAGTGGATGATGTAGTGTAACACTTAGATCCCCTTTGGGACTGAATCTCACATTCCTCCAGCTGCTGGTAATGTTGGTGGTTGACAATTCTTAGTTGAGTCCTTCTCTTAGAACTACCCTTGTCTGAAGAAAGTTTGCTCACCCAAAATCATGCCCCCTCCTCTGTGGGTAGACTGCATTCAAGACTGGTCGATAAGGAAGTATTAAGGCAAACCTCTTTTCCTTAAAGTGGGACAACTCTGGAGATGGAGGGCATAGCAGCCCTAGAGCCATCAATTACATCCGCTTAGGTCTTTCTTGTGACTGTGTTGCAATTCAACTACTTCTCCTTCTATCCAATGTATCCACTCTCCCACTAATGTTATTCCTGAAGACCTCCCTTTGTAAACTGTACTTGACTGTCCACTCCAAGGAATCTCACCTATGACAAATGGATACGTTAGACATTTAAGAAACACTGACGAAAATGACTAGGCTAAAAAAATGGGATTAATAGTATTCATATTTATGAATTCACCAGAAGTCCTTTCAATTCAACATGGATTTGTTAAAATCAACTATATATAGAATACTATACCATGTGTTACTAGAAGCATAACAAGAGCGAGATGGCCCTTGCCCCTAAACCTCATGATAAATGCATTAAACTTATGAAAGAGCATTGATTCACACTGAGGCTGAAATCCTCCCAGATTACAAACACACTCATGATTAACAACCTGCAGATGTGCCTGAATGAGTGAAAGAAGATGAGACTGTAAAGGATTTGAAATGATTCTAGTCTGTGTTTACAGACATACTTCTAAAGATGTTCCTAGCATTTGTAGACTATTTAGTATTTTAACTACCTTCTTATTTCCTGAAACAGATATGCGTCTGTGGTTCCAAGGACACAAAAAAATATAATTTGACACAATTTGACTTACAGCCATTTCATCTGGTAAGGTTATCCTTTCTGATATTGCATTAAGGCAATATATGGATGGGCGATTCTTAAGGAAATTCTGAAAATGTTATTTAAGAGTCCAAAGACAACTAATTGCCACAACTTCTGGGAAATATAATATGTCAATTCTAATACTAGGAACAGTCCCACGATGATATTGACTCAGCCTTTTTACTTTGAACATTCTCTAATAAAACAGTTCCTTTTTCTCTTCCTAACAATTTAGGAAAACAGCAAGAACTCAATGTCTGAACATTCAGCATTTCCATGAGCACATATGTACACTGCAAGCAATCTTCGTTATTGGGTAGTTAAGAATTGTGTAAACTTGGCTTGCAATAAAACAAGATAAAAAGAGCACTGGCTGCTAAGTTGAGAGGACCTACAGCAAGCAGAGAAATCACAGGATTATATAACTGATGAAGTAGGAAATGGCATTCACAGACAAAGATGTTGGAAAATACTTACTGCAAACAGCTATCCTCTATATTCTTAAATACTTTTCAGGAAAGAAACTCAGAATTTAATAGTCTCTGCCATCAGTCTTAAATAAATCATCTATGACAATTGAAGTCCATTTCCTGTTTTTATATCTTTAATGCTCTCAGTGATCCATATAGCAGCCTATAATAAATTTTCTATTTTTATAGAAAAAATAGAACTGAGTAATTATTGAATCTGTGGTTTTCTGTCCCCTCACATTCAATGTGGATGGCCTAATTTATTTTGCCATCCAAAATACACATAAACCATTGTCATCTACATTGTTTTTATAGTCCTTGTCCAGAGAAATCTTACATCAATGTTAATATCATGACTAGGATTGCTACATCATGATGAGACAACCATAGGAATTATTTTCAAGCTAAGGACATTCATCCCATCATGATGGCATATTATTTCATCCCCAATGCATTCTTAAATGGCTTCCTACCTACTTTTAAGTGAGAAATATGAAGAAAGTATAAAATATTCTGTCTAAAGAAACGGTTCCAAAATGACAATGCTTGCTTTATTCCTTATTTTTAACCCGAAGTTTGATCTTTTGTTTTAAACCTGATTTGTTCCCCATTAGGAGATAAAAGAGATAAAAGAGGTGCTTCTATATCATTCCTGTTTTTCTCATGTTAGAAATGTTTACACAATTTGTAGGGAATGATCTGTTAAGAATTTCTGGATTAAATTTTATTTACAGAGTGCTGGTCTGGGAGTAAGATTGAATCAGGGAGTTTCCTAGGTGAATAAGCTTACATGGCTTTTTCCTACCCATATTCCCCTTTTAGATAGTACATTATCTTAATCAGTATACACTATGTGTTTGACATTGTAGAATGATATACAGAAATTCTACTTTTCCAGGTAGATATTTATTGACCATGACATTTAAGCAAGGCAGATGCCTCCTTTGTTAAGAGGGTTAAGAATTGAGCTTCTCGTGACAAGTATAAATGTTTAGCCCAAATATTAATTAATAACTTTTTCTTGTGAACATCTGTAAGAACAACACGATTGTGCTGGCAAACATCTAATGGGTTATCCAAGAATGATTAATTCAACTCCACTTGGGGCTTTTTGTGTAATCCCAAGTTTTCCAGAAATATTTTATAACAAAGTCATGGTGACTATGAAATCTCAATCACTGCCGGATTATTTGTCTATCTATCTATCTGTTCATTTTTTCAAATGTGTTTGGTTAGAGCATAACAATCTTTTTATATTTGTCTCTGTAGTTCAAGAAAGAAAGGGACTTAAATAGTAGTAGCATTGCTTACTGCACATCACCATTATCTAAGCTGTGTAATAAATACAAAAAGTGAATTATGTAGGGAAAGATTGCAGATGTATTGTTAAGCTGAAAAAGCAAGCAAGGTGCCCAGTATGTATAATATAATCCCTTTATATAATATACATATATATATATATATACACACACACTCACACATACATACACATGTTATATTATAAAGGTAATATTTAAAATAACAAAAATCAATTTTGCAGAATACTCAAAAAAATATTGAGTCATTATTTGTGGGGAGAGAAGTGAGATGGGGTAAAAATTAAAGGTGATATTACTATTTATCTACATAAATCCTCAGTGTTTGAATTTTTAAATACATATGCATTAAACTGTTTTTTAATTTAAAACATATATAAGAATGAGGGCTGGGCACATTGGCTCATGCCTGTAATCCCAGCAATTGGAAAGCTGAGGTAGGCAGATTGCTTGAGGCTGGGAGTTCAAGGCCAGCCTCGGCAACATGGCATAACCTCGTCTCTACAAGAAATACAAAAATTAGCTGGGTGCCGTGGTGCAATCCTGTAGTCCCAGCTACTTGGGATGCTGAGGCAGGAAGATCTATTGACCCTGGGAATCAAGGGTGCAGTGAGCTGTGATCATGCCACTGCACTCCTGCCTGGGGGACAGGGTGAGGCTGTTTTGAAAACAAACAAAACAAAACAAAACACAACAAATGCAATGAAGTACATCATTTTGCCGTTCAGCAAATGAAGAAGTGATAGCTTCTTTACATCCCTTCGTAGTCTTTCATGTGGACATTTTAGCTAGGAGTCAATTTGAAGGATAATCTTTATATGTAACTTTTCTGTTTTTTTCCTTTTTTGTTAATACACTTTTTAAATTGTTTCCCTAAGATTTTAAAATAAACTAACTGGAGTCATCTTTTCTAAACTGAGGCAAAAGAAATCAGTGTCAATGTCTATCAGTTTCTGAAATTGTAGAATTATTTTTTAAGGTGAAATGTTTAGAAATCTCCTAACAAAGAAATTAAAAATAGCCTAAAGATGTAAGAAAACTCATCTGAAAAATAAATTTTTGCTGAAGACGATATGTGTCCTCTAAATTATATTAAAACAACAACATAAACAATTCATGAGTCAGTGTTGTTGAAGCACTGACAGCCACAGCCCATAAAACACTATGAATTTCTTACAGCACCAGGTGTGAACATTACGAGGTAGAAAACAGCTTCATTTAGAATTCACAATGTGCTGT
Source organism: Hylobates moloch (assembly GCF_009828535.3). NCBI lineage: Eukaryota > Metazoa > Chordata > Mammalia > Primates > Hylobatidae > Hylobates > Hylobates moloch. The sequence continues at coordinate 1,372,272 of NW_026652298.1, forward strand.
TAAATAAGCCAATAAAAAATCAACCTACTGTCTTCTTTTTGCTACATTTACTTTGGGTAACACTTTTCTTTTCTTTATTAAATTATTTCTTCATCTCTAATGCTGTGTATAATTCTTCTACCTTAATGGTAACATGCAGTTGCTAATATCCCATTGATTGAAGCAATGAGTTTCTAATAGCAAGTTCAGTTATAGACACTCTGAATTTTGGCCCAACTACCCATGACTTCCCTTTTAGGATCATTAGTTAGGACACAGTTGGTTTTAATGGTGGTGATAATTATCCATATTCTTGGAGCTTCTAACCCTTTGTAGAGACGTTTTCATCTGTAACTTGTACCCAGAGTCCCTATAGAAGAGAAAAGCAGAATATTGGAGATTGTCACAGCTGGGTTCTTGGGATACCACATCAGGTCCCCTAGAGAGTGATTCTCAAATGTTTTCAAGTGCTAAGTCATTTGAAAGATATTGACATCTAGATAGAAAGTCATAAAAGAACTAAATATTAAGCATATAATAAAAATATTGAATGATATTTATGTGTATGGATTTGTGTTTATAGCATATATATGTTTCTTATATATAATTATCTATCTATTGCCAGACTCTCATGTAGATAAGTGAAAATGTGAGAAAAAATATATTAGGATAAAATGTACATTTGAGAAGATTCTTGTGTAAACCTTTCTCCCATTTATTGAATGAAGGCCATTTATGTAATTTGTACAATCATATAATCTTGGTGTTCTGACAAAGAACAATTTGAGAAGCTTCCATGAGGTATTGGTTAATTAATTAACTTATCAATATTGAGATCTACATTTGCATATTCAACCGCTTACTTGGTGGTTTCATTTAGAAGTTTAAAAGGCATCTAAAATTAAACGTGGACACAAAACACGTCAAAACAAAAACACCTTCTGATACCATGCACACAGTCCAACCTTTTCTCTACTCATGCCATTTCATAAATGATGCAATACACCCAGTTACTCAAACCAAAAACCCTTGGGTGAGCCTCAGTTGCTTTCTTTCAGTCATCTCATATATCCATCCAGAACATTACTTCCATAACATGAAACCAACCTCTCTCCATCTCCACTACTGATACCCTAGTTCAACCTACTTGAAGCTTCCTAATGGCCCTCCCAACTTTATGCTCTTCTTTTGTTTTGTTTTTCATTTTTTTGTTTTTTTTCCATTGTTTTCATGCTCCTTTAATGCCTATTCTTCATGCATCAGTTAGAGTAAGCTTTAAAAAACATCAATCAGATCATATCTCTCCTGTTTGAAACCTCTGATGCCTTCCCACTTCACTTAAAATAATGAAATGTATTAGTGCTTACAATACCCAATATGATTGATTCCTAGTCTGTCCCATCTCCTACGGTCTCCCCTTTGTTATCCCTTCTCAAGCTACACTGGCTTTCCTTCTATCACTGGAAGACACCAAACTCATGCTCGGAACATATTTCATAATAATCATTTTTGAAATGAGTGAAGTACTTTTTGATCTGGAGGACACCAAGATGATGAGCACATAGATTCTGCTATCAAGAAACTTAACAGCCTAGTAGAAAGAGATGCACCAGTAAGAAACAAGGACAGAGTTCTGGGAGTTATGAGAAAACTATACATAGGTTATAGAGCTACAAAGAGGAATGATAATTTTACTTGTGAGAAGTCTGCTGAATTAGCTTTCAAAAACATAACTTGGTGGATATTTGCCAGGAGAGCTCAGACTGGGGAGGGCAGTGGAGGCAGGTGTCATGCTTCCTGAGGTTCACATAGGACTGAAATCACATAGTGAGTAAGGTGACACACAAATCCTTCAGCCTGGCTTGATCAAAGCATTACATTTAAATAAGGACCTTGTGTTCCATTTTATTATAAACAATATAGAAATGAAGAAAGATACTCTGTGGGCCAAGCAGCAGTGTCACCAGATTAAAAATATATTTCTTCTATCCAGTCTAGCATTCGTTTGTTCCCTGAATGGATATTTACACATTTACTTATCTTCTACACTTTGTACATGGCACTGCTGTAACTTAGAGATAGAAGACTAAGCACAACAGGCTAAGTCCCTGCTCTCATAGACTTTACAGTCTAGTGTGGGAATCAGATCAAAAACAAACAAATACTTATTTACTATTTCAGGCAGTGGTAAGTGCTGAGAAGAAACAAGATGGAGTGAAGGGAAAGAGAATGGTTGGGGAGGGGAATTGCTGTTTTACTTGCAGTGAGCCGGAGAGGGCTCTCTGATGAGGCAAAATTTGCATAGAAACCTGAATAGTCTGAGGAAGAACGATGCAGCTATCTGGGGAACCAGCATCCTTGAACACTGAAATGGCAATGGCAGAAGTCCAGACACACACATGAGCCTGAGTAACTAGAGGAAGAGCAAAGAGGCAAGTACCCCTGAAGCCAAGTGAACCAGTGGGAGAGGGACAAAATCCTAGGTCAAAATTCCATCCCGCCTGTGCAAGATTACATAAAGTATGGTAGACCCTTTGCTTTTATTGAGAGTAAGATGGGAGCTACTGGAAGTTTTTGAGTAGAGGGAAGATACCGTATGACTTATGTTATAAAAGAACGGTTCCATAGAGTATAGAATGGAGTGCAAGAAGGGAACTTGGGGAATGAATTAGTCATAGGAGTCCAGGCACAGAAGATTGTGTCTAGGCCCAGGGAAGCACAAATGGAGAGAATGAGAAGTGGATTGAAGTGGGTTTTATTTTCAGGGGAGAGAATTCAAGATTGCTTGTGTGTTGGGAACGGGAAAAAGAGAAATCAAGGAATGGCTCCTAGTGTTTTTGTTGTTTTGTTAGAACAAATGGCTGGATGGTTGTGCCATTTTCTTACACAGTGAGACAGATTTGGAGTTGAAGGGAAAAATTTCTGTTTCAGTCATAGTAAGTTCGTGATGCCTATTAAATAGGCAAACAGATAAATTCTGACTAGAGGCAGGGAGTCATTTTGGTGGAGTTCAAATGACCAACACTTCCAAGTGCAGAACTTTGATTTTAATACTTCAGCCTGAGTTAACAAGATTTAAGCATCTGGGCACATATTCACCCAGGTCATAACAATAGATTTAAAACAAAAGCTGAAGTTTTATTGGTTTTCAGTGAGGAGTATACAAGTTTAGTGGTGGGACTTCCCCAGGTCATTCCTTTTCAGTTAGCAATGGCGACTGAATTAGCAATTGTGTAGCTACACATTAAACCTGGAAAGTGATAAAAAGGCATCTTGTGATTTTGTGAGGGTTTTCATTAAGAAAAGCATGAATGATCAGTCATGCTTTAGTACCGAATATTCTATACTTCCCTCTTTTCAGCGTATTAAATTTTGAATACATACCATATCCTTGGCTTGTGCCAACACAGATTGACTTTGGGTCAGAAGAGATATAATTCATAACTATTCCTGTATAAGTCACATTTCAATCCCATCATTAAGTTCATAACCCTGTCCTTGATAAATCTTTGGTAAATTCTTCAGGATCAATAATCATAACAATAAAAAAGTAAATTAAGACATCTAAGGACATTTATTCTATTTAAATTTGACCAATCATTGATATTCAAAAGAGTGTTTTAGCTAGACTTCTCAATATAAAATTCAGTATGCTTTTCTCAATATATCTACTTTTATATTTATTCATTTAGGCTAATGAAACTAACAAACTAGAAAAAATTCAAACTTGAATAATCTTCTATGGCTTAGATACTAAGGAGATTTTAAACTCACAGTAATGCATACACACAAAATCATAATGTAACTAGAATGTGATTTTGAGTGAATTTAAGTCAAATTTTTAATTTAAACTAACATCCTAATGTAGTAATTTTACTAGCTAAATATCTCTTCATTTTGTCTAAATTGTCATCTTCTAAATTAAAAAGAGAAATTGAAGATGATTTCTAAAAATAAAACCGTAATAGATCTGGCCTTGGAATTTTATCCTTTTCTATTTAACAAATAAAATTAATGTTCTGTAAGGGCAATTTATCTGAAACTACTGTATTCATTATGTTAAATTGGCTCTAATTATTATTTTCAGTCCATTTGGCACAAATAGACCAAGTTCAAAATTACAATCCTCATGAAATCTATGGTGTTTGATAAACAGAAAGTTATAACTTTATGTATATAATCATGATGTCAAATAAGCAAGCGATTGAGTGGAACTCAATGAGGCTAGTGCTTTCTAGTAGCTGGAATGGTGAAAAGGAATTCAGTAGATGTGCATTTTATTTCCACCTGGCCTCCTTTTGTGATACACAGAACCGCTCTCCTAAATGGGAATGAGCCCTGCTGCTTTACTCATATAACTACCAAGATTAGATTCAGTTTTGAACTCATTAGCTGAAAGGAGGCACTTTATTGTAGTAGGATAATACAGTTGTGTTCAGAACTGGAAAAAAATACAGCCAATGATACAGATATGTTTTGGTAATGATTGGTCCCATTAGTAACTCTAGCCACTACTGAACTTTCAGAGAAGAAAATAAATATTCTCATTGACTATATAAAAGCTCTGGTTTGTACCCTGGGTTCACACTTGATTTCATTCTTTTTCTAAGAAGTTGTGAGTTACTCACATTGACAGTGGGACCAAGGAGTCTAATAAAATGGACCTCCAGAAGAGGCCTTGCCTTCTCAGTACTGAAGAGGATCCCAGCTCTCAGAAAGATCTTTTTATAATGGGAGCTGGCCCAACAAATGCTTTCTGCCCTAGGGGCCTGTCTTACAAATAGCGATTCAAAAGAAGTACAAGGAACTGACTGACAGGAGGGGAAAGAAATGTGGTTAGGTTCAAGGGAGGTTATGTTTAGTTAAAAAAAAAAAAGCCTGGTTTAAGAATTTCCTCAAATGCCCTAGAATCTCAAAATGCTGTAATCAAAAGCAATTGCAAAAATTTACTTTGACATTTGTTTTACATTTTGTAATCTTGTGGAAATCACATTTCAACCTTTTGTGATTTTTTTATTGAACACACTTTTAAAAAGTCTTTTGGGAATGCATGCATTAAAGATATATTTCTATAAAGTCAGAAACTTAGACGGTATATGCATATTTTGTTCAAATTAGTTTGAAATCTTTTGTTCTAAATCACTAAATCATTCTGAAACTAGAAAACATGCATTGTTTATAATTTCTTACAAAGAATTTGAATACATATATATACTAAATACACATCGATAGCTGAATTCTAGAAGTGATATAAATACTAGACCAAATAGAATTCCATTCCAAACATTCTATCTTATCCCCCAGTACAGCTGGAAATGCTGGTATTTTATACCAGTCAGTCCCCATCTAACACAATTCCACAGTCACTTTGCAAGCCAGACGTAGTCTACTAATTACATGTAAATAGTATTAGTCTCTGCTCATATCCTGGTTGTAGATTCTGAAGATTTTTACCTTTTCCTTTGCAAAACTCCATTCTAGGGCTGTCAGATTTTAGGGCACTCTAAGGACTCTGTTTGTAACTTAACACTTCTTGTGAAATCATTTCACTAGAGTGATTGTTTTATCTCCCCAATGATCCTAAGCCTGGCCCAGATCTCAGGAACATTTGTGAATGCCACCTTGCCCTTGCGCACCTGTTTTAAGTTTCTCCTCCTCCCTTTATCTAGCTTTTCCACACAACAAGACAATCCAAAGTGTGTGTCATTTAGGTGTCACCAGGTCTGTGAGACGTGAAAAGCTCTGCCAGTTAACATAAAACAGAATCCCGGTGGTTTCATGGAATCACATTTCCCTACTGCAAAGAAAGTTGAGAAGAGGGGCAAGGTAGCTTTAGGGAGTTTGAATGCGGACACTTTGCCCATGAATGGAAACTCTACATTCTTTGTTATTTTAACAGACTGTGTCTGTTCTCCTTGAAAGAAATTGTATGAGAGAAGATTGGATTAAGTAGTTTTTATTTTATTTCAAAGCATTTGTACACTTTTCCAAAGATCAACTTACTTAGCCAGGTAATAAGCTCTTGTTTTACAATAATACTAGTGTATATTATATCATTCTAGCTTACTACAAAATACAGAATTAGAGTTGGGAAACAAAACATTTGTTTCCTTGGTGAATGAGGCATATATCATTACCTATTCACTCTGCCACATATAACTTCAATCTTTTAAACTATTCAAAGAAATACCCAACTAGTTAATCTGCTTTAGGAAGAAAATAGTTTGCACCTATTCAAACTCCTTTAAAAAAATTTAGGCTTTTGCAGTCCAAAGGAGGTCTAAGTTTATATATTGTTTTTGCACTTGTATCTTTTGAAAAGTTCAAAAATGTATTTGCATACTTCTCAATTCCATTTCTTATACTTTTGAATAAGATTACAGTATCATGGGGAATGAATTAGTTAATTGGATCAAACATTTATTTGGCTGCCTCATTACATAGGAACCAGAGTATGCAGATTGTCAGATTGTAAATAAACTCAGATTGTAATATAGTTCACTTCTTTTACTGAAGACTATCCAAGCAGATGATGATTATCTATTTGTTTTTCAAAAGTTGTTAATGTCACCCGTTTAGTCTATTTATATACCTTTATATTTAGAAAGGCCTCTGTTATTATGAATTTTCTTAGATGCTGACCTTTGAAGACATATATTTCCAATTTCTGTTTAATTCATTACTGTACTACTTGAATTTTTCTTTCTTGCTCACAGATTGGCCAATTCTTTGATCATTTGCTTTATTTTTACTGCTCTGTATAATAGTTTCATTGCAGAAAAAGAATGAGATAATTTGCATAGCTTTTGCTAAGTGTTTTTTTTTTCAAAAGAGATCTATATATTTCCGGTTAATGCCATTATTATTAAATTCTATTAACTTGCTTACTGATGCTACACACTCCATGGATTCCTATTCTACTGTGGTCACTATGGCTTTGTTTACAAAACAACCGCAGAAAAACTTGTGGGTGATCTTAGCAGATACATGAGTTAACCACTTAACTTCCATTTCCACTAAATGCTTCAGGTTCGGTGATTATTTCAGTCAGAAGTGTCTCTTTTCAGACGTGTTACTACAGGTGAATTGACTGAACCAAGCATCTGTTCAGCCTTTTATGCATGTTGTCAGCTACATGACCAAGAGACTTAACATCCCATCTGAGTCAAAAATGGTAACAATGTGTTGACTTTTCCTAAATGAAAATAGTTATTGGTACTAAAATGTCTCATCATCCCAAATTGTTCTTTAAGTCTTCAGAAAATTTGAGGTATTATAGGATTTTGAGAAATGCTGCCAGTCACAGGTCCAAACAGCTTGATCTCAGCCTCAGGAAACTACATTTCCCTGTTTGGATCTATAAAAAAAAGGTAACTTTTATTTTTTATGTGCTGAAATGACTTTATGCATCTTTTTATATATTTTTCAGAGCTCAAGAGAAAAAACTGGAGAAATGCTACCACATAGGATAAGGTGTGAGCTCTCCAAAGTTCTGCATCAAGGCTTATATAAACTGCATGTGATTTTATTGTTGTTGTGGTTGTTATTGGGCATTCAGGGGACATGCAAGGCATACATACTACCACACCGACAGAGAAGTTTTCTTGGGGAGCTTCATCCTTGAAATCAATCAACGGTCCCCCACTGGAGTTAGTAATTAAAAGGTTTTTTAATCCAGTGTTTCCTATACTTAGATTGTAAACGAACCTACAGGAACGAAAAGAGGGGAGGCAGAGAAACAAGGTGAGAGCAAGATGTAAGGAAGGAAAGAAAGAAAAAGGAGGAAGCAATAAATAGTGATGGAAGTTAGTGTGAAAAAATTGACCAAACATTTCTTGGCATTTGTCTTACCAGTAAGTAATAAGTTAATTAAAAACAAACAAAAACAAATTCTATATAAATCTCCCAAATTTGGTGAGGATGATTGCAAAGATGAGTGGATAAATGAGAATGCTTATCAGCAGTGAGAATATTATTGGGCATAGATTAGAAGCTTCAGAAACTGACAGAAATAATAAAAAAGAATATAACAGAATAATCCGAAGGGATCTGATATCATTCTGGGACAATGAAAGAGAAGGTAAAGGAAAGCTTTGCGTCGAGAGTGCTGAGAGTGTTGGGAGTGTTCAAGGTTGTAGCTCATGATAACAGAAGAAGAGACGATCATGGTGAAGTGTAGAGTTCACTGCCGATGGGTTTTCCGTTTTCTGAATGTGTTATATCATGAAACAAGTGAATTTAAACAGCAAGTACCTGGTCAAATTTGGTGAAAATTATGATGTTTTTAAGGTAACACTCTAGGGACAGGACTCAGACTGTAACATTAATTTCAGGTAAAATTAGGTCAGATTTCTGGGGCAGGCCTTCTCAAATAATTAATAATGTTTTATTTGAGTTATTTAAATTCCAGAATGATAATGATGAAAAAAATCAAAGATTTAATTTTTAATAATTTTGTGTAAATTATACTTTAAAAAACCCAAAATATGATTAAAAGAGAATCACACATATTTGGCTTGATATTATTATAAAATGCCATAAAAAGGCAACAAATTAGGGCAATTCCAATTTTAAAATAAGAAGTTTAGCAAATATCAGATGGATGAAGGCTTCTTTTTTGCCTTTTTTCTTTCTTAAGAACATTTTCAGGTTCATAGCAAATTGAGCAAAAGTAGAGTTCTCATACTCCCCTCCCTGCACACATGCACAGCCTCCCCAACTAGCAATGAGCTAATATTGACACATCATTATCACCCAAAGTCCACAGCTTACCTTTGAGTTCACTCACTCTTGGTATTGTACGTTCTATGGGTTTTGCCAAATGCATAGTGACATGTTTCCACCATTTTAGTGTCATACACAGTAGTTCCATTGTCCTAAAAATCCTCTGCGTCCTGCTTATTTACCCTTCCTGCCCTGCTAATCCTTGACAACCACTGATCTTTTTACTGTCTCCACAGTGTTACCTTTTCCAGAATGTCATATTGTTGAAATCATACAGTATGTAGCCTTTTCGAATTGGCTTATTTCTTTTAGTAATATGCATTTAAGTTTCTTTCATGCCTTTCCATGGCTTGACAACTTATTTCTTTTCAGTGCTGAGTAATATTCCATTTCTTGGATATGCCACAGTTTACTTATTCGTTCACCTACTAAAGGACATCTTGGTTGCTTCCAAGTTTTGGCAATTATGAGTAAAGCTGCTATAAACATTCATTTATAAGTGCAGAGTCCTTTCTTTTTAAAAATTCCAATGGTTGCAAATAAATGAATTTAATGGAATTTTTAAAACTTAGTGAAAAAAATCTTATGCAAAGACTTCACACCATCTACTGGTAGAAAATAAGTCATTTCAAATTCCTTTATATCAGTTTTGATATCATTTTTATTATGTTATAGAACACAGATTAAGTATTTTTTTTAATACTGAGAAGCAACATGGAAAGATTGAGTTTTAATCTTGTCTCCAGCACCCCATCACCTAAAAGCTCTTGGATTTTGGATGAGCAATTAACTACTTTTCTCATCTGTAAAGTGGGGAACGATAACCACAAACACTTACGTAGGAAGCACACAGTTCTTAAAGCTGAACACACACACAGACACGTACACACTCATTTATTTCTTACATCAGATATATAAGTAAAGAGTTATCATTATCATTTTATAAGTGAGGAAGTAGAGGCATAGAAAGGTTGAATGTGTTGTTTAATACCACAGTTTGGATTATGAGTTTATGCTCTAAGCCGTTATTATACTGCTTCTGGCAATGCTTACAGGTTAGGAATAATATGAAAATTAAATGAGATAATTCATATTTTGAGGTTAGAATAATTTAGGACATGTAATCAGATCTCAGTAAAGGTTAAACATAATTACAATTATGTGCACGGCATATAAAGAGTTTCAAATTGATTATATCATTTACTCTTCCACAGAACTTTGTCAGGTAATTATTTTAACAATGGGGAAACTAAAACTAGGGGAAATTAAAACTAAGGTAAATTAAGTGAATTATCCTTGGTCACATGGCAGAAGTGTGGCTGACTCAGGACTGAAATCTCTTTGGACTTCAAATATTTTAATTCTAGCCCCTGATCTTCATAACTGCTTGAGGTTATAGCTGTAGATGTACTAATAAGTAGCTTTCTCTTACTATCATTCCTTTTCTACTTTGCTAAGAATAAGACAAAGTTTGGAAGTGAGTTAGAATGATGTTGCACGTATAGATATGTTGTTATATTTTAACAAAGTAACTGGTTTTTCTTAAGATGGAAGCTTGAGATAGAAGTCTCCACAGAAACACCTTGGAATCATGGAAAGTGTAGTGTTTGGAGTTAGACAGATGGAAGGTGGTTCTCACTTCCTATTTACTAGATGCTTAATCTTGGGCAAGTTACAAGTGCTTTTTAACTTCATTATCTTGTCTATAGAATGAGTACAATAAAACATTGCCTGACTTTATTTGAGCATTCAGGGCATTAAAATTAGAACTTTTATAATCATGGCTTTTTCAGCTTCTAGTAGCAGTCCCTATTCTTTGGTGCATGGCCTGCTCCTCAGCCTTAAGGTACATCACTCTAATCTCTGCTTCTGTCATCATATTGCATACTTGTCTGAATCTGACTTCTGTGTCCTTTTATAAGGACCACTGTGATTATCTTGACCCATCCAGATACTCCAGGATAACCTCCCCATCTCAAGATCTTTAATTTAATCATATCTACAAAGTCCCTTTTGTCATATAAGGTAAGATTCACAGATTCTGATTATTGTGACCTAGATATATTTGGAGGGCATTAATCAGTCTACTGCAAAGGGTTCGCGATGTCTCATTATTAGTTCATGTCAGCCAAAGGCTATGTAATGATAAATTTTACAGCAGGAACTCACACCTATGTCTCCAAAAATCGTATGGACTCTCCAAGTGCTCACAACAGCACTATGAATTCTCTAGATGAGAATATTGAGGCACAGACAGGTTAATCAACTTGCTTTTGATTACTCCACTATGATTCTAAGGAAGAGCTAGGACTCTGAGTGTGGCAGTCAGATTCTAGAGGCTTTGAGTTATTAATAATATTGCTGCTCTAAGGCTGTGCTTTTCAAGCTGTTGGGTTCCTTAGAGAATGGTAGGTCAACAGCCACTGGATTGTTAAGTAGGATTTTTTCACAAGTGGACTGCTGACAAATGGTAGCTCTATGCTGAGGCCCCTGGAGGAAGGACTACGTGGTTGACAGATTGAAACACAGAAAGCTTGCCCTCAGCCAGCATGACCTTTCCTCCATGACACCTTCATCAGCAGAGGTTGCTTGCCATCATTAAGGTAAGGTATTATCTCTGTGACCTAGTCTCAAACCTTCCTCCAGGTGTAAACCATAAAACTCAACTTGTCCGTTTTCTTCCTTAGGACTCTGTTTCCGATAGACCTGAACTTTCCTCCACATTCCAGCATTTGATGACAGTTATGTTAGTGATAGAATGTTCCCAGAAGGTTTTTGGTAAGGAGAGTTGACCAACAAAAAGCACTTCAGCTACCACGGGATTCTTTTTAGAACTAGATAATTTGCTTAAATAATTATACTCACCTTTGCATATGACACTCTTTCTCAATTCCTACTGGATCCAAATCTACCTGCAGTAGCCTTCAAACACTGATTCACTATATATTCACCTTACAACTTTGATTACCCTTGAGCACAGTCCTCTGTGTTAGCTGGACCAAGCTAGTTGCTGTTTCTGACTTCCACAAGGTTGCTGGGCTGATGCTTCTCACTCCCACCTGTAAAATCAGGCTGCCTTGAGAATGGCGTGAACCCCGGAGCCGGAGCTTGCAGTGAGCTGAGATTGCGCCACTGCACTCCAGCCTGGGTGACAGAGCGAGACTCCCTCTCAAAAAAAAAAAAAAAAAAAAAAAATCAGGCTGCCTCAAAAGCCAGTAATTTGACTCCTTTGTTGGCTCTGTAATTCTCTTAATATATCCTTTCCCTGAGATATGAACTTGGAAGGAGCTAGCTCTGTGAGCTCTGGAAAGATCATGAGATACACACACTTACAGGCAGAAATCCTGTTGGCTGATATATCAAAATATTAATCTGCAACAGTATTTGAACTACTTTTCTAAGAAAAAAATACATGAAAGCCTTGAAAAAGAAAGAGGAGACGTCTAACCTATTAGGTTCTTATCAGTGAGAATGCCAATATTTTCCTGTAACATATTTCTACTTGGAAACCAAAATAATTGCCTGAATAGCTTCAGTATGGCAGTGCTTATGAGCCAAACATATTCTCTTCATTCAAATTTTGTCTTGAAAGATTTTTGATAAATACATGCTGTTTATCTGTATGGTGAGGCTGTACATTTCTTAAACATAAAGAACACACAGTCTGCTTTCATCTTCTGTAAGCACATAGTCTTGAGACAGATATATGTAGTTTCTTTCTTTTTTTTTTTTTTTTTGAGATGGAGTCTCGCTCTGTCGCCCAGGCTGGAGTGCAGTGGCGCAATCTCCGTTCACTGCAAGCTCCTCCTCCTGGGTTCACACCATTCTCCTGCCTCAGCCTCCCAAGTAGCTGGGACTACAGGTGCCCGCCACCACGCCCGGCTAATTTTTTGTATTTTTAGTAGAGATGGGGTTTCACCATGTTAGCCAGGATGGTCTCGATCTCTTGACCTCGTGATCCATCCGCCTCGGCCTCCCAAAGTGCTGGAATTACAGGCGTGAGCCACCGTGCCCGGCCAGATATATGTAAGTTCTTGAAAATATTTTGCATATTTTCTCCTACAGTGTCTACCAATAGAATGACTACAAAAGAGGGACAGCTGGTGAGCTACTAATGACCAACATTTCCCAAATCTACTGATTTCTTTCAATTAATAGATTTTTCCTGCCAATATAAGTAAGTCTCAAACAGTTTTATTGCCAAATAAAAAATTAGTAAGATAGATTATAAGGAAAAAATATCACTGAAGAAACAATGGACTCACAATCCCTGACAGGCTGAAAGTAAATTTAATAGAAGCAAATGAGAACTGATTTAACTTGTATTTTCTAATTAATTGTATGATTCATTCAATTTGTAGTAGAAAATAGGGCCTATTTAGATCACTTTAAGACCAAAAACATAATGCAAAGTATAACCCATCAAATTTTGTATTTAGTGGAACAGAAAACCCAATTAAATACCTAAAAGCCTAACTTGAAATGACTATATTGGTGGTGCAGCTGAGAAATTAGAGTAGGCCTTGAAACATAAGAATAAATGTAAAAGATGACAATATACTTCTGCCTTAGTGCACCAAGGAGGAGGAGGCATAAGGATATCTTCCCTAGTGGGGAGAAATATTTTATTACTAACATTGTTTAATATTACTAGCACATGGTATTAATAAAAGACAGATTTGTGCTTAGATGATTTTTTAAAATTCTCCACGAGTACAGAAAATGCAACCCCTTAATGTATAGATCCCAGGTGGCCTGCTTCCATCTCTCCCCTTTTGCTACACCACTGTCTTTTGGTCATGTAGTATCTGGAGTATGTGTTTCCTTAAATGAATGCCTTGCCAACCCACAAAATTGTTTCAACTATTGATCCAGCATCTTCTTCCCTTTCTTCCTTGTCCATCACTCTCTCTCTCCTTACCATGCTTGACTTCTCTTCATACTATTTGTCACTACTTGGCATTATAGAGTATTTATTTATTTATTTATTTATTTGCTCACTATCTAGCTGCCACAGGGTGATGTAAGCTCCATGGCACAGGTCCCATTTATTTCCCCCACTGCCTGATGCACTGATTTCTCAGTGCTAGAGCAGGGCGCAGCACACAGCAGGTGCTCAGTCAATATGCATGGAATGAGCAAGTCAGCCATTCTGACTGAATTCACATGGGGTTAGACACAGGGCTGACTTATACCCTAGGTAAGAGAGTAAAGAAGGATTTGCTATTTTTGGTACTCCTTTCATCACTAAATTTTCTTAGAAACATATTTGAACACCCACTATACTAAAGTGCTACTGTAGATCCTGGGAATATGAAGATAAATACAAATTAGACTTAGTCCTACTCATTGGCCTAAAGGAGGTCACAATTCAGTAGGGAGAACAGACACCTGTAAACAACTAATTATAAAGCACAATGGAACATGCTATGATAATAGTGAATATAATGCCTATGGTAGCCAGGAGAAAGGAGTAGTTGATTCCCCTTGAGGTAGAAATACCATTCAGTATGATATTGGCTAAGGGTTTGCCATAAATAGCTCTTATTATTTTGAGTTATGTTTCATCAGTACCTAGTTTATTGAGAGTTTTTAGCATGAAGGGGTGTTGAATTTTGTCAAAAGCCTTCTCTGTATCTATTGAGATAATTATGTGGTTTTTGTCATTGGTTCTGTTTATGTGATGGACTACGTTTACTGATTTGCGTATGTTGAACCAGCCTTGCATCCCAAGGATGAAGCCGACTTAATCGTGGTGGATAAACTTTTTGATATGCTTCTGGTGAAAAGAAAAAGCTGGAGGCATCACCCTACCTGACTTCAAACTATACTACAAGGCTACAGTAACCAAAACAGCATGGTACTAGTACCAAAACAGATATATAGAGCAATGGAACAGAACAAAGACCTCAGAAATAAAACCACACATCTACAACCATCCGATCTTTGCCAAACTTGACAAAAACAAGAAATGGGGAAAGGATTCCCTATTTAATAAATGGTTCTGGGAATACTGGCTAGCCACATGCAGAAAGCTGAAACTGGACCCCTTCTTTACACCTTATACAAAAATTAACTCATGGTGGATTAAAGACTTAAATGTAAGACCTAAAACCATAAAAACCCTAGAAGAAAACCTAGGCAATACCATTTAGGACATAGGCATGGGCAAAGACTTCATGACTAAAACACCAAAACCAATGGCAACAAAAGCAAAAATTGACAACCAGGATCTAATTAAACTAAACAGCTCCTGCACAGCAAAAGAAACTATCATCAGAGTGAACAGGCAACCTACAGAATGACAGAAAATTTTTGCAATCTATCCATCTGACAAAGGTCTCATGTCCAGAATCTACAAGGAACTTAAACAAATTTACAAGAAAAATGAACAACCCCATCAAAAAGTGGGCAAAGGATATGAACGGACACTTCTCAAAAGAAGACATTTATACAGCCAACAAACATATGAAAAAAAGCTCATCATCACTGGTCATTAGAGAAATGCAAATGAAAACCACAATGTGATGCCATCTTATGCCAGTTGAAATGAAGATCATTAAAAAGTCAGGAAACAACAGGCCGGCCGGTGGCTTATGCCTGTAATCCTAGCACTTCGGGAGGTCGAGACGGGAGGATCACAAGGTCAGGAATTTGAGACCAGCCTGGTCAATATTGTGAAACCCCATCTCTATTAAAAATATAAAAAATTAGCCAAGCGTGGTGGCACATGCCTGTAGTCCCAGCTACTCAGGAGGCTGAGGCAGGAAAATCACTTGAACCCGGGAGATGGAGGTTGTAGTGAGCCAAGACTGTGCCACTGCACTTCAGCCTGGGTGACACAGTGAGACTCTGTCTCAAAAAAAAAAAAAAATTTCAGGAAACAACAGATGCTGGAGAGGCTGTGGAGATGTGGAGAAATAGGAATGCTTTTACACTGTTGGTGGGAGTGTAAATTAGTTCAACCATTGTGGAGGATAGTGTGGCAATTCCTCAACGACCTAGAACCAGAAATACCATTTGACCCAGTAATCCCATTACTGGGTACATACCCAAAGTATTATATATAAATCGTTCTACTATAAAGACACATGCACACGTATGTTTATTGCAGCACTACTTAAAATAGCAAAGACTTGGAACCAACCCAAATGCCCATCAATGATAGACTGGATAAAGAAAACATGGCACATATACACCATGGAATACTATCCAGCCATAAAAAAAAAATGACTTCATGTCCTTTTCAGGGACATGGATGAAGATGGAAACCATCATTCTCAGCAAACTAACACAGGAACAGAAAACCAAACACCGCATGTTCTCACTCATAAGTGGGAGTTGAACAATGAGAACATATGGACGCAGGGAGGGGAACATCACATATCGGGGCCTATCAGTGGGTCAGGGGGAAGGGGAGGGAGAGCATTAGGACAAATACCTAATGCATGCGGGTCTTAAAACCTAGATGATGGGTTGATGGGTGCAGCAAACCACCATGGCACATGTATACCTATGTAACAAACCTGAATGTTCTTCACATGTATCTGAGAACTTAAAGTAAAATAAAATAAAATAAAGAAATACCAAAATCATGTAATTAAAGTGGATTTTGAAGGGTAAAAATTACTTTGCCTGTTGCCAGGAGAAGGATAGTCTGTTTCTGTATTGACAATTTAAGGAGAAAATAACTAGACAACTTCTTTCATTTCAAGGCTTTACTTATCTCAGAAGCAATGTTTGCTTGCAAAAGAGGACATTTGACGGTGAGATTGTGTAAGCCACAGAATCACCCAATAGTGGATATTCAGACAATGTAGGAAGCAACATTTTTATTCTGGGAGAGTCTTCTGGTACCTCTCAAATCATACTCTTAGGTCATCACTTGTCTTATAGATGCAAAAGTCTGAGCCAGGTTAGGATTCTCTAATTGAGCCATTCTAATAAAAACAAGACATGGGGAAATTTTTACTAAACAAATAATGTACTTTTAATACTTGGAAAAAGCTAATGAACACAGAATTGTTTTGAAATGTATGGGTTTAGTTTTTGATAAAGAAGTCACCTCAGTATTCCAATAGAGTAAAACACAAGTACTAGAAAATGTCAATGCAAGTTGTAAAAAATTAGGTAGGACTGGAAATAACATATGTAATCCTGGTTTGTAGGATTTCAATTTTAGGGAAATACCTATTAAGATTACTACACCTGGGGTCACTGATACCATTTTTCCTGTGACTTAACTCTATATCAAGACCTCAGAATGCAATGCAGGCACCATTCTCCCCAGCACAGCTCTGCCCCACGGCTCTCTAATAAGTGGTGGTGGTCAGAGTAGCTCAGTAATGATCTAAAGATGACAGTTGCTGTTCTTCTTTAGAGAAAGTGAGGTTTTTCATCTCACTTTAATTTTTTTTGAATTAGGTTTGTTATTTGCTTTTAAATATTTAATTGACAAAAATTATATATACTTATATTGCACAACCTGATGTTATAAAATATATACATCATGGAATAGCTAAGTCAAGCTAATTAGCATTGACTTATTTCTTATTTCTCTTTCCATCTATGGGATTCCAAGTAAGTGAACACAAAACATTGACAGAGAGAACTACTGGATAAAGTACTGATTTTCACCGTTCTTTTATGATTTTCTCTCTGTTTTGTTCTCCTCCCCTGACTGTCCATAGCCTATCTGATTGTTGCTCGAGGCAAACCTCACACATCTAATTCCAGCCAGCCCTTGGCAAGTGAAATCACTACTTAGATATATCCCTGAACTGCTGGCATTGGCAGAGGCTATACTGTGGTTATGCCTATAGAGATGTTAGTTTTTATTCTCTGCTTGCTTTCTCATCCTCAAATTGAAACTTACTAAGAATTTGTGATTCTTGCTACAAAAGAATTGCTCTGTTGATGTACAAGGGTGTAAATGGCTTTTAAACTTGTAATTCTATCCAGTATGTTTCAAGATACCATTCAATGAATGTGTTTTTTTCATGGAAAATACAAATATTTGCCAATCTAGCTTTACGCAGCAAAGAAAAACCTTTATTCAAAAACTATTATTTTATTTGTTAGACTTCAGGTGTATACTTCTGAGCCACAGCTGATTTTAACGCTTTTCAGACGGCCATGTCTCAGAAAATAGACATTACCATCAAATTGCCATTAAATTAGGAGTGAAATTTTATTCACTTCAGCACCCCTTCCCTTTTTGAGATTGATTTTATTTTTGTTCAGGTGCAAATGTCTCTGCATGGCTGTCTGGAGCACCCTTCAAAGAGTGTGGCAGAAAATAAAAATATTTTCCTCTTCAGTTAAAGCATCAAAAGAAAAAAGAACAATAAAGTCTTGCCTTTTCTGCTTTCTGAGCATGCAAGTAGCAGTTCCACATTGTCCCCTCATGGGAGTCTGGCCCCAAACATCACACCGCAGGCTGACTGCCAACTCATTTTGTGTAGAATTAGCACTGGCAGGAGTTCACTTTGGCAAAGGAATGATCTGTTTCTTTCTCAACCTAAGGCTTTTACAAGCTTCGTGTTGCATCTGCTCTGTCCAATAGGTTGCTTATTCTGCCCTGACCACCGTGGCATTCGGATTTACTTAGTGTGTGAGGGGACTATAACAAATCCTTCAATTACTTTATCTTATCCCAGGCTGTTCTGCCAGTCTTTCTCTGTTTTTAAAGTTCGTCTTTCTGGTACTGGCGTTAGAAACTATCAAAAAATCAGTATGTCTTACTCCTCATCAATATTTAGGCAACCTTGTAACTAGCCATTCTTTTGCTCTGTCGCCCAGGCTGGAGAGCAGTGGTGGGATCTCAGCTCACTGCCACCTCCACCTCCTGGGTTCAAGCAATTCTCATGCCTCAGCCACCAAAATAGTTGGTATTACGGGTGCATGCCACCACACTTGAACTGGCTGTTCTTGAGTGTCTGTTGCCTCTCCTAAATCTGTGTAGTCCGCTTACAAACATTCGAAGTGAACACAGTTCTGAGAGTTGGGTCAGTCTTGTCAGAATAAGATAGAAAACTTTAAAAAAAACCTCGTATTTTCTTATTTTGGTAATATTTTATTTAACAAGTTTTGTTTGAAACCCAGGACATTTATACTAATCTCATTGCTTCCTTGAGATATTCCTCAGTTAATCAGTGGTGTAATGATTAAGTACCTGGTCTCTATAATCAATTGTAATTTTGTATAATTTCTGGCCCCATAAATTTCCAAGCAACTGTGTGCAAATAATCCTAATTTCAATGGCGTCATCTCTAAAGATGGGGATAGAAGTACAATTTAATGATATAATTTTCAAACAGTATTTAGCACATTGCCTGGCTCTTCATGCTTCATGATGACGATGTGGATGATGATGATGATGATGATGATGATGATAATTAAGTGATTCCAGTTAGAAGCAAAGGTAGGAAAATTTTAAAAAAAATAACGCTCTCAGTGTTTAAGAATACTTTGGTTACTACGTAGCAGAATCATAATGAAATAATAAAATGCAGCCCTGAATGAAATCTTTTGCCACTTCCTCATTTACAGGTAAGGAAATTAAGACTTATACTTAAAGAGAGAGACCCTGACTTTAGAATTAGCAGCAGAGCCAAGGACAAAACCCCAAATCCTTATCCAGGTATCTAAAGTTCTTGTGTTTTCCTCTATATTGTGTTATTTCTGTCTGAAAAACTTCTTTTATCCTTTGCTCCAAACATTTTTAAAAAGTAAACATTGCAAGGTGGAAAACAGATACTAAGGCCAAATTTAGAGAAGAAAGAAAAAAGAGAGAGACAGAGAGCGGCAAGAGAGGGAGAGAATATTCTTAATTCTCACATTGCCACAAGCTCATTAAAATCTACCTTCATTAGCTCTTCAAGAAAAGTGGTCTTGGATAAGAGCCAAGACTATAAGAATATCTTGGGTTTCATTATTTGCTAGACTTGTATTGGGGAATTAGATTGGACCATATATAACCTGTAAAGACTTCTTTTTCCTATTCTAAAAGCATTCTTAAGTGTGATTCTTCAACCTTGTCTCAAGACTCAACCTGCTTTCTGTTTTGTCTTACGTAGTAGAATTGTTGGTTCACTACCAGAAAGCCATACCCATCTCTCTCTCCTTTATCTATTCACAACAGAAAGTCAGGTAATCTCTTTTTCAGCTTCCTTGAAGACAAAGGGTAACCAAGAACAGCTGAAGAGGTGCCTAAGTAGGGGAGCTTTTAAGTATCTTAAAAAAGGGAACAAGATGAGAAAAAAACTCATTCTCCATTCTTTAAAAAGCTTTGAGCATGAAAATACTTTCTGGAGCTAAGGCAGCCATTTTTCCCCACGAGACAATAAAAATGAGAACAATCAGCCAACAGATAAGAATAGTGGGGTGGAAATTGAATCCTTGATAATGTCATGGAGTTGCTTACCTATCTTGAGATTACCTATTCCCAGGCTTGTTAAGTGAAAATAAATGATATATTTTAAGTCACGGTTAGTTGGTTTCTCTCTTGCTTGTAGCCAGATAAAGGTAATATTTGTAAATGAAACTTTTAGATTGGGAGTGTTAGGCATGTGTATAGCATCTCCACCTAAGTGGAGGAAGGTTCTGAGTTCCTCATACCTCATCAGCTTCAGGGAAGGGAAGAAAATATGGAAAGCGATCCATGGAAATGATCTAAAGAAGATTTGGAAAGCAGAAAGATTTCTTGCCTCAGCATAGGCCTAATTCTGATACAGTTAATACCACCATTTAACCTCCCAGCATAACAGTTCGATGATCGACCTTCAGGAGATAGCCTTGAATATATTGCAAACCATATAAAAATCAACCTGATAGGATTTCAGTGAGCTTTACAGATAAAGGAGAATTCTGACTTGTTTATCTTGATATTGTTTTTAATTTCCTGATTATGCATAAAATGTCTATACCAAAAGTCACATTTCATGTGCTCAGCTGCATGTACCATCACAAATGGACCCTTGCTGAAGATGTTGGATGGCCTTGAGGGCCGCTCAGAGACAATCAACCTGTCAATGCATACATCTACTTTAAAAGTGCTCTTGGAGATTTCTTTAAAATTTGTTTCATATAAACTTTGTGGAAAGCGATTTTGTTTTCTTTTAGTGTAATGAAATTATACTGCAAACCTAAAACTTGGTGAACCAAGAAGTACAAACAGGAATGTGGATTCACACTGAAACAACAGCAACAAAAGGAACAAAAGGCAGGAGGTGGGGAGTGAGAGCGGGGGCGGGGAAAAAGGAGGGAGGAGATTATATTAAAACAAAAACAAAAAAACACAAGAACACACACACACAAAGTAAAAACAAATAAGCAGAACTGAAGATTCTGTTCTTCTCTCTTCCAAGGGCAAAAAAAAAAAAAAAAGAAAAAAAGAAAAGAAACAAGAAAAGGAAATGCAGGACTTGAGGCTGCATCCCTCAGAGCCATAGGTGCAAATGGGTGACAGGAATGCATAGACCCTTTGACCCCGTAATTGCACTTCAGGGTACTCTAGACTTACAACTTATGTTAAGTAAAAGATGGTTGCAAATTATTTACTATGTTTATGGAGAGGTAGAATCGAATTCTCCTCTCTTTGACTTTGGGCTGGTGTTAGTGGAGTTCTTGACCAGTAGAAAGTAGCAAAAGTGATGTTATGGGACTTCTAAGGTTAGATCATAAAACACCTTGCAGCTTCCATCTGGACCTCTTAGGATATTTTTTTTTGAACTCAGTTACCAACTGGGGAGCCCAGAAATACTAATACTACCATGCTGAAGAGATTACACATAGGTACTCCTATCCAGAGCCTGCTGAGTCGAGCTTTCCAGGATGTCCTGTCTAGGTGCCAGTCCTAGGAGGGAAGCAACCTTAGACACTGGACCCTAAATACCACCTAGTGACTTCCATTCATGGCACATGTAGTAGAAGAATCACCCATGAATTCCTGACACACAAAATCTTGATACAGAATAGATTATTGTTTTAAGTTACTACATTTCGTGGTAGTATGTTTTGTAGCAATACATAAGTTAAAAAAGACATATACACAGGAATCTTCACTGAAACATTATCTGTAAAATGTAAAGTCTGTGAACAATTTAAATTCCACTTATAAGGGACTAGTTAAGAAATTTATAGCAAACCCATATAAAAAACTACTATGTGTCTGGCTGTTGAAATGATTAGAATAAATACATTTATTTTATGAAATAATGACAAGAAGCCAATATCATTACAAATTAAAAAATAATACATATAGTATGAATTCACACACATGGATATGTTTGAATAGGTGTGTGTATCACATACATGTACAAGTCTACACACAAAACTGTTTGTGGCTTTAGCATCACAGGAATGATTTTTCT
Source organism: Hylobates moloch (assembly GCF_009828535.3). Taxonomy (NCBI): domain Eukaryota; kingdom Metazoa; phylum Chordata; class Mammalia; order Primates; family Hylobatidae; genus Hylobates; species Hylobates moloch. Next base: position 1,394,348 of record NW_026652298.1, read on the forward strand.
CCCCTATTGCCAGTTTGTTTAATGTTATTGTTTCCAGCTAATTTTACTGTTTTCATTTACCTTGTTTAGACATTACATATGTATTCAGAAATCTGGGAAATCAACAAAAGGTAGAAAAAACCAGATACTACAATTCGTCTTTCCAAAGACACTCTTTAGTCTTTTTCTATATATAAGTTTCATTTTCAATGAGGTTCAAATGTTACATTGCTTTACATCTGTACACATTTGGGATTTCCAGATTTGACGTTATATCATCTGCAAATAATTATTTTACTTTCTCCTTTCCAAGTTTCACTAGCTAGACTTAGGACAATATTCCATATTAATGGTGCCTTCCTGTGGCTTTGGGTTAAGTGCCACATTGTCTCTTGATCTCAGGTTGATACTTTTCATGTTGAGAAAGCATCTTTACTTCCGTATATTAAAATCTTATACTAGCTAATCATCCTTGATTTTTGTTGTTGCCTTTTTGAGGATCCAGTGGAAAACATTATGTTATTTTCTTACTTAACTAATCTATATGACAAATTTTATTAGTAGATTTCATAATGATGAATAGTTTGATTCTTGGACGACAGACCATTTTGTAATAGCCTGTTTAGGATTTTACATGTCTACAGTTATAAATAATTGGATACACATATTTATTTTCTGTATATCTCAGCCAGCTTTAATTGTCACAGTAGTTATTGCTTTATAAAGTGAATTTGGTAACGTTCCACTTTTTAAATCTATGTTTCGCACCATTTCTTTAAGCATAGACATCTGTGTCTTGAAAACTTCAAATAAGTCAAGTGTAAAAGCATCTGTGTCTGAAGATGCTTTTCTGTGCTGTTTTTGACATCTGTTTTTTTTTTTTTTTTTTTTTTTTTGCTGTAAGTTTTCTTTTCTTAAATTCTTATTGGTTTTGGCTATTTGTATATTTTTCTTTAGAAAATTGTATTTTCTTGAGATAATTAAATATATTAGCATAAATTTTTCTCAGAAAAATCTTACCTTAAAACATATTCTATAATTTTTGAAAATATTCTTTTTCTCATTTTCAAAATAATTTGGTTAATCACTTTGTTCTGTATAATTATTTATGTCTCATATTGATCATATCCCTTGTTTTGTTTTATACTTATTTCTGCTTAAAGCATCATTATTTCCTTCTGACTTATTTAGAGTTTGCTTATTTTTCTTCCTATTTATTAAGTCCTTAATAAAATATTTCATTTATTTCAAAAGTAGTGAAAATAACATTTACTGTGCGTATAGCTTTGGTTGCATCTCATATATCTGATGCAAGTGTTATCTCCTACTCATTCTGCTCATGGAAACTCAATTATTTTCTTGAATAATAGTTATTTACAAAAGGTGCATAGAAAAATTGTGGATGTGACAATCTTTCAGAAATAGAAAAAGAAATACAGACCTACTGAAATATAGTATCTTAATTCAACGTAAGATGTAAAAGAGAGTAATGACATTTGGCGTCACATAGGTGAGTACTACTGAACTAGAGCAAAAATTTTAAGCATCTATTGATGGAACAAAAATGCATATGGACAATTATAGGCATATGATCAATTCCCGGTGATTATTACACAGCAACCAAGCTCTCTGATTCTATCTCTAAAATCTTTTAAAAATAGTTAATATTTTTTTCATTTAATAATTCTGCTGATGATGTACATACACTTAGGACATCATTAAAAACCTTATTTTTTTCTTAAGTAAATGAGATAATAAACCTTTCTCCTTTTTGGCTTTTTCGTTTAATACCAGATATAAATAAATTATTGAAATTTCCCAGATAATGCATGCAATTGTTTTGGATAAATCAGTGGGATAACATTTTCTTTTATATTTAGTTATCAAAATAGATTGAGGGCAAGTAAATTTAGGGAGACTTTCCTTATAATTGGCCAGAAATTTTTCTGTTACAGAATTAGCTTGTTATTTACATGCCAAATGTATGTTTTTTAGTGCTTGTTCCCAAGAATGTTCTTTCACGTCAATAATAAAATAATTAGGTTGATAAATTAAAGAACCATTTTAAATCAAATAACTTCACTTAAGTATGTGCATAAAGGCTAGAGCTTGTCAAAATTTCCCTCTCCCCTCTTTCTCTGTGTGTGTGCATCAGCCTGAATATATTAGTTATTCTATGCTTTTGGGAGTATTTTTGCTGACAAGTTAAAAGTTTATCAAGACTATTTTTGTGTTTACTTTATTGAGGAGTAAATGGTTACATAACTAGCAAAAGCAAGATCTGAAAAGCACAGCAATTTTAAAAATTGACACCAACAGTATTTAAACAGTGTGATTCCTTCCTTATATTTCTAAACATCTCGAAAGATGACTGTAAGTTCATTGATTTGGCTATAAACCCTGGGGACATTCTGATTTTATCTGGAAAGATATTGTCAAATTTTTCCCCTAAGAACCGATTCAAGTATAAATTTTACTCTATGGTGTGTACATCTTAACAGTCATTCACAACCAATGATATCGTCACCATTTCTTCTTTATTGATGGCTGAATTAAAAAATTAAAAAAGCTATTCAAGCTGTCATACTTCTAGACATAAACTACATATTTATATAACTAATTTAAGTCACAACTTTACTATAATTAGATAATGAAAGTAAATGCTTCAAGAACAGCACAGATGAAAAATTTTATTGATTTGGTTTTACATGTAAATTAGTATATTACATTATTTTTCTGGAAGGCAATGCAATATTCAAGAATGATCTATTTTAAAGCAATGTTCTGATATTAACTGTGGGATTTTGGATATATTACTTAGCAGTTTTGATCTTTGCTTTCCTCATTTGTAAAATAATAAGCATAGTAATGCTCACCTTTTTGTGGGGAATAATACAATTATGTGTAAAGAATATCATATATAATAGTAAGCATTCAATAAATGGTAGCTACGCTCAATGATTTAGATACTTGGAGGTTTTTCCGTAAAATACAAGAAATTTTTTAAAAATTTTCTAAGAATGATTGTTTATAAACACAAAAATTATAGATCAAGAATTATGTCTATCTGAAAGCACATATATGCAATCTTATTTTGAAAATAAAAAATTGCCAGTCACATAATAGTTCTCTGCATGTGTAATAAATACACCATGAATTTTATTTTAGGGTGATTAATTTTATTTAAGAAAGTAAAATTAAGTGGTTCCGAGTACATCTTTAAAACATTGTAATTAAAACATTACCAGCTGTTTTTCAACTGAAGTAGTTTTCTCCAGACTTGCCTGATCATGGGAGTCCTCTGGGTTGGGGGCAAGATGGATTTCTTGAGAATATAGAGTCCTAGAGTCCCCTGTAGACTTGCCAAAAATATTGAGATACTTGTCACAGGATTATTACTTTTTAGCGGGGTATGATGTATTTCTAAAATGTTTTAAGATTAGGAAAGTTGGGGAAAATTGAATGGAAAATATTTCCAAATAATATGGCTATCGATATGAATTAATAATTGTAAATGTTTTTTTAAAACAGGTATCAGAAATGGTAAGAACTCTTATATTAAATAACATCATTCAATAGGTCAATTTGTCCTGTTATTCAGGTCGCATTTCAAAGCTGGCAGGCCCATCAGAAGTCTGTGTCGTTGCTTTAAACAAGATATTCCATACAACATAACTGATGTTTTCTACAGGTGACAGGATGGTGTCAGCGCATGTTCTGAAAATTGTCTAAGTTAAATACTACCCATGCTTAATAGAATGACAGTTTGGGGTCTCAATGAAGTACTTGTCTGAGCAGTTGAAAGAAACCTTGATGAAAATGGTAACTTTGTCAGCAAGTATAACTGTGACCTTCCAGAAGGGTTAGAATTATTTCTTTCAAAATAGAATTTTGACTTCCTCAACTGCCAAGCTTATATCAAAATAAGGGTATAGTTTTTCTCTTAAGTGATGATATAGAATTTTAGCGCTGCTATTCCTGGATGGAAAACTACAACTGAAGTCTCAACCAAACATGAATAGAAACAAAATGCTATCTATCTGATATGGTTTTCTCTGTGTCCCCAGCCAAATCTCATCTCAAATTATAATCCCCACATGTGGAGGGAGGGACATAGTGGGAGGTGATTGGATCATGGGGGCAGTTTCCCTCCTGTTGCTCTCATGATAGTGAGTGAGTTCTCACAAGAGCTGATGGTTTTAGAGTGTGGCACTTCCTCATGCTCTCACTCTCTTTTCTGCCACCATGTAAGACGTGCCTTGCTTCCCTAAGCCTACTGCCATGATTGTAAGTTCCTCCCTAGCTATGTGAAGCTGGCAGTCAGTTAAACCTCCTTTGTTTATAAACTACCTAGTCTCAGGTAGCATCTTCATAGTAGTGTTGAGGATAGACTAATACATTATCCTCTTTCTCTGAGTATTGTTTTGGTTCAACAGTTCGATGGCACATATTATTCTAAGAGGCTGGACTCAACTCCACCTAAGAGTAGGAATGGGCTAGGAGTGGGAGGACAGTTGGCAAAGCTTTCCCGGAAAGGAGCATTGATTTTTGTGAGGAGTTTATTCTTGGTGGTTGAGTAGATATTATCCAGGAGATCAAGGAAAGGTAGAGAATGGCCATACCCAAGGTAAGGTCAGATCACTCACAGCATGAGAAATGTTCAGAGCCTAGAAAGAAACACAACCTCATGCATATATTCCAGTTTTTTGAACCCATTTTATTTGCCTATACCAATGAAGCTATATAGGGGACAGGTATACAATAAAGTACTGAAAGAATAATCTGTGATATTTTGTAGCTGAGTCTTAAATTTTTCTCAAGAGTTTTAACTAACCAAAAACCACTGTTATCATAAAAACTAGTGTCAAATGTCAAAAGTTGAATATACAGCATTCTTTACTTATAAAATTCTAATCTTTTGACAATTTCCCCTAAATTATCCAATTTCCCGTTTTCAAGAACTATAATTAGGCACTCTTTGCCTTTTAATTTAAATTGTATTCATTACAATAAATTATAATTTTTATTCATATATTAATCAAAAGAGAAACTTAGGCACTATAATCTTTCAATATCTACCACATATTCTTTTATCCTTCTACAACATTATGACTCTTCTGGATGTCTATTTCCACTACAGGGCTTATTCCATATTAATGCTCTTCATTCTGAGGTAGCATGTCTTATTTAATTAACCACCTTGCTGTTGTGCTTTCCCATATCATTTGATTTTTCCCATTGGTCACTATGCTTATTCACACTGCTTTAGACATTAGACAACATAATCCTGGATAAAAATTGTTTCCTAAATGTGCTAACTTTATTATTTTTTTTTCCAAATTCATTGTCCATCTTTCCCTGAGTCATTGCACATGAAGTTGTGTTTCCAGTTGGGCTGGACCAGTTGAGGAGGTCAGAAGATAAGGGGAGAGAGAGGTATCAGGATACTTCTTCCCTACTATTTCACTGCCTGGTACTGCATTCCTGACCACAGGTAGCTCTGAAGACTTCCTACTCCTTGGCTCTACCTGTTTTGCATTCTGTTAAAACCATTTCAAACCTTTTTCTATCAGCCCTGGCAGTGGTAATGATATTGTGTTGCTCCTAGTCTTTGTTCCCTGTTTTGTTTTTGTTCTTAATCTTGTCTTTCATTAAATCTTACTTGAACCATCTAGGAAATATTCTTTCAACAGGGCCTCAGACTGACGCAGGTTAAAAAAGAAATCAAGAATGCTAAAAGTTATAATAATGCAATTTTAATTTTAAAAATCTTATGACTATGTGGTTTATGTATACATTTTCATGCTAAATGTCATATTCAAATATCTACTAAATCTCTGTTTCGTATTGACTTATGTTGATAATGTGTAGCTTCTCAAAGTATACCTTATGAGCAAATAACAGCAAGGGATCAATAATTAGTTTTCACTTTCACCTTGGCTCCATTTCAGACACCTCTTTTCACAGAAAAAATAGCTGCTGGTCATAAGAGCTGCTATTATTTCTTCAGCCTTTTCAGGTTGGATTTTATTCTTAATTATTTAAATTGAGTCAAAGATATTGAAATATAGAAATATCCTTCAAAAGTAATGTTTTGAAGTGTCAAAAGTAGATTTTTTGAGAATTTATAACATTATTTGCAGTTCACTTAAAATTCAAAGACTCTCCGAATCAAAAACTTAGAAATTAAAGAGGATTAAAGATCCTATTGTGGTAATATTAAATATAATAATATAAATATTTATATACATATAAATAATATATGTAACCATCTTATCAACCAGCACTCTCTAATAGACATAAAAATGACCCACAAATAAAAGCCATATGTATAAATTTAAAATTTGTAGTAGTCACATTTTTAAAAGGTAGAAAAGAAACAGGTTAAATTAATTTTAATAGTATATTTTATTTAACTCAAGGTGCCTAATATATTATTTCAACACCATCAACATCATTCATAAAACCCTTTACGTTCTTTTTTCATGTTGAGTCTTTAGAATCCAGTGTGTATTTTACATTTCAGGTGCATCTCCGTTCAGACAAGCCACATTTCAAGTTTTCAAGAGCTGTATGTGAACAGAGGCAACTATATTGAACAGCATAGCTATTAACCTTCTGGGTGCCTACAACTCTAGGACTGGAATAAGATAAATTGTTGCTTTCTGAGATTTTTTTCCCCCTACTTCTTCTTTATTACTCTACCTATTTCATCCAGCCCTAAAGATTCTGTTTCTTCGAAAGTCTGTTACCCAAGCTCTTCTGTTCTGTTTCAATAAGAATCCGCAAAACTGATCTCTTTGTAAAGACAACAAAAAAGTTTTGTTCACAATGCTTCCCACTAAAGAAAGTTAGTAATCAGAGTCTGGAAGGCTCTTGCTATCGCTTATCCTGCCTGGCAACAGGTGGTAGATGAACCATTAAACTGCACTTCCCCTTCCATCACAGTATTGAAAGACACAGCCTTGAGCTGGGCTGGGGGTGGGCCAGCTGCGACCCGCCCTGCTCCCTGCACGCAGGCCACCTTTCTGACACCAGGATGAATGGTTGTGTATGGATTCTAGCTGTCTTGCTTCTTCTTGACTCAGGTTTGGCTGTAATTCCGCCCTTTTAGTACATCCTTCTACACACACCACATGAGTGCTGCTCAGGACCTAGTCATCAATTGTCCCCCACCTGGTGTCTTCCCTTCATTAGTAGAAACATTCAGCAGTGTGCACACTTAATCTTACATTAAACTTGAGTGAATAAAAGTTTGTACCTTAATTTATCCACTGCTGTGAACTGTTTACTTTTCACCCTGACAATCTCATGGCCAGGTTTATGACAGCAGTTCCTGATTGCACAATGGTAACTCTAAATAACCAAGGAAAGAAAGGTAGTTGTTGCTGAAATAAAGTTAGGGCACACTTATTCAAGCACAGTAACCTCTCAGTGAATAATAAAAATAAACAAAACTATTAATACTTATAAATTAAGTTCAGTTCAGCCTCTGAAATCATATAGACCTCAATCCAAATTCCAGCTTCTAAACTTTTAGCTGTGTGATATTAAGAATTTTTAATTTTCTCATCTATGGATAATGGTAGTATTTAACATATAGTTGTGACTGTAAATCAAATAACTTTAATATGCTTAACAAGTGTCAGGTACCCCATAGAAGTGTAGTGAGTATTGGTTATCTTTGTAATTATCGTTATAATTTTTATCACAGAGACACCTGGGGAAGTTTCTAGGCTAAGATAAATTCTTCATTCACTCATTCATTCACTTAATATTTACTAAACAGCTACCACATGCTGAATGCTTACCACAGGTGCTAAGCAGTGAAACTACCAAAGTAAACTATATAGACACTGTCCCTGCCCTCCTGAGTCTTATTCTAGTAGGGGATACAGACAAATACTTAAATGACCAAGACAGGTGCTTTGATAGAGAATGCACAATGTGCCATGATGGAACACTGACCCTAGATTTTGAAAGTGGTAGTGAGAGTCAAAACAGCTCTCTGGTGCCAGTGATACCTAAACTGAAACACAGGAAGTTGTGGACCAATCAAAGGGCAGGGGAAGAAAGTGCCAGCGTTCCAGGCTCAGGAGTGGTGAACACCCAGAGATAAACAAAGGTACATGCTCTGGGAGCAAAAAGCAGTTCAAGAAAGCTGAAAAGAAAAGCACAGAGCAGGGCTGGCAAGGTTTGATTCTAGGAATGTAAGGAGTTGCTTATCCATATTAAACAAGGCAAGACTGGGTCCTTAGGCTGAGGAGGGACCTCTGTCTTCCCTTTGCTTCCAAGGCTGCCATTTAATTTGTGACTTCGTTTTCTTTTCATAACCATCACAGAGACTTATTTAATATCAGGTTTTCTCTTTTGGAGGATTTCCTTGTGCCCCACATTCTGCCCTCCTACTTCTTTGCAAGTGGCAAATTCGTGGCATCATTTGGGTTCTAAAACACTTGACTGCCTCTGTCTTCAGATCTTTTCTTTACCTAAAAAACACTGCTCAATCTCATCTGTCTCAGGCTGATACCAAGTAACTATTTCTTTTGAACAATTTGGGGCTGGTGGTTCTGTGTCCTGACCTGAGTGTGAGACGATCTTGTCCTGGCAGGGAGTTTCTGGAAAGCAGCCACTTGAAACCAGTTTGATCACACATAGACAGGAAGATCTCACAGGCAGTTTGTTGTCATGGTGGAGTGAGCTCCCAGAATTTATGGTTTAAGGGTACTTTCCACTCTTCCAAGAGTACATAGAGTGGAATTGTTTCAGAATGCAGAAATTCAAACCTCTTAATTTTGAATAAGACTGTGATTTAGAGGTAGAATGGGTAGGGAATATGTATAATAGCTTTTGTAAGACTTATGTTCACTGTGTCAAAAATTTTCTGTATGTTAGTCAACTTCCTTTAATGTTCTGGCTATTAAGGTTACCTAAATTGTTTTTGTTCAAGATAAAACAATACTGATATATGATATTTATCTTCTTTTTTTGCTTTCATTATTAGAATAATATTCCTCATTAAGCTGTATATTAGAGTACTGCTCAAACCTTTTCAGGGCTGAGAGTGACTCATAGAGTTGGATAATCTACTGGAATGTGCATTGTGTATATGGTGAACAGCAGTGAAGTTTTATAAGGATGGAAATGGAATGTAAGAGATGAGGAATTTCATTCCCTTTCTTTTTTTTTTAAACACACAACAACCTTCTTCATCTCTTTTTGTATCATCTTTCTTTGACCTTTTAGAATATTTGCTATTTAAATTTCCTTGGCTTATAAAATGTTGTTTTTCTTCCAGGCACAATCATTTTCTAGTTCTTTAGATACGCATCAAAATCATGCTCTCCAAAGAGTCTTTCTTATGTCTCTTACTTTTGGTTAATAATTCCAAATGTATAGGTATACTTAATGATTTCTTAGTACTTAATATTCTCTTGCTTTGCTCCTGTGTGCGTGGGTGTCTGAGTGTGTTGAGCGCAAGGAGTACATTCTACATTCTATTTCTTTGTTTTTTCGTACATCTTTAGCCCAGGAAACATTTTATAAAATCTTATTGGATGCATATATAAACTTGAATGTTAGTCCTAAATACGTGAGTTATTTGCTTGGTGAAGTAGAGAATACTAATGTATCTTTCCTTGTTTCTGTTTCTGCACCCATAAAATAATAATATTGGCCAATTACATTCCAGTTAAAAATTAATGATTATCCTAATAACATAATAGTTTCCTCTGTGTGTGTGTGTGTGTGTGTGTGTGTGTGTGTGTGTGTGGAGAAATGGGGGTTGGAGAGGAAAATTACAGACTCTTCCACTGTTATCAATTACTTTGTAATACAGGTGAAGCTCTTTGGGAGAAAAATTAAGTTTCATAGTCCACATTGGTCCTATTAGTATACTCCAGTAATAATTCATTAACAATTTTTCCCTGAGACTCTTAGGGCTAATCAATGGACCTTCTAAGAACCTTAAGAGACTCATGGGAATAACTTGTTCACTTTCACACATTCTGACATTATTTGCCCTGTTCTCTAGTATGTGCAGGAGAGTCCAGATCAGTGTGTAATCCTAATTAGAGGCAAATATTTCTTCCTTGATGTAGGCAATTGATGACTTCCTCTCCCGCACAGATTTTGATTTTGTGTTATTGTGCTGTGAAGTTCGGGCTCACTAATTTACCTGTTTGGCACTGAGTACTGGGTGAAAGGGCAGCCTCAGGAGTCACACATACCTTTGTTTAAATCCTCACTCACTCTTTCAGTATGTTCTAGAGCAAGTTAGATATAATCCCTAAACCTCCACTTTCCCTCCTATGAATTAAACATAATAATAGCACTGACATAATAGCTTAGTTGTGAGGATTGTAAAGAGCCAAGCACAGAATATGGAAAATAGAAAATATTCAATTTAAAAAAATGTATGACTAATACTTCCACTACTGCTACTATTATTCTTACTATTCCTACACTTGTTATTTTATAAAGAAACATCATCTTTCTCAGTAGAAGAGCTCTTAGAGGTCATCTAAGTAAACTCTTCTGTTTTCCATTCCAGCAAATATTTACATTTCTTCTGCATTATCCCTGGCACGTGATTTTCCAATACAGTTTTCATTACTTGTTAAGTTTACTTGAAACCTGCTCCAACTGGGAACTCTAATTCCCATGAAAGTTCATTTTATCTTTGGGCAATTCTGATTTCTGATTGTTAGAAAGTATGTGTGTGTGCGCATGTGTGTATGTGTGTGTGCATTACGCTTATGTCTTTTGTGGCCTTCACCCTTTGAGTTCAGTTCAGCTGAATGGGGGTGTCACAGAACAATTACAATCCCTCTTTGTCATGACAATCCTTTATGTATCGGAAGGGAACAATCATTCTACTTCTAGCTCCATGAAATTATTTTCTGCTGTCTTCAAAACTGATTTAACGAGTTAATGGGTGCAGCACACCAACATGGCACATGGATACATATGTAACAAACCTGCACATTGTGCACATGTACCCTAAAACTTAAAGTATAATAATAAAAAAAAGAAAAACAAAAAGAAAAAAAAAACAAACTGATTTTATCTCCATTCTGATCACCGCCCCTAGTCATGACCCAGTATTTGAATACTTCTTTTTTTTTTCTTCCATAAGTTTATGGAAATATTTTGTTTCTTTTTCTTTTTATTATTATTATTATACTCTAAGTTTTAGGGTACATGTGCACAATATGCAGGTTTGTTACATATGTATCCATGTGCCATGTTGGTGTGCTGCACCCATTAACTCGTCATTTAGCATTAGGTATATCTCCTAATGCTGTCCCTCCCCCCTCCCCCCACCCCACAACAGTACCCGGAATGTGATGTTCCTCTTCCTGTGTCCATGTGTTCTCATTATTCAATTCCCACCTATGAGTGAGAACATGCAGTGTTTGGTTTTTTGTCCTTGCAAGAGTTTACTGAGAATGATGGTTTCCAGTTTCATCCATGTCCCTACAAAAGACATGAACTCATCATTTTTTATGGCTGCATAGTATTCCATGGTGTATATGTGCCACATTTTCTTAATCCAGTCTATCGTTGTTGGACATTTGGGTTGGTTCCAAGTCTTTGCTATTGTGAATAGTGCCGCAATAAACATACGTGTGCATGTGTCTTTATAGCAGCATGATTTACAGTCCTTTGGGTATATACCCAGTAATGGGATGGCTGGGTCAAATAGTATTTCTAGTTCTAGATCCCTGAGGAATCGCCACACTGACTTCCACAATAGTTGAACTACTTTACAGTCCCACCAACAGTGTAAAAGTGTTCCTATTTCTCCACATCCTCTTAAAGAATGTGGTGCTTAAGACTTGATAAGTAACCCTGGTTGTTTATTGCAAACCAAGGTCTATTTAGCTATTTGAGAAGTGCTTTACATTATTGATTCACATTAGGCTCACAGTACACTATAATCTCCATGTTTTTTCACTTTCAAATTTGCAAAATTTTTTTGTTGTTGTTATCCTTTCTAACTTAATCTTAATAGCTGGGCCAAAAAGCAAAGTTAATGTACATTCTCATCTAACCCATTTTTAAGATGTTGAGTAGACAAGATTGAGGGTAGAGTCCTGAAAAATATCTCCCTTTATAGTAAAAGTAACTGTACATAAGCACTCTTCGGGAATGGTCTCGCTTTCAACTTATCGTTTTACCACCTAGACCACATATATGGCTTGTGATCACTAAAATATCATCAGAAATGTTGTCAAGTGTATTGCAAGAATTCTGATACACTAGATCTATAGAAGTCTCCTTATCTACCTGGATAGTGACCGTACACAGTGAAATGTGCTCCTGATCCATTTGTTTCCCCTTTGCTGACCTCCAGTAGTCATAGCTTCCTCTCAGTGCTCAAGAAAGATGGTTTTAAAATCCAGTCCAGAATTTTCTCTCAATATTGGTAATGAAGTCACATATTTGTGGTTCAAGAAATGTATCATTATTTTTAAAATTGGAACCTTTTTTTTTAAATCTCAGAAAACAAATGTACCCTATGTTCTCTCCATAACCACCAAAATAGTTCAATAGTACTCTCAGTAACATTGGTATGCAAAAATCACCTATATTTCTTTTGTTTTACTGCCTTCAAATCAATACAATTTTACCCTTTCTCACTGAAAGTTCACTTTCTTATAATAGAAAAATAGAGAGAGGAAAACATACACACAACTGGATAAATTAATTACTACTTCATTTGGCGCTGGTTTTGGCTGTGAGGTTAGCATAATTGTATTTTGCATTCTTCCTTTTCCATTTTTGTTATGGTTCCTCTGTAAATATAATTCGTGTTTCTCCAGAATCATGAGCATCTAACTCACTGTAGCAGTAAGGAAATACTATCTTTGAAACTCTTTTATACTTATTAAAATGAGAAAGAGAGAGCACAAAGGGAGTCGATGCCTATTAGCATTTCCAAATAAAATATAAAATTTAGACAGTAATTTATATGCTAGTTTGTTTCAGAAAAATGTTAGGAATAAGAAAGAAGAAATAAAAGACTTCTTTAACTGCATTTAACATTACCTCTTTTCTTCTAGATTCACTCACAAAATTAACAGAAGTTTATAGAGCATCTACTGTACAGCACATAGTGTTAGAAAAATAAAGACAACTAAAATATAATCTCGACTGCAGCGCATTCATAATTTAATAGAGAAAATGACAATAAAGAGGAGTAGACTGTATTATATTATTTAAGGGTAGCATGAATGTAAGCATAAGAAATTATTGGAGAATATAGGAGGATTCCTGAATCAAAATACAAATTGGGAATGGCTAGAAAGCCTTCCTAGAACATATAACATCCAAATTAATACTCAAAAGACAAGTAGAAAATAGCCAGGCAATTGCAGAGGTCCTGGGAACATAGAAGCAGAGCATAACAGAATTAGCAAAGAGGCTGAGGAAGGGAATTCTAGGAAGAGGAAACTACATGGTTAAAGGCATGGTGGCAAAAGGCTATCAGAGTGTTCAGGAAAGTAAGCACTTTGATATGGCCAGGGAGGAGGGTGGCCTTTTGATGTGTGGCAAGTTGGGGTGAACAGGGCTTATGGTGAGAGATGGATCTAGATGGTGATCTGTGGCCTGATAATGAAGAAACTTCTACCATGTTTCATCTTTATAAGCTTTTAAGAAGGAGAATGACATGTTCAGATGGGTGTTTTAGGAACAACAAATTTGCACTACATTACTCAGGATGTATGGAATGTGTCTGAGAAAGCAGAAGACACTGACCTGTTTCACCCACACAGGTTCGGTTTCTACAACTCAATATGGATATTATACAAACTTATTCATAGTGACTGCCAAAACTCAAGGTCAAGGAATTTTCTAAGCAGCAGATGTAAAACCTACAAGCTCAGCAGAATATTATATCATGTATGTGTACTCTATAGACAGAGTTTTTAAAGATTTATCTTTTGTTCTATTCTATGTTGACACAGTCAACTGACCTATTGTGAAGAATCACATAAATTTACAAACTGTCTGAGTGATCTCTACATGCCAAGAATTTTTGCCAATTTCTTTCCCCTCTAGAAATACTTTGGAAAACTTATATGTAAGCTGATGTATAAAACAGTTTACAGAGTTATTTAGCCCCTTCTGCAAATATAATAGAAAATAGATTTGCTTTCAGAAACAAAAAAATGATATATTTTCCAGACAAACAATTTTTTGTTGTTGTTGTTAAACCAAACCAAATAGGTAGTTATAATTCACTTGTCTGGGGTCATTCATCTGGTGTACTCACCTATCTGGAACACAGCTAAGTACCTACAGATAAGGAAAAAATGTCTCCTGACACGACAAATAAATCTTGTCACTCTCCACACCAAAGTTTGTGTAGCTTCCCAAAACTTATCTTCATACAAACATTCACCAAGTCCTACGGACTCATATTTTACTGAAAATCCAAAGAAGTTTGGTGGTTATGATTTTCTAGACTGTAGCTGATGAATGATGGTTATGGTTGTGAATGAACACATTTGTATCTAGAGGCCCGTTGTATATATGCTTTGGAGTTTTACTGAGTTGAATTTTGGAGGCAGATAGACTAACCAGTATTAATGATTGGTGGGATGCAAGGATGAAAGACAGGAAAAAATCCTGAAATCGGACAAAAAACTTTCAAATGGCAGTAATCTGTAGCATTTACAGCATTACTATATTTTCCCCCAGAACAGTCACTCCAATTCATTATTTTGACTCTATTACTATGAAAATGTGGAAGACTATACTCTTACAAGGATTTTTCATACCAAATGGACAAAAGATCTTATAAATATTAAGATAACCTACAGTTATCTTCTACAGCACTCACATTGAATACCTACTTCCAGATACTGAATTAATAGTCTCAAAAAATAAAAATAAAAAAGTAAATGAAATTCTGCAGTTTGTGCTTAAATGATCATTTACATTGTATATGTTCTATATTATTTCTAATTAATATATTCACTAAACAGTAATTTATTGTTTCATTTTCCAAAAAACTTTTCATAATAAAAATCAATACTTCTAATAAATGGCAGGGAACCCAGAGCTAAACAACATAAGAACAACATTATTTTCTGAGCACTCACTATGTGATTTTGGTTTTGTACTAAACATATGTGGTTTTATTTATTATTTATCATAACCATATAAGGCAGATGTCATTTATTATTCCTAATTTACATATTTGGAAATTGAGGCTTGAGATTTTGGCTTAAAGTCACAGAGCTAGTTAGGTAATGGAGCCGATTTTCAAACCCGTGTTTGTGTTACTGAGCACTGTGTGTCTTTCACTGCACAGTCCTGTGTCTTCAAGCCTCCTGAGTCTCAGTGATTGGCATGCCTGCAGATGACACATTAAAACTCTTTAGGGAATATGTATCAGGTTGCAATTGGCCGCTGCTCCCCAGCATCCAGTTATCTAGTCAAGTGCCAAGTTGCTCTATCTTTTATCTTTTTAACACTTTCCATTGTCAGAGTGTCTGTAATTTGCTGCCTGGCACTGGTTGGAAAAAGAAACATTTGTTGCTTTTGTTGCCACCAACCCTATTGTGAATCATTTTTCCTTGTGGTCACAGCTACCGTCAGTTTCTCATCTCTATCACTTACCCTACCAATTGGGCACTTTCTCCCTTCTTGAAACTTCTTTCTACTGTTTGGACATTGAACCTGAGTAGTGGATATTGTCACCTAATGCAAAGTTCCACGTTATTCCTTAACAATAAAAGTCAGAATTTAGTCTCTGTTTTTTTCCATCAGTTTTGAACTGTATTTGTAATTCCTGGGGATATTAGGACCACTTCACCCTTGAAGACTCTCCTTCGCCTGTTGTCATAACAGGCTAGTTCTGGAAACCTGAGGGTTTCTGAAGGCTACATGGCAAGTGCTTTGTGAGTGTGTGTGTGGGCGCTGTGTGTGTGTGTGTGTGTGTGTGTGTGTAGTGAATGAAAGGCATAGCATTAGAGGAATGAGGAAATTCAGGGATTTACAACCAAAGCTACTCAACTTTTAATTAATTAAACTGATTAAGGAAACTACCACTTAAATTTATATTACTCATTTAAACATAGCTTAATTGTCACTAGTTTATAAAGCAACACTATGATTATAAAACAATATTTAGGTAAACCTGATTTAGTTCATCGCCTAAATCTCAAGCTACTCATGGCTAGGTTGAGTGGAGGTTGAAAAACATTTGAAAGTGTGACACAGAACATAGACAGAGACATCTCTCTTTTGACTAATAGGGGGAAAGTCCTTGATGTTGTAGGTTCCAGCTCAGATGTGTTCTACTCCTCAGAGCCAAGGCACTCTATAAATCTTTCCTAATAACTAGATCCAGGTACACATTGCCCTGACTCTCTTGCATAATTCTGGGGACGGAAATAGGCAGGGCTATTGAGAAAACATAGTTCAAGTCCAAATATAGGTATTTGCAAACTTAGAGACAAGAATCCCTTTCATTGGATGTCTTGTTCTGACACAAGTTAAGGATCAGAGTGATGAGAATCTCATTATTATCTTCTTAGTTAAAGAAAAAATGGAGGAAGAGCCAGTGTTGAAGGCAGAAGAGCCCGGGGGAAGGGCAGCAGCAGCAGAGTCTTCTCCTCCTTCATATTTAGCTCAGGCTTTCACCAACACTTCAAATATTAAAAATTCACACCAAAAACCACACTGCAGTCACATTGTCACATCATTTTAGCTTATATATTTATTGTCCTTAGAGGACATTTTCTCATGCATGTTCCTAACCAAGGTATATCTTTACTTTAACATTTGTGTGTCGGCTTGACTCAAGTCCACGTTTCCTGAGGAGCTTTGATAAGCATTCTAGAACATGGTGATTTCTGTTTTTCTTATTCTCTAATTACATATTGTCTTAAAATATGTGGTATCGGCCGGGCACGGTGGCTTATGCCTGTAATCCTAGCACTTTGGGAGGCCACGGCAGGCAGATTACCTGAGATCAGGAGTTCAAGACCAGCCTGGCCAACATGATGAAACCCTGTCTCTACTAAAAATAAAAAATTAGCTGAGTGTAGTGGCATATGCCTGTAGTCCCAGCTACTTGGGAGACTGAAGCAGGAGAATCGCTTGAACCCAGGAGGCGGAGGTTGCAGCGAGTCGAGATTACACCACTGCACTCCAGCCTGGCGACAGAGTGATACTCTGTCACCAAAAAAAAAAAAAAAAAAAAAAAAAAACTGTGCTCTCTCAAAGTTTACTATGATACTATGTATGGTAGATTTTGATAAGGGAGCAATTGGAGGCAAAGAGACTCCTTTGAAATATATGGTGGTAAGTGTCTGATAAAGAGACATGGAAGTAGAGAGAAAAAAGGTAGTTCTCTAAATCCCTGATGTTCATGAAATATAGAAATTAAACCATGCCTATCAGTTACAATTTTAACTTCTAAAACATTTTCTGTAGCAAGGTCTAGCCCTTGGGAAAACTCTTTTGCTTTACACTTTTTAAGAAATTTAAAACCATCTGCACTGTGACTGAATGTTTTGGTTCCCCGACCCCAAGTTAACTTATGTATGCATAATTTGTCTCTACCTACTACTAAAATAGAATAGCATTTTCCAACATGAGTTTCATTGAAATATTGTCCAATTAGAGTTTCTTTGAATAAAGCTGATAAGCCAAATGACTTTGGAAAATTCTTCATAGCCTAAGTTTTTGTTGATCAGCATTAAAAATGTTTGACATTCTCTAATGTGATATTATGTGTAACTTAAAACTATAGCAAATCTCCTTTTAAGAGACTGATTTTCGTTGAAAAAGATTAATTTACAAATACATAAGAAATTCATCATATTGTATATTTTTTGGTCAATCTTCAAGTCTGTAAGCCACATCACAAAGAACAATGTATTTTTGAGGGAGGAACTTAGTGTCATCACAACTTTAAATATAACCCACAGAGATAGCCTGTTATCACCAGTGTAACCAGCTCCCTTCCTTCTATCTCTCCATTTCTTTAATCACTTCGGGAAAGCAAATCCCGATGGTGGCATGCCATTAAGACAAAAGATGATAACAAAACTACTCAAGTAGAAAACGCTCAAAGTTTAAACTGCTTTTCCTCTAGTCATTTCCCATTCCATTGCCAAAATGGGGCCAAAATGACTGATTGATTCAAGGGGAAGAAATTCATTATTTTAGTTAAATGGTTTAAAAATCAAAGTTATTGTGTGTGCACAGCAGAAGTAGCTTAAAAGAGACATTTAGTAAGTCTCAGAGCCCTCTTTTTCCCCCATATAAAATATATTCTAATGAAAGGACATTGCAGCTTCCATAATATATTAAAGATAATTTAGCATAATTTTCCTTTTGTCTTTGATTTCAACTGAATTACGTGAGTGCTATTCTGTCAGTAGATATGGACAGGCGTATCACATCCTGAGTGTGGCTACAGAAAAATTTCCAGAACACATAGTGGGAAATATGATAAAAAGGAAAAAAAGTATTTTTTAAGAGCATATTTAATTCAAAATTTGATGTCTGGTTCTTGATACAAATTTTAGCTTGACATACTTTTACTGCTTATACCCCTTATACTCTCTACTTATAGTACATTCTGGAACATTATTATAATGTTTCCAGCAGATGGCATTTTTTTTTTTTACTTCAAGTACAGGAAAATAAGCAAAGGGGCAACAGGTCTCTATGAACATAGGGAGAAACTTTAGAGAATAGGACAATGCTTAAATGATGGGATGGAGAGAGTATGCTAGAAAAATACTTTTTAGAGGCTGGGCATGGTGGCTCATGCCTGTAATCCCAGCACTTTGGGAGGCTGAGGCAGTTGGAACTCCTGAGGTCAGGAGTTCGAGACCAGCCTGGCCAACATGGCAAAACCCCATCTCTACTAAAAATACCAAAATTAGCTGCACATGATGGCAGGAGCCTGTAATCCAAGCTACTCACAGGCTGAGGCAGGAGAATTGCTTGAACCCCTGAGGCAGAGGTTGCAGTGAGCTGGGACTGCACCACTGCACTCCAGCCTGGGCGACAGAGTGAGACTCCATCCAAAAAAAGAGAAAAATACATTTTAGGACTTTATTGCCATTAATATGAAAATTAGGTTTCTAGACACCTCTGAATATGTATGGTAAAATAAAATAATATAAAATAATTAAAATTTTCTAAGTTTAAAATTAAAAATCTCTGGCTCTTAAACATACTTTAGTGTTCTTCATGCCTCCGAGGTCATGGCTCTGCTAGCAAGCACTACGGTTTTAGTTGTACCTACTCACAGTGGAGGACTACAGTGGTAAAAATGTCAACTGTTCTCATTCATTGCTCATCGGCATGAGTGGAACTCTCTGGAGGTCCACGTGTCTTCCATTTTTAACACTCTTTTCCCAAATGAGTAAATAAGGCTGACTATATCTTTTCCTCACATCTACATCAGCCCTACCCAGAGATATGCTTTATATTATACATTTTATAAAATAATTGCATGAAATAATAATTAATAATTCATATATTTAAGTTTGGTGTAATTTAATCTTTTACAAATTATCAATTCTAATATAATACATCATCATTTATTGAGACAGAAGGAACTACCAAATGTAACATCAAGCTGAACAAAAACAACCTAATTTGCCACAGTTTTACTTTGCTGGCATTTTAAAAGCCAGATGATCTAAGAATACATACATTTGCTTATCTCACAAAGACATAATCACACTGTCATCCATATTTGAACCACAAAAGATGGATAGTATAATGTGTGCTTAAAATGGATTCATTAATTATCAAAATAGATAAGTGTTTCATCAGGTATATACAGCAGATAACATTTATCTTTTCTCATAGAAGAAAAAGATTAAAGTAATTCTTCTATACATATTGGGAAGAAAAGAGCCTGCTCCACTGGGACTTTCATAATGTGACACTAGATAATATGCTTTGCCAGAGACGGTAAAGTTACACAAACATGATACAGATGACTTATTTCACATCAACTAGAGCAGCTGAATGCTGGAGGAAAGCCATTCATTCCCACCATAAATATTACACAACATTTATTTTGGGTCTTAATAAACATGTAGTCACCTTAAAAATCTCACATTTGAGAGAGTTTTAAAAATCTGCCATGCCTTTTATAAATTGCAGAACATTCCCCTAAGATAGGGGTTGCCAATGGCAATGGGAGGGTAAAATGCAACATGTCTGATCTCAGTGGCAACTGTTGTTATATAGGGCATTGGACTTATAAGGATGGGCACCATCAATACTAATATTTAGTGATTCTTTCTGTGTATGAAGGGTGATAGGCAAACAAATAAGCATTGTTTTCTGAAAATTTAAATGTAGTTATTAAAATCACTATATTGTTTCATTATTTTCTTAAGTCAACTTTTGCTTTTTTCATAAAGTGTTTAAAACTTAAGAATTCTAACCATTTAAGTATGTTTAAATGCATCTGAAAGGAGAATAATAATATTCTTTAATTGTTAATAGTTATGGTCAGAAATAGTTAATTTTGGGTAAAATGAGCCTAACAAGATAAATGGAAGTGAAATTTATTTTCCACTTGAAAACAGACTGTTGTTATTTAACACAATGCATGATCACAACATATTTCATATGAATTACTAAGCTCATTGATAAAATAGATTGTGTGAATATATTCATTTGCCTTCACCTGAGCAGCCTTAAATTGCTCAATTCTTGATGTATACATGCCTCTTGATTATGTCTGTTCCATATTTCACATTGTTAGTTAAGGAGCACCCAGATTACATGACCAAGCATTTCTCTAATCCCTTAAGTGCCTTTACTTTGGGACTACAAATATTTTGCAATGTTTTCTAACAAGTTATAAACAAATTTCATGTGTAAGAATTGTATGAATCTATTTATGTAATTTTGAATCAGCTTTATCTTTTGTAATATATTGTAAAATACTGTATTATATTATTTGTTTCTGCCATTTCCTAACTGTAAGTGATCTTATTATACAAGCACCCTATAGGAATGATCTCTATGAAACCTGAAAAAAAAATTTCTTTCCCTATTAGTTTTTAAATATCTGATAGAGGCAACTTTTGTGTGCTTGTGGCATTTAGTTTAACCACATTATCTCACTGTCAGATTTACACTTATAAAATTCTATGCAATCAAGTAAGTTCTTTTAAACTTAGTGTATATTGTGATATTGATCATGCCAAACATTTTGAATTGTAACACCTTTGACTAGATAATGTACCATTCTCCACATGCAATTCACTGAATAATGTATTGCTGCTTAGGGTGGAGACACATGAAATAACTCAGTTGTTAGTAAACTACTTAAATGCACTTTGCCAACCTGAGTGAAACAAATGTGTAGGGATACTAAAAGGAAAATACCAGAAATGAAAGCAGTCAGATTTGTGTGTTAATTTTAAATGCACTCCACTAGCGGAATTCAAGTTTGCCCTTTTGAATCATTATCAATTCATTTGAGGACTCATATAAACACTGATAAATGGCTCCAGGGAAACATAAATGGCAAAAATGCTCAGAACAGGAATAGAGACTTAGGCCACTGTTTTGGGAAGACAAAGCTTTTCTTGCAAATGTTGTGCTGACAGTTTGTGTTCCTATAGATTCTTACAAATGATTTAATGGCATTAAAAAAATACAGATAAATTAACTAGGTTAAAGAAAGGAAAGGCTGTTACTCTTTTGCTTATTCTGCCACAGCTGAGATAGTATTTTTAAAAATATGATCTTAAAGTTATAGGACTTTAAGTGCATAATTGTTATTGGGAACTAGAAAAACAATTATAAAAAATTTAAATAATTTTTGAACAATTCTGTGGATAACCAGATATATTTTGTTCAATGCTAACAATCTCCCCCAGATAAAAATTAGTTGTGGTTTACCCACCAAATAGGATTTCCCATGTTGAACTAAGTTTAACTGAAAAAGTTCAAAAGCCAATTTTGTGAAAAATATTTTTAGAAGACTACTTAAAATAATTTTTATAATAAATAATATAAAATAATATAACAATTAAGATAATTTGCTTTAAAATAATCTTTCTAAAACCATTAAAACTTTTTTCAATTTTTATCCTTTTAAAACATCAGGTATATTCTTTTTATCCATGTGTGCTTAGTTATTTCAGTTCTAATCCACTGGTTAATGTGCATCAGGTTGTGAAGATTTATAAGATGTGGACAGTTGTTTTATTGATTAAAATGCGTATTTTTCCACAGCAAATATATACTTTCACTTTAAAAGTCAATGTAAATAACAAGTTAGTATTCAATTTACTAATTATGTTAGACTTAGCTTGTTGCAGATTTGAGTGACAGCCGTTTTTCTGACTCTGTCTCCTCTACCCTCACTCCAGATTAGAACTGGCACTTTCCCCTATGCAAATGAACAGCTAATTAGAGACACCTCCCAGTCAATAAGCCACTTTCTTATCACCAGTTATATTACCTGACAAGCCCTTTCTCTGCAGTCTTGGCCCACCAAGAATCTTCATTCATTTTCTCTTCTTCTTCTCTGCAAAGTGAACTGATCCCGCATAATCCCTGGAATAATGTAGCTTCTCTTGTGGAAGAGCAGCTTCCCTCGCCCCTTTTTACATCAAGCTAATGGAGCCAGTAGGTATCCTATTGATCTTTTCTCTATATGGTTTCCACAAGGATTTGACAGACTTCCTTACAGGTTAAACATCCAGGCTTTCTGAAGTGGCTATAAAGCTTTGTTTTTGATTTTTCTAACTTTTTTTTTTTGAAACCCTTGCTCATCTGTAATCTTTAAAAGCTCAGTTGATGCCATGCACAGCAAAGCCTTATTTCTTTGCAGAACTAATCTCGACACTGTCTAGTGTTGAGTACAGTTGTCTGATTCAAATCTTCTGTTACAAAGCAGATGACATCTAGCTAGATGTCATGAGAAGAGCCTAACAATGACAATTCACTTATCCCTTAGAAAGAATCAATTCTCCCACAATGCATCTGTCAGAGAACTCTCACTCAGTAAAAGCAATTTTTCTAGCTGTCTGACACTGTAATTGCTCTTAAATTTTCAATGAACGTTTTACAAGGACTCCCCTGAACCATGATGAAAAACTTAACTTTTTTCTAAAAATGAGAGGCTGACAGGATGAAAGAGGTCTTTCTCTTTAAAGCCTTGCTTGCTTGAGTAGGAATTCTTTCATATCATCAACAAGCTGTTGAATAGAGGATAGATTACTTTCCATTTATTTCATCAATCAGATTAAAGGCTCTCCTTCACAATGCCCTTTAAACAAGAGCTGTTTATGATGTCCTCCCAGGTTTGACTTTAATGTAGTATTAAATCACTACGGACAGTGGAGTCAGTAGAGAATATAAATATGATGAATATCTGACAATATTTAAGTATTGCATATATTTGGGTCATTATCTTCATTCTTGCCACAAAAGAGATATAAACAAAAAAGAAGAACAACCATAGATTTGCTATTCTTCAGTCTGAAAAAAATTCAACCCAATTTTCCTGTATGTATCAGTAAGCAGAAATGCCAAGCATACGAGTGTTTTTTTTTCTCTCAGATCAGCAATTTAAAAAGAAAAAAGAAAGAAGTAGAGATCTGTTCATTTCTGTTTTACTCTAAATACGTGTTTACAAGCTTTAAAAATAGAACTCTGAGTTCATGCATTCTTTGCAAATTCAAACTAAAAGACTGAACTATAAGGTAGTTTGGATAATCCTCTATTTTTAGATTTTCCAAAACTAAAACAGGGCCAAAAAGCTGTTTATTATCAGCAACATAATAATCTGTTCAAAGAAAGAAGTGGATGTGTCAATTAGGTTAAAACAATTGCTTTAATATGTAAGTGTATATGAATGTATTTGCTGAGTAAATTTTTTTAATTAAATGCATCCAAAGTTTCTGTTTTAGGTGTGTGGTAATATTACAACTGTTGTAAGATAAAAATAAAATTTAAATTTCAAACTCTAATATGAATTGCCCCAAATGAGAGGAAACATTTTTTATCATAATTGCAGAATTAAAAAAAAATCTAACTATGAAAGGGAGTTTCACAACCATCTTCTTTTATCTTTAACCCTATATAAGCAGTTCCTGAACGACAACTCTGGTGTTTCTCCATCTTCCACTAGAATGCTTTCAAAAACTGGAATCTCACTATATTCCAGGGCAGTTTATGTATTTTCACACAATTCTATTTATCAGACAATATTTTGTTCAAACATTGAGTCCAAATATTCATTCTGTGATATATTACCATTGATCTATAAACTATTGTTTTTACATAAACTAAAACATTAAATATATACATTTTAAAATGTGTGATTTGAAACAATGAGTATTCAAGTATTGAGACAATTAACTTTTTGGAGATAATTCTCTTGTCCTCTCCACCTTCTTTCTTGGAGGCTAATCACTGCCAATTCCTACAACACTAATTCATGTAGTCATTACAAGAATTTTTTTTTTTTTTTTTTTGAGAGACAGGGTCTTGCTATGTTTCCCAGGATGGAGTGCAGTGGCTATTCACAGGCAGTCATAGTGCACTGCAGCTCTGAACTCCTGGACTCAGGCAGTGCTCCTCCCTCATCCTCCCAAGTAACCAGGCCTACAGGTGAGCGCCACCACGTCTTGCTGTCATTGCAACAGTTTAATAAAAACAAGTCCCTGGCTGGGCATGGTGGCTCACACTTGTAATCCCAGCACTTTGGAAGGCTTAGATGGGTGATCACTTGAGCCCAGGAGTTCAAGACCAGCCTGGGCAACATAGTGAAACCCTGTCTCTACTAAAAATACAAAAATTAGCCAGGTGTGGTGGCATATGCCTATAGTCCCAGCTACTCAGGAGGCTGAGGTGTGACGATTGCTTGAGCCCAGAAGGTTGAGGCTGCAGTGAGCCATGATGGCGCCACTGCATGGCATGGTGGGGGTGGCAGAATGAGACCCTGTCTGAAATCAAACAAACAACCAACACAAAAACAACAACAAAACAAGTCACCTAGGTGTTTAATCTACATAATCTCGTTGAATCCTGTATCAGGATATCTGTGATTAACATGTCTTTTATTCAGAAAAGAAAGTGAGGCAAAGAAAGTTTAAGTAAATTGACTAAGTCACACAGTAACTGGGAAATCAAAATTCAAGCTCACATCTGTCAGGCGTTCGGGGCTATCATCTGTACATGATTCCACACTGTCACTAGTCCTTTTTGTGCCACTCTCTTTTTTCTGTTTACCTTCTGAATTTATTTTCCTCTACAATGGGGAACCATAAAAGTAGAAGCAGGAAAGTAGTTAAGGTAGTGCTGTGGTTCAGACAAGAGCTATGATGGCCATGATCAAAATGGCGGCAGTGGATATGAAGTCCGAAGATGAGCAAATTTCATATTTATATCAATCTATGAATATATTTCTTTCTTCATTCCTTCCTCCCTTTTTCGTTCTCTCCTTCCCTCCGTCTTTTCTTTCATAGTCACTTGCACTCCTGCATATTTTTGTTAGTTTTCTCTTCCTATCATAAACATGCCATGTATGATGACATCCGAGTCATTGATAAAATGTTTGCAATATGTAAGGTTGAAAACTGCACTCTTCAACATTCCACTTAAAGACTTTCCTTCTGGTCACGATCATTCTATTAATTGGCCATCTTTCTGTCAGTAACCAATTCTCCTGGATAAAATAGTCATCAAGTCCACTTTCCTCAACTTGTCAACAAGAATCTCATTAAAACCTCTATCAGATGCCTGTATTTCATATACTTAATGGACGGCATTATCTTAATCAACCCTTTAGGACATACTAGAGAGTGTGACAAATTTGGTGGTTTTTTTAATTCCTTTAAAACTTTTGTTTCTTATTTTTAAAATCTTATTCAAGATATAACTTGTATAGACATGAGCCATTAGTTCTTGTCTGCTTTTAGTTAATCATGTGATTTGTACTGCCTGCACATGCCTTTTTTAAAAAATCTGAATTTATCTCAGAGACTCTTAGGCATTGATCTCTTCACGGGGAATTGGAGGTGGAGGAGTAATTTTCAGAAATGGAGTGAGAATTTTCTTCTTGAAAACCTCCTTAATTTCGGGAAACATGTTTCTGTTTAGTGTCTCATTTCGTAAGTTCATATGTTTATTTCATTTTTCTATTAACCCTGGATTCTGATCATGCTTGGAGAAACCACTTGGGGTAAAGAACTCATTTAATTTTATTTCCCTTCCCTTAATTTGTTCTGTTCCTCATTGATGCCAGAGTTTCAGCTGAGATCTCCCTATTTCCTGTACTAACACTTACCAAGTTACATACATATACCTGTCTAAGACTCATTCTGCCATGTTTTGCTATGGCCACCATGCTTCTTATTCTCTGAGGTACTTGTTTCATTGATTATTCTCTCTCTCTTTCTATAAGCTCCCACTTGCTACTTTGCTCTTAGTAAGTAAACTTACCTAAGTCTCTACCATTAATAATATCTAAAACCTGCACAATGAAATATCCACTCTCTGTAGTTACTCTCGTTTCCCTCTCTGCCCAATTACAGTCAAGAGTCTTGAAATAATAGGCCAACCTCAGCATAACCACATTTTCTTCCTTCCTTTCAGTCCTAAAACCAGTAGAATCCAACTTCAGATCTCTTCTACTAAGCTATCCCTGTTAAGATTACTAATGATACTCCTATTACCCTGTCTTCATCTCTTCTCGCCTGACTTTTTCTTTGTTATTTGACACTATAGCTCAGAATGTTGGATTCCAAGGTGCTAAATGTTCTGGTTACTTGTTAGTAGGCTTTTTTTTTTTTTTTTTTGGCTCGCACTTAAAATATGCATTTTCTTCGGTGTTTCATTTCCAGCTTTCTTCTTCTATCATACCATATTCTCTCCCTGGATGACCTCATTCAAATCCCAGGCTTTAACCACTGACTATAAAATCTTGAACTCTATCTCATGCTCTCCTTTGAGATCCAAATATTTAACTGTATATACTGTACAGTTTTACCAAATTTTTACTGCTTGAATGAATAAAGCTGATACTTCTCTTCCCATTTGGCTCCCTATTCTTATTTTTTCTGGATTTGAACCCAGAGGAGAGGAAGTATGACTAACACCTGATGAGCATACCAGGAAATTATTTTGAATATAGATCAAAAGCTTGCATTCCTGGGCCACAGAATCAGCAGAAATAATCAAATGAACCCCTCTACTTTTCCAACCCTACAATACCTAACAATATCTCAATTTGCCAGATTCTCTACCTTTCATCCGATTACAATGGTTAGCTGGACCTCCTGTATCAGCTCCTATGCAAAACAATGTTATGAGATGACATCTGTTCTCACCTTTCCAATAGCTTTGCTCCTTCATATATTTCCTTTCTTCTGCATCATCAGTTTCTCTTTATATGCATTTGATTATTTCCATCAGCATACCCACCCTCTTTAGTACCTGCCAACCTTAGAGCATGACTTTGACATCATATCTTTTTTCTTTTTAAAAATTTTTTTTATTTTTA
Organism: Hylobates moloch; assembly: GCF_009828535.3. Lineage (NCBI taxonomy): Eukaryota > Metazoa > Chordata > Mammalia > Primates > Hylobatidae > Hylobates > Hylobates moloch. Next base: position 1,421,853 of record NW_026652298.1, read on the forward strand.
TTTTATTATTATACTTTAAGTTTTAGGGTACATGTGCACAACGTGCAGGTTTGTTACATATGTATCCATGTGCCATGTTGGTGTGCTGCACCCATTAACTCGTCATTTAACATTAGGTATATCTCCTAATGCTATCCCTCCCCCCTCCCCCTACCCCACAACAGGCCCCGGTGTGTGATGTTCCTCTTCCTGTGTCCATGTGTTCTCATTGTTGAATTCCCACCTATGAGTGAGAACATGCGGTGTTTGGTTTTTTGTCCTTGCGATAGTTTGCTGAGAATGATGGTTTCCAGCTTCATCCATGTCCCTGCAAAGGACATGAACTCATTTTTTATGACTGCATAGTATTCCATGATGTATATGTGCCACATTTTCTTAATCCAGTCTATCATTGTTGGACATTTGGGTTGGTTCCAAGTCTTTGCTATTGTGAATAGTGCCGCAATAAACATACATGTGCATGTGTCTTTATAGCAGCACGTTTTATAATCCTTTGGGTATATACTCAGTAATGGGATGGCTGGATCAAATGGTATCTCTAGTTCTAAATCTCTGAGGAATTGCCACACTGACTTCCACAGTGGTTGAACTAGTTTACAGTACCACCAACAGTGTAAAAGTGTTCCTAACTCCCCACATCCTCTCCAGCACCTGTTGTTTCCTGACTTTTTAATGATCGCCATTCTAACTGGTGTGAGATGGTATCTCATTGTGGTTTTGATTTGCATTTCTCTGATGGCCAGTGATGATGAGCATTTTTTCATGTGTCTTTTGGCTGCATAAATATCTTCTTTTGAGAAGTGTCTGTTCATATCCTTCGCTCATTTTTTGATGGGGTTGTTTGTTTTTTTCTTGTAAATTTGTTTGAGTTCATTGTGGATTCTGAATGTTAGCCTTTTGTCAGATGAGTAGATTGCAAAAATTTTCTCCCATTCTGTAGGTTGCCTGTTCACTCTGATGGTAGTTTCTTTTGCTGTGCAGAAGCTCTTTAGTTTAATTAGATCCCATTTGTCAATTTTGGCTTTTGTTGCCATTGCTTTTGGTGTTTTAGACATGAAGTCCTTGCCCATGCCTATGGCCTGAATGGTATTGCCTAGGTTTTCTTCTAGGGTTTTTATGGTTTTAGGTGTAACATTGAAGTCTTTAATCCATCTTGAATTAATTTTTGTATAAGGTGTAAGGAAGGGATCCAGTTTCACCTTTCTACATATGGCTAGCCAGTTTTCCCAGAACCATTTATTAAATAGGGAATCCTTTCTCCATTTCTTGTTTTTGTCAGGTTTGTCAAAGATCAGATGGTTGTAGATATGTGGCATTATTTCTGAGGGCTCTGTTCTGTTCCATTGGTCTATATCTCTGTTTTGGTACCAGTACCATGCTGTTTTGGTTGCTGTAGCCTTGTAGTATAGTTTGAAGTCAGGTAGCATGATGCCTCCAGCTTTGTTATTTTGATTTAGGATTGACTTGGCAATGCTGGCTCTTTTTTGGTTGCATATGAACTTTAAACCAGTTTTTTCCAATACTGTGTAGAAAGTCATTGGTAGCTTGATGGGGATGGTATTTAATCTATAAATTGCCTTGGCTTTCAACAGTGTCTTGAGATTTTGTTTTCTTTCAAAGCTAATCTTGAAAATATTTTTCTACAATAACAATCTCTAATGTCTCATTTAAAAAATTTATCCTGAACCTACTCCATCTGTACAATGCTCTGAAACTGCTCTTGTAATGTCTTCTGTTAACTCAAATCCAGAAGTCACTTTTCTGCCCTCATTTAAAAAAAAGAAATGGTTCAATTGCCTTCGCATACATTGATCATTTCCTATTCTGCCCATACTATTTAAATTGCAAATCATTCCCCCTGATTCCCAGCCCTCTAGATCCATGCTAACTTGCTTCATCTTTAAAAATATTTTCGATAAAAAATCACTCTCTATAATATGCTTTTCTTTTTTATTATGTTTATTGTTTTATTGTCTGTGTTCCTCAGTTAAACATGACCTCTAAAAGAATAGGTTTTATCAGAAGCTAAAGAACTCCATTTTGAACACTTGTTATTTTGTTGTTTTGGTTTTCATTATATTCTATTGGTTTTGCTTCTGCCTTTCTGTCCTTGCCTCTTAGTCACTTCTAAATTTTACAGGGCCCAAGTACTGAATTCTTAGCTATTTCTCTTTTTTAGCCATAGTTTTTCCTTAACTATTCTCCAGTTTCATGGATTTAACCATCTCTATTCAATGGACTCCCTAATTTGTAAATACTGTCTCGACTTATCCCTGAGCTTTCCTCTCATATATGTGGCTGTCTACTTGACATCTCTTCGGTATCTGGAAGAAAGTTTAACATATCAAAAATAGAACTTTTAATTTCTACCTCAAATCTATTTATTCCAGTTTTATCTATCTCATACTTGACATCCTCCATTGCTCAAGCTCCAAACATAAACTCATTCTTGATTCTCCCATTTTTCTTGTTTCTCATCAGAAAATTTATGCCTATTTGCCTTGCCCAGTCAACATCAACAGTTTCCCATTAATACTTTCCCCTGCCCTTTTAACATATTTTCCTCCAATAGTGATCTTTTAAAAACTTAAATCATGGAATGTCATGCCATGGTACCCACCCCTCCCATTAAAAACTCTTCAATGTCTTCCTATTATACACAGAAAGCCATTCCAAGCTCCTCTCCCTGGCCCAACCTAACCTGGCCTCTGTATCTTCACTCTATACCATAGTCTCTCTAACTCATTGCTCTCCAACTATACTTGCCATCTTTCTACTCCTCAGACATTTAAAACTTCTTTATACATTAAAACTTTTACATCAGCTATTTTCTTTTCCTAAATCACTCTACTCTCATAGTCACAGGGTACATTCTATTGTCTTTCAGATTTCAGTTGAAGTGTCACTTCCTTGGAGAGACCTTTCCTGATTATTTAGAGTAGCAACTGGCCAGTCTCAATGAGATCATCCTATTTTTCCCCCTTTTTTCATGTCATGAATTTTATTTCATTTTTTTTATGTTTTTAAGTTCAAGTGTACATGTGCAGATTTGTTATATAGGTAAATTCCATGACATGATGGTTTTCTGTACAGATTATTTTGTCACCTAGGTGATAAGCATAGTACCCAATAGGTAGTTTTTTCTTTTTTTCTATTTTTTTTAAAATTATACATAAGTTCTGGGATACATGGGCAGGACATGCAGGTTTGTTACATAGGTATACATGTGCCATGGTGATTTGTGACACCCGTCAACCTGTCATCGAGGTTTTAAGCCCCACATGCATCAGGTATTTGTCCTAATGCTCTCCCTCCCCTTGCCCCACACCCTAACAGGCCCCAGTGTGAGATGTTCCCTTCCCTGTGTCCATGTGTTCTCATTGTTCAACTCCCACTTATGAGTGAGAGTATGCGGTGTTTGGTTTTCTGTTCCTGTGTTAGTTTGCTGAGAGTGATGGTTTCCAGCTTCATCCATCCAAAGGACATGAACTTATCCTTTTTTTATGGCTGCATAGTATTCCATGGTGTCTATATGACACGTTTTCTTTATCCAGTCTATCACTGATGGGCATTTGGGTTGGTTCCAAGTCTTTGGTATTGTAAGTAGTGCTGCAATAAACATACATGTGCATGTGTCTTTATAGTAGCATGATTTATAATCCTTTGGGTATATACCCAGTAATGGGATTGCTGGGTCAAATAGTATTTCTGGTTCTAGATCCTTGAAGAATTGCCACACTGTCTTACACAATGGTTGAACTAATTTACACTCCCACCAGCAGTGTAAAACGTTCCTATTTCTCCACATCCTCTCCAGCATCTGTTGTGTCTTGACTTTTTAGTGATCACCATTCTAATTGGCATGAGATGGTATCTCATTGTGGTTTTGATTTGCATTTCTCTAATGACCAGTGATGATGAACTTTTTTTCATATCCTAGTTGGCCGCATAAATGTCTTCTTTTGAGAAGTGTCTGTTCATATCCTTTGCCCACTTTTTGATGGGGTTATTTGTTTGTTTCTTGTAAATTTATTTAAGTTCCTTGTAGATTCTGGATATTAGACCTTTGTCAGATGGCTAGATTGAAAATATTTTCTCCCATTCAGTAGGTTGCCTGTTCACTCTGATGATAGTTTATTTTGCTGTGCAGAGCTCTTCAGTTTAATTAGATCCCGTTTGTCAATTTTGGCTTTTGTTGCAATTCTCTTGGCATTTCATCATGAAGTCTTTGCCCATGCCTATGTCCTGAATGGTATTGCCTAGGTTTTCTTCTAGAGTTTTCATGGTTTTGGATTTTATGTTTAAGTCTTTAATCCATCTTGAGGTAATTTTTGTAGAAGGTGTATGGAAGGGGTCCAGTTTCATTTTTCTGCATATGGCTAACCAGTTTTCCCAGCATGATTTCTAAAATAGGGAATCCTTTCCCCATTGCTTGTTTTTGTCATGTTTGTTGAAGATCAGATGGTTGTAGATTTGTGGTGTCCTTTCTGAGGCCTCTGTTCTATTCCACTGGGCTATATATCCCTTTTGGTACCAGTACCAGGCTGTTTTGGTTACTGTAGCCTTGTAGTATAGTTTGAAGTCAGGTAGTGTGATGCCTCCAGCTTTGTTCTTTTTGCTTAGGATTGTCTTGGCTATATGGGTTGTTTGGTTCCATATGAAATTTAAAGTAGTTTTTTCTAATTCTGTGAAGAAAGTCAATGGTAGCTTGATAGGAATAGCACTGAATCTATAAATTATTTTGGGCAGTATGGCCATTTTCATGATACTCATTCTTCCTATTCACGAGCATGGAATTTTTTTCCCCAATAGGTAGTTTTTTAATCATTATCTTCCTTCCACACTGCGCTGTCAAGTAGGCCACGGTATCTATTTTTCCCTTCTTTAGATATTACCTGATTTTGTTTTCATCAGAACGCTTACAAGATAGATGTTTAAAATTGTTAGTTCAGTGCTAATTCCCATAGATAGAAGTTTCGTGAAACTGGAAACCTGTCTGTCTTCTTCGACACTGTCTCCAAATCCTAAAGCAGTGGCTCATAGTAGGTACTCAAAATTTTACTTTTTACTAAATGCATGATTTTTTTGTTGACCATTCTGATTGGTTAATAGCAGTTTTCATTTTTCCCTTCCTGGGCATTCCAAGTGGCATTGCCATAGTTTGGACTCCATTGCCACACACACAATATCTCCTGGTACATTCTCACAGATGATTTTGGTTTTGTTTCCCTTTTCAGTCTTCTATTTGCATTTTCTTTTGTATCATATTTATATGTCCGTCTTACAATATCATGAATTCTGTGTGTTTGTGTGTACATCTGCTATTAAACCCATCTAATAATTTTTTTTATTATACTGTAGGTTTTAGGGTACATGTGCACAATGTGCAGGTTTGTTACATATGTATCCATGTGCCATGTTGGTGTGCTGCACCCATTAACTTGTCATTTAGCATTAGGTATATCTCCTAATGCTGTCCCTCCCCCCTCCCCCCACCCCACAACAGTCCCCGCAGTGTGATGTTCCCCTTCCTGTGTCCATGAGTTCTCATTGTTCAATTCCCACCTATGAGTGAGAACATGCGGTGTTTGGTTTATTGTCCTTGCGATAGTTTACTGAGAATGATGTTTTCCAGTTTCATCCATGTCCCTACAAAGGACACGAACTCATCATTTTTTATGGCTGCATAGTATTCCATGGTGTATATGTGCCACATTTTCTTAATCCAGTCAATTGTTGTTGGACATTTGGGTTGGTTCCAACTCTTTGCTATTGTGAATAGTGTCGCAATAAACATACGGGTGCATGTGCCTTTATAGCATCATGATTTATAGTCCTTTGGGTATATAACCAGTAATGGGATGGTTGGGTCAAATGGTATTTCTAGTTCTAGATCCTTGAGGAATCGCCACACTGACTTCCACAATGGTTGAACTAGTTTACAGTCCCACCAACAGTGTAAAAGTGTTCCTATTTCTCCACATCCTCTCCAGCACCTGTTGTTTCCTGATTTTTTAATGATGGCCATTCTAACTGGTGTGAGATGGTATCTCACTGTGGTTTTGATTTGCATTTCTCTGATGGCCAGTGATGATGAGCATTTCTTCATGTGTTTTTTGGCTGCATAAATGTCTTCTTTTGAGAAGTGTCTGTTCATGTCCTTTGCCCACTTTTTGATGGGGTTGTTTGTTTTTTTCTTGTACATTTGTTTGAGTTCATTGTAGATTCTGGATATTAGCCCTTTGTCAGATGAGTAGGTTGCAAAAATGTTCTCCCATTCTGTAGGTTGCCTGTTCACTCTGATGGTAGTTTCTTTTGCTGTGCAGAAGCTCTTTAGTTTAATTAGATCCCATTTGTCAATTTTGGCTTTTGTTGCCATTGCTTTCGGTGTTTTAGACATGAAGTCCTTGCCCACGCCTATGTCCTGAATGGTATTGCCTAGGTTTTCTTGTAGGATTTTAATGGTTGTAGGTCTAACATGTAAGTCTTTAATCCATCTTGAATTAATTTTTGTATAAGGTGTAAGGAAGGGATCCAGTTTCAGTTTTCTACATATGGCTAGCCCGTTTTCCCAGCACCATTTATTAAATAGGGAATCCTTTCCCCATTTCTTGATTTTGTCAGGTTTGTCAAAGATGAGATAGTTGTAGATATGTGGCATCATTTCTGAAGGCTCTGTTCTGTTCCATTGATCTATGTCTCTGTTGTGGTACCAGTACCATGCTGTTTTGGTTACTGTAGCCTTGTAGTATAGTTTGAAGTCAGGTAGCATCATGCCTCCAGCTTTGTTCTTTTGACTTAGGATTGACTTGGCGATGCGGGCTCTTTTTTGGTTCCATATGAACTTTAAAGTAGTTTTTTCCAATTCTGTGAACAAAGTCATTGGTAGCTTGATGGGGATGGCATTGAATCTATAAATTACCTTGGGCAGTATGGCCATATTCACAATATTGATTCTTCCAACCCATGAGCATGGAATGTTCTTCCATTTGTTTGTATCCTCTTTTATTTCACTGAGCAGTGGTTTGTAGTTCTCCTTGAAGAGGTCCTTCACATCCCTTGTAAGTTGGATTCCTAGGTATTTTATTCTCTTTGAAGCAATTGTGAATGGGAGTTCACTCATGATTTGGCTCTCTGTTTGTCTGTGATTGGTGTACAAGAATGCTTGTGATTTTTGTACATTAATTTTGTATCCTGAGACTTCGCTGAAGTTGCTAATCAGCTTAAGGAGATTTTGGGCTGAGACAATGGGGTTTTCTAGATATACAATCATGTCATCTGCAAACAGGGACAATTTGACTTCCTCTTTTCCTAATTCAATACCCTTTATTTCCTTCTCCTGCCTGATTGCTCTGGCCAGAACTTCCAGGACTATGTTGAATAGGAGCGGTGAGAGAGGGCATTCCTGTCTTGTGCCAGTTTTCAGAGGGAATGCTTCCAGTTTTTGCCCATTCAGTATGATATTGGCTGTGGGTTTGTCATAGATAGCTCTTATTATTTTGAAATACATCCCATCAATACCTAATTTATTGAGAGTTTTTAGCATGAAGGGTTGTTGAATTTTGTCAAAGGCCTTTTCTGCATCTATTGAGATAATCATATGGTTTTTGTCTTTGGTTCTGTTTATATGCTGGATTACATTTATTGATTTGCATATGTTGAACCAGCCTTGCATCCCAGGGATGAAGCCCACTTGATTATGGTGGATAAGCTTTTTGATGTGCTGCTGGATTTGGTTTGCCAGTATTTTATTGAGGATTTTTGCATCAATGTTCATCAAGGATAGTGGTCTGAAATTCTCTTTTTTGTTATGTCTCTGCCAGGCTTTGGTATCAGGATGATGCTGGCTTCATAAAATGTGTTAGGGAGGATTGCCTCTTTTTCTATCAATTGGAATAGTTTCAGAAGGAATGGTGCCCGTTCCTCCTTGTACCTCTGGTAGAATTCAGCTGTGAATCCATCAGGTCCTGGACTCTTTTTGGTTGGTAAGCTATTGATTATTGCCACAATTTCAGAACCTGTTATTGGTCTATTCAGAGATTCAACTTCTTCCTGATTTAGTCTTGGGAGGGTGTATTTGTCGAGGAATTTATCCATTTCTTCTAGATTTTCTAGTTTATTTGCATAGAGGCATTTGTAGTATTCTCTGATGCTAGATTGTATTTCTGTGGAATCGGTGGTGACATCCCCTTTTTCATTTTTTATTGCATCTATTTGATTCTTCTCTCTTTTCTTCTTTATTAGTCTTGCTAGCGGTCTATCAGTTTTGTTGATCTTTTCAAAAAACCAGCTCCTGGATTTATTAATTTTTTGAAAGGTTTTTTGTGTCTCTATTTCCTTCAGTTCTGCTCTGATTTTAGTTATTTCTAGCCTTCTGCTAGCTTTTGAATGTGTTTGCTCTTGCTTTTCTAGTTCTTTTAATTGTGATGTTAGGGTGTCCATTTTGGATCTTTCCTGCTTTCTCCTGTGGGCATTTAGTGCTATAAATTTCCCTCTACACACTGCTTTGAACGTGTCCCAGAGATTCTGGTATGTTGTGTCTTTGTTCTTGTTGGTTTCGAAGAACATCTTTATTTCTGCCTTCATTTCATTATGTACCCAATAGTCATTCAGGAGCAGGTTGTTCAGTTTCCATGTATTTGAGCAGTTTTGAGTGAGTTTCTTAATCCTGAGTTCTAGTTTGTTTGCACTGTGGTCTGAGAGACAGTTTGTTATAATTTCTGTTCTTTTACATTTGCTGAGGAGAGCTTTTCTTCCAACTAGGCGGTCAATTTTGGAATAGGTGTGGTGTGGTGCTGAAAAAACTGCATATTCTGTTGATTTGGGGTGGAGACTTCTGTAGATGTCTGTTAGGTCCACTTTGTGTAGAGCTGAGTTCAATTCCTGGATATCCTTGTTAACTTTCTGTCTCGTTGATCTGTCTAATGTTGACAGTGGGGTGTTAAAATCTCCCATTATTATTGTTTGGGAGTTTAAGTCCCTTTGTAGGTCACTGAGGACTTGCTTTATGAATCTGGGTGCTCCTGTGTTGGGTGCATATATATTTAGGATAGTTAGCTCTTCTTGTTGAATTGATCCCTTTACCATTATGTAATGGCCTTCTTTGTCTCTTTTGATCTTTGTTGGTTTAAAGTCTATTTTATCAGAGACTAGGATTGCAACCCCTGCCTTTTTTTGTTTTCCATTTGCTTGATAGATCTTCTTCCATCCATTTATTTTGAGTCTATGTGTGTCTCTGCAAGTGAGATGGGTTTCCTGAATACAGCACACTGATGGGTCCTGACTCCTTATCCAGTTTGCCAGTCTGTGTCTTTTAATTGGAGCATTTAGCCCATTTACATTTAACGTTAATATTGTTATGTGTGAATCTGATCCTGTCATTATGATGTTAGTTGGTTATTTTGCTCGTTAGTTGATGCAGTTTCTTCCTAGCCTGGATGGTCTTACAATTTGGCGTGTTTTTGCAGTGGCTGGTACCGGTTGTTCCTTTCCATGTTTAGTGCTTCCTTCAGGAGCTCTTTTAGTGCAGGCCTGGTGGTGACAAAATCACTCAGCCTTTGCTTGTCTGTAAAGTATTTTATTTCTCCTTCACTTGTGAAGCTTAGTTTGGCTGGATAGGAAATTCTGGGTTGAAAATTCTTTTCTTTAAGAATGTTGAATATCGGCCCCCACTCTCTTCTGGCTTGTAGAGTTTCTGTCGAGAGATCAGCTCTTAGTCTGATGGGCTTCCCTTTGTGGGTAACCCGACCTTTCTCTCTGGCTGCCCTTAACATTTTTTCCTTCATTTCAACTTTGGTGAATCTGACAATTATGTGTCTTGGAGTTGCTCTTCTCGAGGATTATCTTTGTGGCATTCTCTGTATTTCCTGAATCTGAATGTTGGCCTGCCTTGCTAGATTCGGGAAGTTCTCCTGGATAATATCTTGCCGAGTGTTTTCCAACTTGGTTCCATTCTCCCCATCATTTTCAGGTACACCAATCAGACGTAGGTTTGGTCTTTTCACATAGTCCCAAATTTCTTGGAGGCTTTGTTCATTTCTTTTTATTCTTTTTTCTCTAAACTTCCCTTCTTGCTTCATTTCATTCATTTCATCTTCCATCGCTGATACCCTTTCTTCCAGTTGATCGCATCTGCTACTGAGGCTTCTGCAATCTTTATGTAGTTCTCGAAACTTGGCTTTCAGCTCCATCAGCTCCTTTAAGCCCTTCTCTCCATTGGTTATTCTAGTTATCCATTCTTCTAATTTTTTTTTCAAAGTTTTTAACTTCTTTGCTATTGTTTTGAATTTCCTCCCATAGCTCAGAGTAGTTTGATCGTCTGAAGCCTTCTTCTCTCAACTCGTCAAAGTCATCCTCCATCCAGCTTTGTTCCGTTGCTGGTGAGGAACTGCGTTCCTTTGGAGGAGGAGAGGTGCTCTGCTTTTTAGAGTTTCCAGTTTTTCTGCTCTGTTTTTTCCCCATCTTTGTGGTTTTATCTACTTTTGGTCTTTGATGATGGTGATGTACAGATGGGTTTTTGTTGTGGATGTCCTTTCTGTTTGTTAGTTTTCCTTCTACCAGACAGGACCCTCAGCTGCAGGTCTGTTGGAGTTTACTAGAGGTCCACTCCAGACCCTGTTAGGCTGGGTGTTAGCAGCAGTGGCTGCAGAACAGCGGATTTTCGTGAGACCACAAATTCAGCTGTCTGATAGTTCCTCCAGAAGTTTTGTCTCAGAGGAGTACCCTGCTGAATGAGGTGTCAGTCTGTCCCTACTGGGGGGGTGCCTCCCAGTTAGGCTGCTCAGGGGTGAGGGACCCACTTTAGGAGGCACTCTGTCCATTCTCAGATATCCAGCTGCGTGCTTGGAGAACCACTACTCTCTTCAAAGCTGTCAGTCAGACAGGGACATTTAAGTCTGTGGAGGTTCCTGCTGAGTTTTTGTTTGTCTGTGCCCTGCCCCCAGAGGTGGAGCCTACAGAGGCAGGCAGGCCTCCCTGAGCTGTGGTGGGCTCCACCCAGTTGGAGCTTCCTGGGTGATTTGTTTACCTAAGCAAGCCTGGGCAATGGCGGGCGCCCCTCCCCCAGCCTCGCTGCGGCCTTGCAGCTTGATCTCAGACTGCTGTGCTAGCTAGCAATCAGCGAGACTCTGTGGGCATAGGACACTCTGAACCAGGTGTGGGACACAATCTCCTGGTGTGCCGTTTTCCAGGCCCGTTGGAAAAGCACAGTATTAGGGTGGGACTGACCCGATTTTCCAGGTGCCGTCTGTTACCCCTTTCTTTGACTAGGAAAGGGAACTCCCTGACCCCTTGCGCTTCCCGAGTGAGGCAATGCCTCGCCCTGCTTTGGCTCGCGCACAGTGCGCTTCACCGACTGTCCTGCACCCACTGTTTGGCACTCCCTAGTGAGATGAAACCGGTACCTCAAGCAGAAATGCAGAAATCACCCGTCTTCTTTGTTGCTGGGGCTGGGAGCTGGAGACCAGAGCTGTTGCTATTCGGCCATCTTGGCTCCACCCCATCTAATAATTTTTAAGTTTAGATACATATATTATATTATGTATATTTTATATATAGGGTTCTAGGATTTCCATTTGCTTCTTACTTACAGTTTTCATATATCCCTGAAGTTTACTATCTCTTCACTCATTATATCCATCTTTTCCTGAAGATTATTTAATAGATTAATCATATGTATTATAAAATCTTGTCTGCTAATCTCAACGTCTTGGTTATAATTTCAACATTGTTACTTCTGGGTCTGCTCCTTTTTCCACCCTTCCCCTTATTCTACTCTGATCTGTGGGGTAAATTTCTGTTTTGTTCCTAAGTGTAGTATTTTTGGATTTTATACTGAGTATTGTGGATGATAGACTGAAGAAACTGAATTCTATTATCTTCCTTTGAAAAATAGTAAATTTTGTTTTAGCAGGCCATTAAATTACTGGGTACATAAATTTAATATTATGAAGGCTTGCTTTAGGCTTTATTACAGTTGAGTCTATTTGAGTTGTGCCCTTACCTCTAGACAAATTTCCTTAGTTTGGGGATTTGGTCTTTATTCTTTATTTATGGCCTTTTCAGAGTTAAATGTAAAACCATCTTTATCATTCTCCTCTAACTTAGTGAAATTTTAAGTCTAAATTCTGTCTTCTCAGAAGCAGGCAATTTTTGAAATGTCATCTCAGCTCTTTCAACCTTCCAGCTATTGTATCCTTTGGTGCTTGGAGTCTCATCCATACATGGATCATTCAGGAACCAGCTTTTGAATTGAAGAGAATTTTTTTTTTTTTTTTTTTTTTTTTTTTTTTTTTTTTTTTTTTTTTTTTTTGAGACGGAGTCTCGCTCTGTCCCCCAGGCTGGAGTGCAGTGGCACAATCTCGGCTCACTGCAACCTCCGCCTCCTGGGTTCACGCCATTCTCCTGCCTCAGCCTCTCCGAGTAGCTGGGACTACAGGCGCCCGCCACCACGCCCGGCTAATTTTTTGTATTTTTAGTAGAGACGGGGTTTCACCATGGTCTCGATCTCTTGACCTCGTGATCCGCCCGCCTCGGCCTCCCAAAGTGCTGGGATTACAAGCGTGAGCCACCGCGCCCGGCCAATTGAAGAGAATTTTTTTTCTTTCCTTCTTTTTTTTTTTTTTTCCCCACATATCTATTCCTTCTTTGTGCCTATCTCTTTTCTGGCATTGCCCTTTTCATTTTCCTGCCATCCTAGCTACCCTAAATTCCACTTTCTGATTCCTCATGCTTTTTCTATATGCAATATGAACTAGTAGTGGCCCTGTGACCCCCAAAAATGTGTAAGCCTGCATTTCACCTAAATTATTCCCCCTTTTCCAGGGTCACATTATCTCCAGTTTCTGTTTACTGTTGATTAAATTTCAGTGCCTTTAAAGAGTTTGTTTTAAAACATATTTTGCCAAAGTTTCTCATATTTTCAATGGAATGTTTACTATAATACAGACTACTTTTACATTACCCTATTACTGGTTTATTAAATATGTGATTTGTAGCAATTGTAACTTATCAGGAGTTACTTTTAGTTCATTACTTTTATATTATTAATCACAATACCTTGTTTACAATTCTGAAATCTCTAATGCTTTTTTTCTTTTTTTTTTTCAGATGGAGTTTTGCTCTTTGTTGCCCAGGCTGGAGGGCAATGGTATGAACTCCACTCACTGCAACCTCCGCCTCCCAGGTTCAAGTGATTCTCCTGCCCTGCCTCAGCCTCCCGAGTAGCTGGGATTACCAGCATGTGCCACCACGCCCGGATAATTTTGTATTTTTAGTGGAGACAGGGTTTCTCCATGTTGGCCAGGCTGGTCTCAAACTCCCAACTTCAGGGGATCTACCTGCCTCGGCCTCCCAAAGTGCTGGGATTATAGGCGTTAGCCACTATGCCCGGCTGAAATCGCTAATGCTCTTTAAAGCAAATGTTTTTAGTTAACTTACTTGGTGACTTTATATGTTAATTTGCTCTAGTTGGTACAAATATCTATATACTTATGTTGAAGACATATTAATATTTTTCATTACATCTTACCTCACACCCTGATGGGAGTATTATGAAGTATAACTATATATGGAACACAATTTATTTCTAAAATACAGAAAATCAAAAATTCCCAAACATAGCTGGCTTCAAGGGTTTCAGATAAATGATCGTCAAATTATATCAAATTTTAGCAGGCAAATAAATGTCTTGCTTCTGATCTAGATTAGAAACATAGATAAAAGTGCCTTTGGTAGGAAGTACTTCCAGTTTTGCCCAAGTAATCAGCACATTGTTGATCTGGAAAGAGACAGTAATGAGCTGATAAAAAGCTAGTGTTAACATACTTTCTCATTTAAAAAGTCTTTGCTAATAGTATTAGTTGTAAACTACCCATTTGAGTCAGGTAGTTTGTCTATACTACTTTATTTTTCTGATAATGATTGGGGTTTAAATAGACTAGGTATGTGGAACTAAGTTCAATAAATTCTGCTGACCTCTCCAGTCTGAAGTCATTAACTTGCCACTCAGTGAGCTCTTGTCTGTTATATTAGCATTATTGCCTGTGACTTTATGTTCTGTAGTTATTGTTGTCTCTTTTCTTAGGCGAGGTCTAATCTAACTGAACAATCCGGTTGAACATTTTAAATCAGTAATGTTAGAGCATCCCTACAACAAACACTTCCAATTGTGAACACTAATAACAAGTATTTAGGGATCTTTGATAAACTTCTGTTTATGATCTTTTATTTATTGTGGGGTGAGGACTGTTTCTGAGAAGTCCTTTTGAAAATGGAATGTGTTTTTGTGTTTTTAAATTTCCAGAGAAGATTCTCGGTGCATTTATGTTAGGGCACTTTCCAAAGTCAATCAGGAACATTCTAGAAATGAAAAATGTTTAAGTCCAAATCCCCTCATATTACTGTTTAAAAAAACCCCACAAGACTGCAGACCACGCAATTAGAATGTTGCAGCCCTTAAAATATGAGGCCATATTTCTACTACAGTTAATTGATTTTACATCTGGCATGTTAAAAAAATTTATGAATTTTTTTGAATAGTGTCTTTGTTTATACTTTAAAGGCCGAAAATGAATTCTCTATATCATCCTTGAGCAGAAATAATCTGCTTTAAAAATGTAATGTGACTTTAAAAGTAAATCTGAATAAGTATTTCATAAGCTGCTGAATAGGAATGATTTCTTTAAAATGCATGGAGAGTTTTGGAAATCTTTCATGTATAGAAAAATAACAATAATTTATAACAATTAATTAACAAATTATGAGAAGAAAGAAGACCAGTGGCAAATGTTTAAAAGAAAAATGACATTTAAGTGTATTAACAAGTATTAAAAAAATAAGAATTCACATTTATAATCAGTCAAATACCTCTCTTTTAGATAAGCAGAGAAGGAAAAGGAGAGGGAAAGGGCTAACATGTATTAAGTACCATGTACATAGTAATAATTGCTAATAACTATTGAGCTTTTATTATGGGACAGGTGCTGCTCTAAACAGTTAACATGCATTTATTATTTTAATCCTCACAAATACTCTATGAAGTCACTTGATTATTATCCTCACTTCTCAGATGAAAACAAACAAACAAACAAACAAAGCTGAGATGCAAAGAGGTTAAGTACTTGCCCAAAGTCATATGCGAAGACGTAGTAGAACTGGGATTCACACCCAGGCAGTCTGGCTCCAGAGAGTGTGCACTTAAACCTTATGATATATGGCCTCCTCCAGTATTGAATGCTTACGCTGCTAAAACAGTTTTAAAGGATTTACATCCATTATATCTTTTAAATTCAATAGAAAAGAGGTAAAGCACAGACTCGCTGGACTATCTTACATCAATACATTAGTTAGCTGCCTATGTCTGTCAGGACTGCCACTCTGGCTTCTACCACAAAGTGATTAAGAGACAAGTAAGACATTTATAGAATGATAAGTTTCTGCTATTTCCTTATCAGGAACTTTTCTTGAATATGTATCTTGTGTAGTTTCAGCCAAAATATACAAAATATTTTCAAGTGCCTCACCACTAAGAACTACCTTGCATTTTGCCGTAGAAATCAGGCCATCTTTATTTGGGGAAAAAATGTCTTTGGCTCAAAGAAACATACTGAAACCAGCTTTTTAATTTTTCTTGGCATTCTTTTAAAATTTACCTAAAGATGAGATTGAATGATTCACTGAGTACTGATTGGATTATAATGCAACGTCTTTGCACAAAAAGTAGAATGTCTTTGATTAATTTACATTTTTTCCTAAGTCAGTTATTTGGCTTGAATGTTCATTGGAACCATATATCATTAAGACAACTTATGAGTATTGGATGATACGTGCACACAGGTTTTTATAAAAACGCTTGTATATAAAAACTATGTTGACATAGTTAACATAGCTTATGTTATTTTCTGCCTTTAATGTTTTATAGATATGAAAAGTATGTGACAGAGGAAGTTAAATGATCTTTTCAATAAATTACTCATTCTGAATAGTCCACAATTTTTACTTTAATGTTGTAAAGTTATAAGCCAGTGTGACAATCACTATTTGAGATGTAATTTTGAGCAATATGTTATATAGGAGGAGCGTATGTCTTAAACTGAGAATGATCAGAGAAGCGTACTAACTGGAATTCAATCAGGAAAACAGAAACCATTATAAGGAAGAAGGAGCCATAGCAATAATTCACAGCCCTTGCTTGCTCTCAGCGTCTCCTCTGCCTGGGCTCCCACTTTGGCGGCACTTGAGGAGCCCTTCAGCCCACCGCTGCACTGTGGGTGCCCCTTTGTGGGCTGGCCAAGGCGGGAGCCAGCTCCCTCAGCTTGCAGGGAGTGTGGAGGGAGAGGCGCGACCGGGAAACCCGGGCTGCGCACGGCGCTTGCGGGCCGGCTGGAGTTCTGGGTGGGCGTGGGCTTGGCGGGCCCCTCACTCAGGGCAGCCGGCAGGCCCTGCCGGCCCGGGCAATAAGGGGCTTAGCACCCGGGCCAGCAGCTGCAGAGGGTGTACTGGGTCCCCCAGCAGTGCCAGCCCACCGGCGCTGCGCTCGATTTCTCACTGAGCCTTAGCTGCCTTCCCGCGGGGCAGGGCTCCGGACCTGCAGCCCGCCATGCCTGAGCCTCCCACCCCCTCCATGGGCTCCTGTGTGGCCCGAGCCTCCCCGACGAGCGCCACCCCCTACTCCACGACGCCCAGTCCCATCAACCATCCAAGGGCTGAGGAGTGCGAGCGCATGGCGCGGGACTGGCAGGCAGCTCCACCTGCAGCCCCTGTGCAGGATCCACTGGGTGAAGCCAGCTGGGCTCCTGAGTCTGGTGGAGATGTGGAAAACCTTTATGTCTAGCTCAGGGATTGTAAATACACCAATCAGCACCCTGTGTCTAGCTCAGGGTCTGTGAATACACCAATCGACACTCTGTATCTGGCTGCTTTGGTGCGGCCTTGGAGAACCTTTGTGTTCATACTCTGTATCTAACTGAGCTGATGGGGACGTGGAGGACTTTTATGTCTAGCTCAGGGATGGTAAACGCACCAATCAGCGCCATGTCAGAACAGACCACTCGGCTCTACCAATCAGCAGAACGTGGGTGGGGCCAGATAAGAGAATAAAAGGCGGCCAGAGCCAGCAGTGGCAACCCGCTTGGGTCTCCTTCCTCCCTGTGGAAGATTTGTTGTTTCGCTCTTTGCAATAAATCTTGCTACTGCTCACTCTTGGGGTCCACGCTGCTTTTATGAGCTGTAACACTCACTGCGAAGGTCTGCAGCTTCACTCCTGAAGCCAGCGAGGCCACGAGCCCACCCGGAGGAACGAACAACTCCAGACGCGCCGCCTTAAGAACTGTAACACTCACCGCGAAGGTCTGCAGCTTCACTCCTGAGCCAGCGAGACCACGAACCCACCAGAAGGAAGAAACTCCGAACACATCCGAACATCAGAAGGAACAAACTCCAGACGCGCCACCTTAAGAGCTGTAACACTTGGCCGGGCGCAGTGGCTCACGCCTGTAATCCCAGCACTTTGGGAGGCCGAGGCGGGCGGATCACGAGGTCAGGAGATCGAGACCATCCTGGCTAACACGGTGAAACCCCACCTCTACTAAAAATACAAAAAATTAGCCGGGCGAGGTGGCAGGCGCCTGTGGTCCCAGCTACGCGGGAGGCTGAGGCAGGACAATTGCATGAACCCTGGGGGGCGGAGCCTGCAGTGAGCTGAGATTGCGCCACTGCACTCCAGCCTGGGTGAAAGAGCGAGACTCCGTCAAAAAAAAAAAAAAAAAAAAGGCTTTAACACTCACCGCGAGGGTGCGCGGCTTCATTCTTGAACTCAGTGAAAGCAAGAACCCACCAATTCCGGACACAACAGGAGGAGAAACAGGCTGGGAAGGAGTGAAGAAGGAAACAGTTTGAATGCGAGTCTCTTTCTTTTTGGTCATCTGTATAGACAAGCACAATAGATAAATATCTGCATATGGAGCCAAACCAGGAGATTGGTTAAGAGCCAAAATTATGGATAAAATGAATCAGTTAGGGTTCTGCAGAGAGAAACAGAACCAATTGTGTGTGTGTGTGTGTGTGCACACGCGCTTGTGTGTGAGATTTGTTTTAAAGACTTGGCTCACAAAATTGTGGGAACTGGCAAGTCCAAAATCTTTAGAACAGTCTGGCAATCTGGGAACTAAGAAAGGAGTTGATCTATAGTCTTGAGGCTGAACTTCTATTTCTCTGAGAAACCTCAGTTTTTGCTCTTAAGGCCTTTCAGCTGATTGAACGAGGCCCACCCACATTAGTAAAAGGTAACTCCTTTAGTTAAAATCAGCTGTTTGAAGGTGTTAACCACATCTTCAAATTACCTTCACAATAAAACTGAGATGAGTGCTTGATTACATAACTGTGTACCACATGCTAGCCAAGTTGACACATTAAAAACTAACCACCAACCTATGGAAGCAACAGAGGAACTCCTCAAATAGAGAAAGCAATGAGTAAATATCAAGGTGGTTAAAAGCTTGGGCTTTGGAACAAAAAGGGTCCTTAGCTCAAATTTCAGTTTTACTATTTTGTGAGTGTGGCTTGCTTTTGTAAACCAAGCTTCAGCATCTATAAAGTAGCGATAATATTTTCTATCTCGGAGTAATTGTGAGTATGCAATAAAATGATATGTAAAGGAATTGTCACATGCCTAGCATGCATTAAAGTGCTCAAGTGATATTAGCTACAAAATGGATTATTTTTGTGATAGGAAATTTATAAAGATAACTATATGCTGATGAGTAAAAGTTTATGTTTTGAGAGAAGTTGAAGCTAGCGAGATAATGATTGAGTAAATGTCAGTGGTGGAGTGGGGGTGGTAAAGGGAAGAGAGACTTGCAACACAACTCAAAGGATTAATCCTGAACAAAAAGATGGGAGAAAAGTTGAATATGGTCATATGTGTTGGCCTGAATTGTCTCAGTGAAAAATGGTGAAAGGTTATTTGCTGAGAGACTTTGATGGCTTCAAAAGTGGTGATGATTCTCTGAGGAATGAAAGAGTTTAAGAAAGATATTATTATGTATGTCCCATACATAGTCCCAAGATTTAAGAAAGATATTATTATACTTTAAGTTCTAGGGTATATGTGCAGAACGTGCAGTTTTGTTGCATAGGTATACACGTGCCATGGTGGTTTGCTGCTGATGTGTAAAATAACACTTAGGGTCAGTTAAGATTTGTGTGGTTAGGTAATTGTAAATACCTTTAGGGCAGGGCACGTATTTTTCCTGTTTGTGATTTGGCAAACCATAAGTAATTGGTAAACATTTCCTTGATTGTAATACTCTTTTCTCTACCTGCCAAACAGCTGGGTTATAAAAGTAGAATGTCAAATGGAGTAATTGACCCAATCTTGAGACTTTGATGTGTGCAGTTGAATGATATAAGGACCAGAATAACAAATATACTAGTGTTTATATTTAAGGAAATATAGTGTAGATTCAAAAAAAAAATAATAATACCTACAGGAGCAAAAATGGACAGATAAAAGGGTATTCTGGGAGTAAGTGTGTTGGAGACCAGAAAGGATGGGAGGTAATTTTTGGAGACTGGAGTTGAAACAGAAGACTTGAAAAGAAAGTGAAGTGAAGAAAATCAGTAGGTAACACTATGGTAAAAATGGGATTGAGGGGAAGGAAGGATGCTAGTGTTCAGAAAGTCACTAAACTTAGGCACAAGTCCAGCCAGAATGAAGAGCAGTAGAGGACTTGGGAGAAGCCTTCCCCAGTGATGGCAGGAAGAGCAACAAAGTCTGCATGGGATCTCAACTGCTAGATGGTGCAGAACCCTTTAGCATCAGGATGAAGGACACTGGCTTAACCTCAGTCTTGTATTCCTAAGTGCTGTGGTTTTCCAGAAAAAACATAAGATTTATTATCTAAAGCTAATTCTGGATAAAACCAGTGGGAGTACATAAGATGAGAACACCTGGAAATTCAATCTTCTTCCAAAGTCCAGTTGGCTGACAAGTGTCCCTCAATTTACCAATGAACTTCAATTTATGAAGCCAACCCCAAAGCTCTTCCCTGCAATATGGCGAATCCTTTGTATCAGAAGTTTTCATATAATGTTAGATCTCGAAGAGAAAGAGTAGTGAGCTTGTTTCCAGTCTAATATGAATGACAATAAGTGGCTGAGAGTAATAGAAATCCAGTGAAGCAAAAGAGGAGGTTTCCAATAGAGAAGAGGAATAAAATATGTGGTGCCATACTGGGAAGCTAGGAACATACACTATCTACTCTAGGCAAGATGGATGATCCTCAGGACAAGTCAGACTTTAGCTAAACAAGGAGGTGCTGGGGGTAATCTGAGAGGAGGGTAGGAATCAAGAAAATATTATTTTTAAATTAAATCTGAGCTCAGAAAATATCATGGAAAGAAAGAGAAGCAGTGGAATAATAAGGGAAGGAAATTGAGAATAGGTATGAGGGCACTGCATCATTAATGGTCTTATAATTTCCATAATGTTGTAGAGCAACGTAACTTCGTACTAAATGCTATTAATGAGAAGACTGTGTCAGGATTAGTAATCTACACAGACAATACAAAAAATCTGCCTTATGTACTTGTATGTAGAAGGTTCATCGATTAACAGATAGACTTCTTACGTGGATGAATGTTAATGGAGAACATATATATATATATAATACCCATAATACTATTCTTTTCATACCTTTAAATCACAATCAAATGTATAATGCTTGAATACATCTGGACTATTATAGAATTAGTTTCCATTTGTTAAGTAGTACCCTAGTGACCTGAAAGAGAATCAAGATAGTCTGCAAAAGTATTTAACTTACAACCAGCAGGTAGTTAGAATTTGCTGGCACATGTTCTCAACAAAATATTTAATAGAAGAAACAGAAAAAGGAAAACTACATCATTTTCCAAAGCATGGCAACCAATGAAAATCAACACATATATCAGTTTGCTCACCTTATTTGTAATAGATATAATTTTTAAAATATGTTGCTTATAGAAAAGATGCATATTCCTTAATCGATAGGTCATTTTCACCCCTTGTAATTCTCTGCCTTTCTATTACCTCCATTTAATCATTTTATTTATTTATTTATTTTGCATATGTGTGATTCACCTCATCAAAGCAACCATAAGCTTGTTTAAAATCTAAGAGAATTCCTGGGGTTAAACCCATGTAACTGTGGATGGAGATAAGACTGGAAAGTTTGTGGAGCAAGGTGCATAATTAATATCATGCTGTATAAACATGGTGCATCCAATTTGGTATTCTGTCTGTGCAAGGAACTCTCATAGCTGATTTGTAGAAAGCCAGATAGGATATATACGACATAAAGCAATTAAGACTATCACTAAAGTCCTCTTACCTTCTGTCGATAGCTCTCATTCTATCCATGTACATTTTCCTAATTATTTCTTAGTTGTAAAGAGTTGTATATATGCGCCTGTTTAAGATGGTGTTACTTCATTTTATTTTCCACCTGAGTGTTTTCAGCCTATACAAATGTCTCCTGCATTTCCTTTCGTAATATTATAGTTTGCAGTGATATCCTATCTCCGTATCTACCTTGTCCCAGGGTGCTGAGCCTATCCTTTTATGGATGGCTCTCATTTGTTGATCATATTACTTCTTTTTGGGCGATGTTTGGTTATTTAAAGTACTGATGCATCAGGGGAGGACAACCTCTTGTCTTTAGTTTCTGTCATCCTTCCAGATGCCGCCCAGGAGTCAGCGTTCCCTTTTTACTCACACAGCCTTATGTCTCTGGGAGCAGCCTATTTCATCCGCATTTTTTCCTAGACAGTAACTGATTACTTGGTTACCACTGGGTTAAAATGAAGTTTGGTTTCTATTCCCCTAAATATGTATGCTGACATTTGTCTACCTTGATCTTATTTTCAACTATCTTGTAGCTTACAGAGCCTTCTAAGGAATGGATGCAGTAAAGAGAATCCCCATCAGCTTGATTTTTCTCAAAATTTTTAAAAAGTGAGTTACGTTGAATAAAAGCCTGTGGTAAAGACAATGTTACAGAATGAAATCTCTGCTTTTTTTCTCCCATTTAGTGGAAGAAAGGCAGTTCTATAAGAGTTAGCCCACGATGATTCTCTATGTATATAATTTTATCATTGATCAAACCTGTTCATAAACGAAAAATATATATTAAAGAAGAATCTTTCAATAATTGGAAGACCTTTCTCCACAGTACTTCATTACAGTGCATCGTGGGAATGCAGGGTATTATATAGGCGTCGACTCAAGAGTCAAATGGCCCAGCTCCAAATCCTGACCAAATCCTCGTGTCTTTTGTGGGGAACAAACTTAACTTCTCTGTACCTGTATTTTCCCATTTGTAAGAGGAGAAATTGTAGATATGTCCAGGGGCATTGTGAAGCTAAAATGAATTGAAAATTATGTTTGCCTCATAGTTAGTGTTCAATGTAAATATGACGCTTACTAGGTTGATGAAATAATGCAGAGTAATTCTATAGAAGAAACATGTTTATAAATACTACACACAGTTTTCATGTCCTGGTTGGTTATCTTATTTTCTTCTTAAAGTCAAAAACATTTACAAGTTTGAAATCAAGAAGTTTTCAGAGTATTTTTATGGATAAGGGTATAATGAAATAAAAGTAACATAGGCTACCTTGAAATGGGATAAAAATTATGTAGTGATGGTTATGAAAAATGAGTGCCCAGAATGAATTCTTTATTAACAAAGATTTTCCTAAAATAATGCAATGTAAAAACTTAGTGGTGATTTTGGAGTTATGCATGTTACTATATATAACAAATAAGTGATTAAAACACCATGTAACTCTAAATGTAATAACTTTTATTTAACTGATGATACAAGAAGTATGGGAAAAATACTTTCCCACAGGGAGGAACTGAGATCTTAAGCAATTAGCATAAAGAATAAGGGAACTATTGAGTTAACATCAGCCTCAGAATAGTTTTAAACAAATTATTAGGCAAAAATGGCACCATGGGGCTTAACATTTTACTAAAGATCAGATTAGACATTAATTTCTGTTTTGTTCCTTTATATCAATAAATTAAAAGGCTATTGTTGTCTTAAAGAAGTTAAGACACGATTTTAGTGGGTTATTTAGACTTTATGCACTTTTTTTAATAAACTGAAAATATACGAAACGCACACACACATATATATATAAATATTTCAAAATATTAGCCTCTTCTGAGGTACTGCAAGGACACCTGCAGGTGGCAAAGACAAGAGCAATAAGCCATTTAATTTGAGATGATTTTGACAACTTGCTGACACTGAGTTATTTTTTTGCTTAAGTTATGAAATCATATTTGTTATGTCAAATACAAACATGGAAGAAAATTTATGGATACGGAATTGTAATGATGAATAAGCATCTTCATTTTTAATTGCAACAGTGGAAGGAGATATCTGGAAAATTTAGAGTCTACATATTTTCCTTGTCTATCTAGTAAACAGCTTTTTACCTAGGTACATAAATTTTCCTCAATGAGAAAGCAAATGCATTTGTGTGGTCTTGCAAACCCATTAGAATTTATGTTAATACTCTTACCATAAAATAAGATTTTGGTGGGGAGGAAATTTGCAGAAGAATGTTAGAGAAATAGAAGAATGTGCTGGAAGGGAGATTGAAAATGAATATGATTTCTTGATAAAGAAATGGACCAAATTGTGTAACATGGTTTTGAGGCAGAAGAAAGTCTACATACTGTAAGCAGCTTACAGATATTGGCACATTATTTAAACAAAAAGAGTGCTTGCTAAAACACTACCATACAACAGATTCATACATTTCAGTTTCAATTAGCAGCCTCATTTATTACCCACCAAGATGTGAAACTGCAAGGTGAGGTTAAAGTGTCACCGAGGGTGTCTTCATCACTTCAATATCATTGCCTTAAAAGGCACTGACCAGAAGAAGCAGATGACCTCATTTCAAAATTATTACAGTACAGAGAACTCAGTTTCAACATTATAATTCATTTTATCATGGAATATTTCAAATTTATTATCAGTTTCCTAACACATAATGGTTAATCGTTAAGGATAGCCACTTTAACATAATATGAATACGCATTTCTCCATAGGTAATACAACAGTTCCTGCATTAGCATTATTGACTAAGGTACATTTAACTTCTTCACTAATACTTAATGGAAGGTTAATGTATAAGTCAGGAGATTAAATGGCTTTTACTTAAAACAAGTATATTGATTAAAATAACTTAGTGAGATTTTTAAGGTTGATGATATAAAAACAGTCACGTTTTAATATTTTATTTAATATTAAGAGCAAATTGTAGGGTGCAACAGATCAAGATTAGTGGAAGTTATTGCACTAATTACTTGTGGAACTAATTCTTGCTCACTGTTAACGAATGGATATGGTATACTGAAAGGCAACAAATCATCCTGGTTATTTCTAGTGTTCAAGGAGTTTCTCTGTTTAAGAATTTCTATTGTTTCTTGCAATGTCCTTCAGGAATGTCTTCCTTGTATCTTACACCTGGCACCATTAAAAGATAAAATAACCTTCCCAAAACAGAGCTACTATTCAATGTCATTGACATGTAGCTCTATTTCCTTTTTTTCATGCTATTATTATTTAAATCTGTGTTAAACCTAATACATGGAATACTTGCAGTGAATTAACCAATGTTACTTTACCATTTCCTTTCTTTGCTCAAAATCCAATGTTCCACCAAGTATAGTATACTGACAAATTGGCCTTGTAATAGTATGACATATGATGCCCCAGATCATTTGTTTCTCTGATTCTGTTTCTGTCTAGACATACTTAGCCACCTCATCTATTCATCTCTTTGGTTTAGGTAGCACAAAGTTACACCTGCAGGGTCTTGCTCAGTTTTAACCTGAGCTTTGTATCAAAGGAATTTGATTGTAAGAAAAAGTGACCAGGGCCTGTGTAAACATTGTGCCAGTGAAACTGCAGAGTGAATAACATATAGCAGGTTTACAGTATATTCTAGAACTGAAAGCAGAGTGGTAAATTAGGCAATAAAAATTTACAATGCTAAATATATAGCATAATATGGATGCAATCTATGCTAATAAAAATGCTAACACTTACCTAGTACTTACCAGAGCCAGGGAATAATTCTAAGTGCTTTGAGTGTAATAAGTCAGTTACAACTTAACACAATCTCATACATGGATAATTCTCACTATCTCTGATTTACAAATGGGAAACTAAGGCATAGGAATGTTAAGATACTGAGGCTTAGAACTATTCCATAAACTGCCCATGGCCATGCAGCTAATAAGAGGCTTAACCAGGAGTCTAACCTAGGCAGTGTGTTCTTCAGGCCAGACTCTTAACAGCTATACCATACTAAGTCCCAAGATTTGAAAACAGAAAGACTTCAGTTGAAACTCCAAGACTGCTGTTTATGGTTTCAAGTCTGATATTGTTTTCTAGTAAATAGATGGTGGTAACATCTCTAATGCAAGGTTGTTGTGAGAAGAAAGCAAAGCAATCTATATGACCAGGCTAGCATGCTACCTATCACATAATAAGTTCTCAGTAAATTAGAACTGTTACTACTATAATTACTATAATTATTTTAATTGCATACATTCTTTTATTCATCCAACAGACTTTTATTTAGTTAATACTAACCATATGTTTGTGCTAAGTGTTGGTAAATAGGAGCCCTTGGGCTCATAGTTTTGAGAGGGGCAACAGACATGCAAACAATTAATTCTAGTTACATGATAAGTACTGTGATAGATGTATTCAGGCACAGGAGAGAAAGTAAAACATCTGGTAGCATCAAGGAAGGCCTCAC
This sequence comes from Hylobates moloch, assembly GCF_009828535.3. Taxonomy (NCBI): domain Eukaryota; kingdom Metazoa; phylum Chordata; class Mammalia; order Primates; family Hylobatidae; genus Hylobates; species Hylobates moloch. The sequence goes on from NW_026652298.1 coordinate 1,447,680, forward strand.
CGATATGATATGTGGCATACTTATATGGTTTACCATCCTGTAGGTTTTCTCAGGTTGAATAATGAATAAATCAGCTATAGACATTGCAGATTTATTCAGTTCACTGCTAGATTAGAAAAATCTTAAAATAAAAGGAAAAAATTCAAGTTTTGTGCTATCAAACAGATGAATTTGATAAATATATTTTACTAAAGCTTCTAGTAAGCTGAATTTACAACACTCTTTCTTAAAACATGAGAATCTGCCTTTCTCTCATAATGTTATTCTCATGGTCATGATATAAAGTATATTCTGCCTGGTGAAGCATTTTCTTTAAACGAAAATTGCTGTAGCTGAATTAGTGTGAAATTTTAAAAATTACAGACATAGGAGTACCATTTTTTCTGAAAATCGTATAAGATGGAACTTTTAAGATTTACACATACATAAAGTATGTCCAAGGTAATGTTGAAATATGATTAAATCTTTATCAAATTGTTTTAACATTTTTGCTTTCTTCTAGTATGAGGGGAAGAAAAGTGATTCGATTCTTAATGTGTCCTAATAAACAGGACCAGGGTTCTGTGTTAACCAAGGGTGATTGTTCCTGAGAGAGTATAGAATAGTCCCCTAAGAGCTTTGTTAATAAAACATGGTTTTAAACAAGCGTTTTAGGAAAAAAAAATCACTTTCATTATTCAAAGTGAATTTCAATGCATCCATTAAGCATTCTGAATTGGAAAACATTTTAAAATATGGTTCCAAATTTATTCTCTTCTTTTTTCCTATTTGGTTTACATTTGAAATATTAGAGAGGGAGATGAAATAACACTTTTAGGAGTTTACTTATCTCACTCACATGCTTTCTTTTATTTGTCACACTGAGACTTAGTTTACTGGGAGTAGGAACCTTGGCTCTACTGAGATTTCAATATCTAAATCTATGAGTAGCTGCTAAGTGTTTCAAGTAACTACCTCTTAAAACTCATACTGACAATATAAAAGCACATTTAAGTTGGAATATTTCTTATTCATAATCTAAATGCCACATCGGTTCTCATTTTTCTTATTGCCAGTATCTCAGTCTCGTCCTCCTCAGTCTTTTCCATATCTTCTTTTCAATACTTCTGGGCTGTATCGTGTCTTCCCCGTGCCAAATTTTATATACTGAAGTATTTCAGTATATACCACATCCTCAGTACCTCAGAGTGTGACTGTATTTGAAGTCAGGCTCTTTACAGAGATAATTATGTTAAAATGAGGTCATGAAGGTGTGTTCTAATCCAATATAACTGGTTCCTATTATGGGAAAAGAAAATTTGGACATAGACACGTACAGAGGAAGACAATGTGAAGACATGGGAAGAACACAGCCATTTACAAGCCAAGGAGAGAGGGCCAGAATAGATCCTTCCCATGAGGTCTTCAGAAGAAACCAACCCTGCTAGCCCTTTGATCTTGGATTTCCAGCCTCCAGAACTGTGAGAAAATATATTGCTGTTTTTAAGCCTCCCAGTTTGTGTTATCTTGTTATGACAGCCCTGGCAAACTCATGCCAACTGATATTTTTGTGTTTTTTTTTTTATAAATACATATGTTCCTGAGACCTTCATAGTTCATCTACCATATTGTGTGCATTTGGAATGTGTCGATTTAAAAGAACCCCAAATATAGATTCTGTATACAGAAACAACAATGACTAAAAAATACATGTATATATGTGTATTTATATACACACATTATACTGGTATGGTTGCCAGATACAATATAGGATGACCAGATAAACATGAATAAATAGCAAATAACATTTTTAGTATATCCCAAATATTCATGAAACATGCTTGTACTAAAAAAAGTTATTCTTTATCCAGAATTTAAATTTAATTAGGAATCCTATATTTTATTTACTGAATCAGGCCACCAAGTTTTCTGTCATATTTGTAAATGATGAATTTATGAATTCTTTGTGATTTTTACTTATTTATAATTGATGTAGTTTGGCTGTGTCCCCACTGAAATCCCATCTTGAATTGTAACTCCCACAATTCCGACCTGTCATGGGAAGAACCCAGTGGGAGGTGATTGAATTATGGGGGTGGGTCTTCCCTGTGCCATTCTCATGATAGCGAATTAGTCTCACAGATCTGATGGTTTTAAAAAGGAGCGTTTCCCTGCACAAGCTCTCTCTTTGCCTGCCACCATTCACATAGGATGTAACTTGCTCCCCCTTGCCTTCTGCCATGATTGTGAGGCCTCCCCAGCTGTGTGGAACTGTAAGTCCAATTAAACCTCTTCCTTTAGCAGCATGAAAACAGACTAATACAATGACCTTTCTCAATTAAGGGTATTTCTCTTTTTTCCATCATCTTTCTGTAATGAATGGATCTCAAACCCCATTATAGTACCTATGCTATTTGTTATAGCTTCCTCAAATTATAACCTCTACACTTAGAGACTCCAGTTTGCTATATATACTTTTTTTTTTAATAAAAAACCACTTCTTTTGAAAAAGTATTTTGACAAACCATGCAGAAGATATTGATAATGTAGTTTAATAATTAAAAAATATGTTCCAGCCCAGCGCAGTGGCTCATGCCTGTAATGCCAGCACTTCGGGAGGCCGAGGCAGGCAGATCATGAGGTCAGGAGATCGAGACCATCCTGGCTAACATGGTGAAATCCCATCTCTACTAAAAATACAAAAACTTAGCCGGGCGTGGTGGCGGGCACCTGTAGCCCCAGCTACTCGGGAGGCTGAGGCAGGAGAATGGCATGAACATGAGAGGCAAAGCTTTTAGTGAGCCGAGATCGTGCCACTGTACTCCAGCCTGGGTGACTGAGCGAGACTCCGTCTCAAAAAAAAAAAAAAAAAAAAAAAAAATACGTTCCATAAGCTTTCACAAAACATGAAAATTATTTTGAAACATAATGCCTGAAAATAATGTTGAAACATAATACCTTATCAAAAGGTAAATGAGACCATACAAGTACTTTTATACTATAAAAATTATAATTTGTATTAGTTTGCAATCATAGAGTTTATAATTCATTGCATTCTGTAGGGATTTATCCAGCAGAATTTAAGAAGAAAAAAGAGAAAAGTACTTAAAGGAAAGATTGTATGTTTTATTCTATCAAAAGTTTGAAAAACAATAATGACATACTACTTCATAACCAATAGAGTGGCTGTAGTTTTAAAAACTGAAGGCCGGGCGCGGTGGCTCACGCTTGTAATCCCAGCACTTTGGGAGGCCGAGGCGGGCGGATCACGAGGTCAGGAGATCGAGACCACGGTGAAACCCCGTCTCTACCAAAAATACAAAAAATTAGCCGGGCGTGGTGGCGGGCGCCTGTAGTCCCAGCTACTCGGAGAGGCTGAGGCAGGAGAATGGCGTGGACCCGGGAGGCGGAGGTTGCAGTGAGCCGAGATCGCGCCACTGCACTCCAGCCTGGGCGACAGAGCAAGACTCCGTCTCAAAAAAAAAAAAAAAAAAACTGAAAATACTATGTGTTGGCAGGATGTGGAACACCTAAAACTCTCATACGTTTCTATTAGAAGTGTTGATTCAACCACTTTGGAAAATTGCTTGTTTATTTTATATAAATAGGCAGATACCTTGTGACCCAGCAATTCCACGGATATTTAATTTTAAAAATTAAAACATATGTTCACACATAGACTTGTTCATGAATGTTCCTAGTGCCTTCATTCATAATAGCCCAACATTGGAATAAAACTCAAGTGTCCAGCAGAATTTATCAGCAAGTAGTTGTTTATTTATACAATGGAATACTACTCAGCAATAAAGAGGAACAAAGTACTCATATGTACATTATGTGGGTGAATCTCAAAAATTGTGTACTGAGTGAAAGAACCAGATACAAAACAGTGCAATTTGTTGACTCGATATGAAATTCTATAATGTGTAAAATCAATCTATAGTAACAGATATCAGGAAGTGGTTACCTGGAGTAAGTAGAAAGGGGATAGGAGGCAAAAAAAGTAGGAGGAAGCTTTCTAGAGTAATGGACATTTGGGGTGACTGGAGTGATGGTGAAATGGGTGTACATATTCTCTACAGTTTATCAAACAACACACTTAAAATCTGTGCATTTTACTGCGTGTAAATTATACTTCAATATAACAAGATTATTGGGGTAAAACAAATCAAAAGAAAAAGATTTAAAACATTTTAAGCTTTGGCTTTATGTATCTACATATCAAAACAACAAGGTTTGATTTTAAAAGACTATTCTATGAAACATTTTAAATAATCAGATTATAATGCACACAGATGGGTCCTTTCTCTGCTGGCCTTTTCACTGGTCAAATCGATAGGGATCACAGGCGAGGCTGAACTGAATGCCTTCTAAGAAGTGCTCTCCAAGTATTTTAATGCGTTATAAAACTTGCCATACCTCTGTAAAAGGATCTTGAATCCACAGAATGCTTTTTATGGAAAGTTTGCCTTCAGAATGAAAGGAATGTTTCTGGTTTATAGACAATCTCATTTAGTCACTCTTCCTGCTGTTTGTTTTACCAGGTCAACATAATTCAATACTCTAAAGTAGGTATTATAGATTGTATCTTTCTTGTGATGTACATCAAGCATCGATGCAATTGCTCTCAAGTAGTATTTAAACACTGCATATTCATGAGTCTATTCAGAGTTCTGCATAGAGCTGCTTAGGTAAAAGCTCTAGCCTCTAAGACTTTATATATTCTGAATATATAAATATTCAGAATCCCTTATAAATTAAGGTGTGAACATAACATTGAAAATACTACCAAGACAATGTGGCTTAATGGAATAATTATGAACTTAATTCCTGGGGCTTCCTTGCCCATGCAAAGCAGGAAGTTGAAGCATTCTCTTTGCCTGTGTTTTAGTTGCTTTTTGCAAAAACAGAACCTCTAATTTTTATATGAACTACTAAGATTTTCTGTATTATGCTTATATTACAGCTAACATTTGTTGAGCACTTATTCTGCAGCAGGGATAGTTCTAAGCAGTTTACGCATACTTATTTATTGTCTACTAACATCAAATCCTAATAAGGAGATTTTAATGTCTCCATTCTAAAGGTAGAGAAAATGAAGTACAGAGAAAAAAAAGAATAAAGAGACTATTATCTTTGGAAGAATATTAGGTAAATCTAAAATATGATTTTAAGTGAATTGTAATACTGCTCAGGCTGTTATAACAAACTATTATAGACTGGGTGTCTAAAATAATAGATAATGTATTTCTCACAGTTCTGCAGGCTGGGAAGTCAGCTATCAGAATTCCAGGGTCTGTTGGGGACCCCTTTCTGGCTTGCAAGTTGCTGCCTTCTTGCTGCATCCTCACATGATGGAAAGAAAAGGATCTCTGTTCTCATTTTCCTCTTATAGGGACACTAATTCCCTTTACCTCATCTAAACTTAGTTACCTCCCGTGTTAGTCTGTTTCTGCTGCCATAACAAAATATCTGAGACTGGGCAATTTATGAATAATAAAAATTTATTTCTCACAGTTTTGGAGACTGGAAAGTACAAGATCAAGGTCCCGGCGAATTCGGCGATAGAGCCTTGTTGCTACATCCTGCAGAGGGGATGAATACTATATCCTCACACAACGAAAGGAATGAGGGTACAGAGCAACTCCTAGAAGCCTTTTTTATAACGGCATTAATCCCATTCATGAAGATGGAGACCTCATGTTCTAATCACTCCCCGCAAAGCCCTCCCTCTTAATACCAACACAATGTGGATTACATTTCAACATTTTGTAGGGACATAAACATCCACATTACTGCACCTCCCAAAGGCCCTACCTGCAGATACTGTCATGTTGGAGATTAGGGCTTCAATATATGAACATTGGGGGACGTAAACATTTAGTCTGTCACACGAATCTTGTGGAAAATCATACACAGCTTTGCATGTATATGTATGAGAAAGAAATGTTTATGACAAAATTATTGTGTGCTTGAAGACTCCTAAATCCCTAAATAGTCAGCCTGAGAGCTCCTAGGGTTACCTCTGCCAAGCACAGTCTCAATCCTTGTCTGAGGCCTCACCTCCACATCTCTGCCAAGGTGAGGACGAGAGGGGTGAAAGGAGTAACTTTCATTTTTATCCCACTGCTCCTCTAAAAGTGTTACTCGTATTTTTGTCTTGTTGATTTAATATTTGTGATAAAAACATCTATATTTGGATATTACCTGGGGGAATGTGGGTCTGGTAACTTTAAAACTGTGCTATAAAGTAGTTTTGCATAAAAAGGTATGACCACAATATAGAGACATACAAGCAGATTTATAAGAGCCACAACTTTATTTTTTAGTGCAGTTTAGTATCTGGGGCCATGGGAGGTTTTTTATGGTAGAATCTTCTACAAAGATATTTCTTATACCATATTCTGTCAGTAAATATTCAAACAATAATTTAAAAATAATTTTGGAAAATGATTCTTTTCCTGAATATGAAGGTCTACTGAGGTTTATTTGTCTACAAAGGTTCACATTAATTTGTATTAAATTTGTGTGTAGGCCTCTTCAAATGCTCCTAATATTGCTTTTTTGTGCCACTTTAGGATTTTTTTAAACTGCTGTCATATGATCACTTTTTCTTTTTCTTTTGCTTTGAAATCTTAATTACAAGTAGAAGGTTATAATTGCCACTCACAACTTGACACTTTGAAATGGAGCTTTATATTATTTTTTCCTGGTTAAAAAAAACAGTCACCAAAGTTATATTTAAAATATTTTATCTCAGAAACATCACTAAAACATGTGTGACAATTTGTATATGATATTCACATTTTAGAAGTTATGATTAATGTGTCATAAACATTGTATTGGAATAATGTATTTTTTTTTGTTTTGTTTTTGAGACGGAGTTTTGCTCTGTCGCCCAGGCTGGAGTGCAGTGGCGCGATCTCGGCTCACTGCAAGCTCCGCCTCCCAGGTTCACGCCATTCTCCTGCCTCAGCCTCCCGAGTAGCTAGGATTACAGGCGCCCGCCACTGCGCCCGGCTAATTTTTTGTATTTTTAGTAGAGACGGGGTTTCACCGTGTTAGCCAGGATGATCTCGATCTCCTGACCTCGTGATCCACCCGCCTCGGCCTCCCAAAGTGCTGGGATTACAGGCGTGAGCCACCGTGCCCGGCGGAATAATGTATTTTTATAACTAATTCATTCTGAATGAAAAAGAATCTAAGGTCTTTAGCTCATTCATACATACTTTCTTAAGATGAGGTTCCTCTCCTGTAACTTATGTGGATTCTCAGTGACTGCAGTGTAGTGATTAAGATCATGTTCTCTGGAGCTAGACTGTTAGGACTCAAATCCTAGAGCACTATTTACTGTATCAGGAAATGGCAATGATTGAACTCATTATGCCTCACTCTCTTTATCTGTAAAATGGGGATAAATGAGATAACCTCATAAGAGTTGATGTGAGGACAAAAATGAGATAATATCCATTATGTGGTTCGAGTAGTGTCTGGCATGTAGTAAACCCACAGAAAGTGGTAACTCTAACGATGCAAAATTTATTGAATAACTTGACATTTGGAAAACATATCACCATGAGGTAATTTAAAAAAATGTCAGTAGAAGACCAATTTCATTTTAAAACTAAATACTGTAGTAGCAGAATGGGCAAATATTTTATTAAAAAGACACAAAAAGCAATTGCAACAAAAGCAAAAATTGACAAATGAGATCTAATTAAACTAAAGAGCTTCTGCATAGCAAAAGAAACTATCAACAGATCAGATAACCTACAGGATGGGATAAAATTTTTGCAAACTTTGCATCTGGCAAAGGTCTAATATCCAGCACCTATGAGGAACTTAAACTTACAAGGAAAAAAACAAACAACTGTATTAAAAAGTGGGCAACGGATATGAAGTTTTCTTTTGATACTTTTCAAAAGAAGAAATACATGTGGTTGACAAACATATGAAAAAAACTTAATATTACTGATCATTAGAGAAATGCAAATGAAAACTACAGTGAGATACCATCTCACACCAGTCAAAATGGCTATTACTAAAAAGTCAAAAAATACCAGGTGCTGGTGAGGTTGTGGAGAAAAAGGAACACTTATACACTGGTGGTGGGAGTGTAAATTAGTTTAACCATTGTGGAAAACAGTGTGGTAGTTCCTCAAAGACTTAAAAACAAAACTATCATTTGACCCAGCAATCTCATTACTGGGTATATACCCAAAGGAATATAAATTATTCTGTCATAATGACACGTACACTTGTGTGTTCATTGCAGCCCTAGTCATGATAGCAAAGACATGAAATCAACCTAAATGCCCATCTATTGTAGACTGGACAAAGAAAATGTGGTATGCATACACCACGAAATACTATGCAGCCATAAGAAAGAATGAAATCATGTCTTTTGCAGGAGTATGGATGGAGCTGGAGGCCATTATCCTTAGCAAATTAACATGGAAGAGAAAACCAAATACTGCATGTTCTCACCTATGGGTGAGAGCTAAGTGATGAGAACACATGGACACATACAAGGGAACCACAGACACTGGGGCCCATCAGAGGGTGAGAGGAGGGAGAGGATCAGGAAAAATAACTAATAGAGCCTGGGCTTAATACTGAGGTGATAAAATAATCTGCACAACAGACCCCCATGACACAAGTTTACCTAAAAAATTAAGGTAATCCTGGACTTTAAAGAAAGTTTTAAAATTTTGTGATTCCATCAGTTTGAACCATGCCTGCTTTTGGAAACCTATCCTGATTGGCTCCTCCCCCTCATCTCCATCTCTGACTGGATTAGGTTTCCCTCCTTGATGCCCCCACAGTAGCCACTGACTAACCTATGAATTTATTCAGTTTGTATAGAAACGTCCTCTTTCTTGACTTGTCTCTTCTAATAGCATGTAAGCTCTGTGCATATAGGTTTGCCTCTTGTTTCCTGTTAGAGACACAGGACATACTGTAAGGCCTGGCATATAGTAACCATCTAATACATGTTTGTTGAATGAACACTTAAATCATGCCTTCTCAATGCTAACAGAACTTGTGCTTTTAGGTTACAGGCTTAAGAAGACAAACATGACAAGGGTGGATATGTGTGTATTGACTCTTCCAGACTTTACTGGCCTTGTAAACAAAGAAAATTACCCTTCTGTGAGATGATTAGAGAGAGGACCCCATTCCCCCAATTAGCACCTGCAGCATTAAAGCTCCATTTCTTGGGTTCAGATAGTGGTTATTGGATTTTGGGGAGACCTCTGCCAAAATGTACGGTGAGGAGGTTCACACACGAATCCCTTTTCAGCTAACACTTCAGTCTTTGCTTTTATCAGTTAATGCTTCAGTAAGCATTTTTAGAAATTCAGTAGCAGCCAGAGAGTACCAGAGAAAGAATAGCATATGAACAAGAAACACAGGAGGATGCCAAGACAGTTTTTACCTCCTCTGCAATTTAGCTCAAGTGTGGCCTTGCTTGTAAGTATCAGCCTCCTTCTGAATTTGTGTGTGGATTCAACCTTTTGAATTGAAGCATCCAAGTTTTCAGTTTTGTAGAAAACAAAATTATCCCGTCTTCCTTTAACTCTCATCAGATGTGATCCTAAAATCTACATATATAATCTTTACCTTTTAGCAGGTGTTGAACTTATAGCTCCCACTAACTGCAGAAAAATTTTAGATGAATATGCTTCTCTGCCTTCAAATCCAAAATGAATAAGAGCAAATTTGAAATCTTTCTTTCCAAATAATTTTTTTGGATAAAGTACTTAGATTAGGAAAGTTTACATTTATGTTTTCCAATTCCTTTTCCTGATAGCTCTACATGTACTATTATTTAAAGTAGCTTTTGATTTTTGCCTTATTTACCAGATTCAATTAATTGCCACTGTTCTGAGATTGCACTCTCAAATGCCCCTAGTAGCCAGACAACCACAGTAATTCAATAATATAGTCCATGCAAATAAACAAATGTGTATTTTTTCACGTTAAATTTTCAAATTTTATTCACAGGTGAAATTGTTTTGAAAGCTGAAATATTTCAGAAAAGCATTCCCAGGGCCTCCATTTTATGGCAAAAATGTATTACACCCTACTCTCAGGGCCAGCTTCAAGAACAGGTGACCTGTACCGATAAATAGTGCCCCCACGTTACACACACACACACCACACACACACAGTATTAGTTCATTTCACACTGCCATAAGGATACTACTGAGTAATTTATAAGGGAAAGAGGGTTAACTGTCTCAGTTCTGCATGGCTGGGGAGGCCTCAGGAAACTTACAATCATGGTGGAAGGCAAAGGGGCAGCAAGATGTGTCTTACATGGTGGCAGGAGAGAGAGAGAGGAGAAAGTGAAGGGAGAAGTGCCCCTTATGAAACCATCAGCTCCTGTCAGAACTCGCTCACTATCATGAGAACAACATGGGGAAAACTGCTCCAATGATCCCATCACCTCCCTTCCTCCACACATGGGGATTACAATTCGAGATGAGGATTTGGATGGGGACACAGAGCCAAACCATATCAACACATGTGGAAAGCCCTCTGCAGTTACTGTCATGAAACTCCTTATACGTTTTAAACAGACGCCTCATATTTTCATTTTGTAGTAGGCCCCACAAATTATATTTGTGGGTCCTGTATACTCAAAGCCATTGTCATTCTCCACCTGAAACAGTGCCTCAGTTTGTGCCCCTCCCACCAGGGTTTCTGTTCTCAAGCCCTCCTACGTACAGCTATGGGCCTGATTTTCCCACATACCAATTTCATTTATGGTCTACAGTTTGTATTCTAAGCTTCTCTGCCTGGTGAAGACCTCACTTCAGAACCTGGCACTTCTCTGTATTATTTCTTGCAGTTTCTGATATGATTCTGTAGTCAGACTGGTCTTACCATTATCCCCTATTTAGTGAGTCTTAACTCTATATTAAAGCTCATGCTCCTGGTTAAACGAAAAATGTGACCTTCCCTCTTTTCTGCATATCCAGAACCATCTCCAGCTGGTTAGCCCCAGTGCTTGCTTCTCCACAAATCTTCCTAATTATTCTCACACTTGAGCATTTACCCTACGGGAAAACTTTGTCATGGGCAGCTTTGTCACATAGGTATATGTGTGCCATGGTAGTTTGCTGCACCTATTGACCCATCCTCTAAGTTCCCTCCCCTTGCCCCCCACCCCCAACACAACCAGGCCCTGGTGTGTGTTGTTCACCTCCCCATGTCCATGTGTTCTCATTGTTCAACTCCCACTAATGAGTGAGAACATGCAATATTTGGTTTTCTGTTCCTGAGTTAGTTTGCTGAGGATGATGGCTTCCAGGTTTATCCATGTCCCTGCAAATAACGTGATCTCATTCCTATTTATGGATGCATAGTATTCCATGGTATATATGTACCATACTTTCTTTATCCAGTCTATTATTGATGGGCATTTGGGTTGGTTCCATGTCTTTGCTATTGTAAATAGTGCTGCAATAAACATACATGTGCATGTGTCTTTACAGTACAGTGATTTATATTCCTTTGGGTATATACCCAGTAATGGGATTGCTGGGTCAAATGGTATTTCTGGTTCTAGATCCTTGAAGAATCACCACACTGTCTTACACAATGGTTGAACTAATTTACTTTCCCACCAACGGTGTAAAAGCGTTCCTATTTCTCCACAGCCTCGCCAGCATCTATTGTTTCTTGACTTTTTAATAATCACCATCTGACTGGTGTGAGATGGTATCTCATTGTGGTTTTGATTTGCATTTCTCTAATGATCAGTGATGCTGAGCTTTTTTTTTTTTCATATTTGTTGGCTGCATAAATGTCTTCTTTTGAGAAGTGTCTGTTCATAGCATTTGCCCACTTTTTGATAGGGTTTGTTTTTTTCTTGTAAATTTGTTTAAGTTCCTCGTAAATTCTGGATATTAGACCTTTGTCAGATAGCTAGAGTGCAAAAATTTCCTCCCATTCTGTAGGTTGCCTGTTCACTCTGCTGATAGTTTCTTTTGCTATGCAGAAGCTCTTTAGTTTAATTAGATCCCATTTGTCAATTTTGGCTTTTGTTGCAATTGCTTTTGGTGTTTTAATCATGAAGTCTTTGCCCATACCTATGTCCTGAATGGTATTGCCTAGGTTTTCATTTAGGGTTCTTATTGTTTTGGGTTTTACATTTAAGTCTTTAATCCATCTTGAATTAATTTTTGTATAAGGTATAGGAAAGACGTCCAGTTTCAGTTTTCTGCATATGGCTAGACAGTTTTTCCAGCACGGTTTATTGAATAGGTCCATTCCCCATTGCTTGTTTTTGTCAGGTTTGTCAAAGATCAGATGGTTGTAGATGTGTGGTGTTATTACTGAGGTCTCTGTTCTGTTCCATTGGTCTATTTGTCTGTTTTGGTGCCAGTACCATTCTGTTTTGGTTACTGTAGGCTTGTAATGTAGTTTGAAGTCAGGTAGTGTGATGCTTCCAGCTTTGTTCTTTTTGCTTAGGATTGTCTTGGCTGTAGGGGGTCTTCTTTCATTTCATATGAAATTTATAGTAGTTTTTTCTAATTCTGTGGAGAAAGTCAATGGTAGTTTGATGATAATAGTATTGAATCTATAAATTACTTTGGGCAGTATGGCCATTTTCATGATATTGATTCTTCCTATCCATGAGGATGGAATGTTTTTCCATTTGTCTGTGTCCTTTCTTATTTCCTTGAGCAGTGGTTTGCAGTTCTCCCTGAAGAGGTCCTTCACATCCTTTGTTAGCTGTATGCCTAGGTATTTTATTCTCTTTGTAGCATTGTAAATGGGAGTTCATTCATGATTTGGCTCTCTGCTTGTCTATTGTTTGTGTACAGGAATGCTTGTGATTTTACTCATTTATTTTGTATCCTGAGACTCTGTTGAAGTTGCTTATCAGCTTAATGAGTTTTGGGGCTAAAATGATAAGGTTTTCTAACCATAAATCATGTCATCTGCAAACAGAGATAATTTGACTTTCTCTCTTCCTATTTGAATACGCTTTATTTCTTTCTCTTGCCTGATTGCCCTGGCCAGAACTTCCAAAACTATGTTGAATAGGAGTGGTGAGAGAGGGCAACCTTGTCTTTACTGATTTTCAAAGGGAGTGCTTCCTGCTTTTGCCCATTCAATATGATATTGGCTATGAGCTTGTCATAAACAGCTCTTCTTATTTTGAGCTAGGTTACATCAATACCTAGTTTATTGAGAGTTGAGTTTTTTTGTTTTTGTTTCTGTTTTTGAGATAGAGCCTTGCTCTGTTGCCCAGGCTAGTGTGCCATCTTGGCTCACTGCAACCTCTGCCTCTGGCTTCAAATGATTCTCCTGCCTCAACCTCTCTAGTAGCTGGGACTACAGGCACGTGCCACCACACCCAGCTAATTTTTATATTTTTAGTGGAGATGGAGTTTCACCATGTTGGCCATGTCGAACTCCTGACCTCGTGATCTGCCTGCTTAGGCCTCGCAAAGTGCTGGGATTACAGGCACGAGCCACCGTGCTCGGGATGTTGAATTTTTCAAAGGCCTTTTCTGCATCTATAATCATGTGGTTTTTGTCTTTGGTTCTGCTTATGTGATGGATTATGTTTATCGATTTGTGTATGTTGAACCAGCCTGGCATACCAAGGATGAAGCTGACTTGATTGAGGTGGATAAGTTTTTTGATGTGCTGCTGGATTTGGTTTGCCAGTATTTTATTGGGAATTTTTGCATTGATATTCATCAGGGATATCTACTTGAAGTTTTCTTTTTTGTTGTGTCTCTGGCTGGTTTTGTTATCAGGATGATGCTGACTTCATAAAATGAGTGAGGAAGGAGTCCCTCCTTTTCAATTGTTTGGAATAGTTTCAGAAGAAATGGTCCCAGCTCATCTTTGTACCTCTGGTAGAATTCGGTTGTGAATCAATCTGGTCCTGGGATGTTTTTTGGTAGGTAGGCTATTAATTACTGCCTCAATTTCAGAAATTGTTATTGGTCCATTCAGGGATTTGACTCCTTCCTGGTTTAGTCTTGGGAGGGTGTATGTCTCCAGAAATTTATCCATTTATTCTGGATTAACAAGGATATTCAGGACTTGAACTCAGCTCTGGATCAAGTGAACCTAATAGACGTCTACAGAACTCTCCACCCCAAATCAACAAAATATACCTTCTTCTCAGTGCCACATGGCACTTATTCTAAAATAGACCACAAAATTGGAAGTAAAACACTCCTCAGCAAATGCAAAAGAACTGAAATCATAACAAACAGTCCCTCAGACCACAGTGCAATCAAATTAGAACTCAGGATTAAGAAACTCACTCAACCTACAGAATGTGAGAAAATTTTTATAACCTACCCATCTGACAAAGGGCTAATATCCAGAATCTACAAAGAACTTAAACAAATTTACAAGAAAAAAATCAAATAACCCCATCAAAAAGTTGGCTAAGGATATGAACAGACACTTCTCAAAAGAAGACATTTATGCAGCCAACAGACACATGAAAAACTGCTCGTCATCACTGGCCATCAGAGAAATGCAAATCAAAACCACAATGAGATACCATCTCACACCAGTTAGAATGGCAACCATTAAAAAGTCGGGAAACAACAGGTGCTGGAGAGGATGTGGAGAAATAGGAATACTTTTACACTGTTGGTGGGACTGTAAACTAGTTCAACCATTGTGGAAGAAAGTGTGGTGATTCCTCGAGGATCTAGAACTAGAAATACCATTTGACCCAGCCATCCCATTACTGGGTATATACCCAAAGAATTATAAATCATCATGCTATAAAGACACATGCACACGTTTGTTTATTGTGGCACTATTCACAATAGCAAAGACTTGGAACCAAGCCAAATGTCCATCAATGATAAATGGGATTAAGAAAATGCGGCACATATACAACATGGAATACTATGCAGCCATAAAAAAGAATGAGTTTATGTCCTTTGTGGGGACATGGATGAAGCTGGTAACTGTCATTCTCAGCAAACTATTGCAAGGACAGAAAACCAAACACCGCATGTTCTCACTCATAGGTGGGAATTGAATAATGAGAACACTTGGACACAGGGTGGGGAACATCACACACTGGGGCCTGTTGTGGGGTGGGGGGAGGGGGGAGGGACAGCATTAGGAGAAATACCTAATGTAAATGACAAGTTAATGGGTGCAGCGCACCAACATGGCACATGTATACATATGTAAAAAACCTGCACATTGTGCACATGTACCCTAGAACTTAAAGTATAATAAATAAATAAATAAATAAATAAATAAACAAACAAACTTACTTAAAGCCACACAATTACATGGAAATTGAACAACCTGCTCCTGGGTAAATAATGAAATTAAGGCAGAAATCAAGAAGTTCTTTGAAACCATTGAGAACAAAGAGACAATGTACCAGAATCTCTGGGACACAGCTAATGCAGTGTTAGAGGGAAATTTATAGTACTAAATGCCCACATCAGAAAGTAGAAAGACCTCAAATCGACACCCTAACATCACAATTAAAAGAGCTAGAGAGGCAAGAGCAAATTAATCCAAAAGCTAGCAGAAGACAAGAAATAAGATCAGAGCAGGATTGAAGGAGATAGAGACAGGAAAAACTCTCCAAAAATCAATGAATGCAGGAGTTGGTTTTTTGGAAAAAAAAAAAATTAGCAGAATAGATAGACTGTTAACTAGACTAATAAGGAAGAAAAGAGAGAAAAATCAAATAAACACAATAAAAAATAATAAAGGGGATATCACCACTGACCCACAGAAATACAAACTACCATCAGAGAATACTATAAACACCTGTATGCTTTTTTTTTTACTTTTAAAAACCTGTTATTATGGATTAAGTGTAGGATGAATACACTGACCAGAAATTTCAGAAACTGAGCAACAATAACGCAGTCCCTAAAGCTAGTACTCTTTGCAAGGATCTTACAACTACACGTAGACAACATGTCTTTCTAGAAGAATTGAATAAACGTGAAAAAATGTAAAACATCAAGCAGAGTGTAAGGTTAAAGTTCCTGCCCCAGAACTAACAACAGGTGGCCCTACCATAAGGTGTGCATATGGCTGAGGTATGGTGCTACTATGAATTCTGTTCACAGAACCGCATCTGGTAACCCGTGGGGAATAGAATCTCTGTCATTGTAACCAGAATTGTGAATCTTATAGGCAACAGATGTGATGGCTTATCAGAAAATCTTAGTAATGAAGTGACTTTTATTCTTCTAGTCCATTCCCCTTTTTAGTAAAGACATTTCTTTCATGACATTCTTATCTGACTGACTACTTCAAATTAACTAGTAGAAATGTAGTACAAATACATCTTTTATTCTTGTATGTTGAACATTAATTACACTTTTTTGCGTAAGATGAATGTTTTAAGTTTTTTAGATAATTATTTACATAGATAATATATTTTTCATACAACTGTAATAAATGGAATACCAATGTTCATTTATTTTAAATGGTGTGATTATATACGTATGTGTATATTTTTTATATGTATATAAAATTTAGAAGAAAATCAAATTTTACATTTTCAGCCACTTACTTTTAAGCAAGTAATCATCTCTTGTGTACGTTGTCACTCATGTGTATGGAATCATCCTCCACTTCAAGACAGGTGGCCATTTATTCATGCGTTGTTTAAATCTGTTTCTTGATGTAATTATTTATTATCTCAATTTGGACAGTACTTCATATAGTCACCTAAATTCAAAGAAGCATTTCATGTGTTTGACCATTATATAGTCACCTTTTACTGTCTATCTACTTTCTATATCGCAACAAGAAATAAAATCTTAGGTGCTAATAATAGACATTTACTTTTATTTTAATGTTTTAAAGTAGTGTCTTAGACATTTTAAACTAATCTCCCTTCAATTAAGTCAATGTATGTTAGTGGAGAAAAATGGCAATGCAGTTTCTTAGCAAATATTATAATCAAGCTGTATAATGTTGGAGTAATGATATTACATTTTAAATCTATTATACTGAAGGACAGGGAATTACTTTTTTAAGAAAAAAATTAAGATGTAAAACAACCTAATAAAAGCATAATAATAGCTGACAACCACAATCCAGTTCTCCTTTGCACACTTGTCAAACATGCTTGCCATTTCTGATAATACATTTAGATCGTATGACAATCTAACTTTTTCAAATCATTGAACCTTAAATTCAGGTGTGTTCTTCTGAGGTTTCTCTCAAAATTTGTCAAATCCCTAGAAGAGTTTTGAAGGGCAATGTTGGTTTCATTTCTTTCCGTGTCCTCTAAAAACCTCACTGTTTTACTAATAGATGTGTTTAGATTTGACTTTCTAAGAATCTAATCTTATTTTCTTTAACTTTCAATAGCTAACTTTAAGCCATTTATATTTATGGTAAATATTGAAATTTTCTGCCATATTCTTTTGCATTTTATTTTAGCTATACTTTCTTCCATTTGTTATTTTTTTTAAACAATTCCTGCCTTTTGTTTGATTGAAAATACTCTTGCAGTTTTCAATTATATATACAGGTTTCGCTAGAAAATATACACATTTATTTCTATAACAAGATTCAGGTGTTAATTACTATCTGTATTTAATTCCCCTGGAAAACACAAGGTGGTCATATTAGAAGGCCAGCTTTGATCCCATTTCTGCCAGAGGCACTTTTTTTTTTTTTTTTTTTTTGAGACAGAGTCTTGCTCTGTCCCCTAGGCTGGAGTGCAGTGGCACGATCTCGGCTCACTGCAACCTCCGCCTCCCGGGTTCACGCCATTCTCCTGCCTCAGCCTCTCTGAGTAGCTGGGACTACAGGTGCCCGCCACCACGCCCGGCTAATTTTTTGTATTTTTAGTAGAGACGGGGTTTCACCGTGGTCTCCATCTCCTGACCTCGTGATCCGCCCGCCTCGGCCTCCCAAAGTGCTGGGATTACAAGCGTGAGCCACTGCGCCTGGCCGCCAGAGGCACTTTTTAACCCTCTGTTCCTTCTCAGATTGAAAGCTTGCCCCAATCAGGGTGGTCAGCTTTATGTCACTATTTGAATTTCTTCCCCATTTGGAGTTTACAAAGTTTTTTCACTTAGTTTTCGAAAATGGCTAGACATTTTTAAATATTTTCAATAGTTCTTTCATTATTTATTTTGTATCAAGAAAAAGTGAGCAGTTTCAGGGTATTCATACTGGCACTTTCACATGAAATTTGAAGAATTAGCATCTTTATATTTTCAGTTTTTCTGTTCAAGGATATGGTATGTTATCTGTATATTTAAGTATTATTTCTTCAAGCATGTATTCTATATCCTTATTAAATGTTACTTTTAGCCATATTTTATTAAGATATCATAAAAAGTTAAGAAATGACAACAGCTTTTGCACAAGACTGTTCATTCAGATGTGTATATATATGTTCATTCACATATACATATGTGGAACGTGTATGTATACATATATACACATATACGTGTGTGTATACACATTCCACATGTGTGTATATACACACATGTATGTTCCACATATATGTATAATATATAATATATATTTACATATGTATAAAGAGATATATAAATATATATTTATGTACATGTACATATACTTATGTAAATATATTTATATATCTCTATATATTCCACATATGTAAATAAAACATTACAATACTATATATTTAAAATGAACATTTTTTTCAAGGACATTATACTAAACACATTAGATTCATTGTTTACGAATGGAAGGGGTGTGCATGGAGATGTGAATAAAAGATAACATATATAAGTGAAACAGAAGGACCTTGAACAATGAGGAAAACAAAATGAAAAATAGTTATCTCAATTTTTTGTGCCTGATGCCTATATATGTATATATATATGTATATTTGTTTGTGTATGTATGTGTGTAGCTAGCAAATTTATGTTGTTTCTGCATCAAACTATGTAATTCACTATTGCACAAGCAACATTGTTTTTATTTTTATTTTTATTTTTCATTATAATTATTATACTTTAGGTTTTAGGGTACATGTGCACAATGTGCAGGTTTGTTACATATGTATCCATGTGCCATGTTGATTTCCTGCACCCATTAACTCGTCATTTAGCATTAGATGTATCTCCAAATGCTGTCCCTCCCCCCTCCCCCAACCCCACAACAGTCCCTGGAGTGTGATGTTCCCCTTCCTGTGTCCATGAGTTCTCATTGTTCAATTCCCACCTATGAGTGAGAACATGCGGTGTTTGGTTTTTTGTCCTTGCGATAGTTTACTGAGAATGATGTTTTCCAGTTTCATCCATGTGCCTACAAAGGACATGAACTCATCATTTTTTATGGCTGCATAGTATTCCATGGTGTATATGTGCCACATTTTCTTAATCCAGTCTATCGTTGTTGGACATTTGGGTTGGTTCCAAGTCTTTGCTATTGTGAATAGTGCTGCAATAAACATACGTGTGCATGTGTCTTTATAGCAGCATGATTTATAGTCCTTTGGGTATATACCCAGTAGTGGGATGGCTGGGTCAAATGGTATTTCTAGTTCTAGATCCCTGAGGAATCGCCACACTGACTTCCACAATGGTTGAACTAGTTTACAGTCCCACCAACAGTGTAAAAGTGTTCCTATTTCTCCACATCCTCTCCAGCACCTGTTGTTTCCTGATTTTTTAATGATGGCCATTCTAAATGGTGTGAGATGCTATCTCACTGTGCTTTCGATTTGCATTTCTCTGATGGCCAGTGATGATGAGCATTTATTCATGTGTTTTTTGGCTGCATAAATGTCTTCTTTTAAGAAGTGTCTGTTCATGTCCTTTGCCCACTTTTCGATGGGGTTGTTTGTTTTTTTCTTGTAAATTTGTTTGAGTTCATTGTAGATTCTGCATATTAACCCCTTGTCAGATGAGTAGGTTGCGAAAATTTTCTCCCATTCTGTAGGTTGCCTGTTCACTCTGATGGTAGTTTCTTTTGCTGTGCAGAAGCTCTTTAGTTTAATTAGATCCCATTTGTCAATTTTGGCTTTAGTTGCCATTGCTTTTGGTGTTTTAGACATGAAGTCCTTGCCCACGCCTATGTCCTGAATGGTATTGCCTAGGTTTTCTTGTAGGATTTTAATGGTTTTAGGTCTAACATTTAAGTCTTTAATCCATCTTGAATTAATTTTTGTATAAGGTGTAAGGAAGGGATCCAGTTTCAGCTTTCTACATATGGCTAGCCCGTTTTCCCAGCACCATTTATTAAATAGGGAATCCTTTCCCCATTTCTTGTGTTTGTCAAGTTTGTCAAAGATCAGATAGTTGTAGATATGCGGCATCATTTCTGAGGGCTCTGTTCTGTTCCATTGATCTATGTCTCTGTTGTGGTACCAGTACCATGCTGTTTTGGTTACTGTAGCCTTGTAGTATAGTTTGAAGTCAGGTAGCGTGATGCCTCCAGCTTTGTTCTTTTGACTTAGGATTGACTTGGCGATGCGGGCTCTTTTTTGGTTCCATATGAACTTTAAAGTAGTTTTTTCCAATTCTTTGAAGAAAGTCATTGGTAGCTTGATGGGGATGGCATTGAATCTATAAATTACCTTGGGCAGTATTGCCATTTTCACGATATTGATTCTTCCAACCCATGAGCATGGAATGTTCTTCCATTTGTTTGTATCCTCTTTTATTTCATTGAGCAGTGGTTTGTAGTTCTCCTTGAAGAGGTCCTTCACATCCCTTGTAAGTTGGATTCCTAGGAATTTTATTCTCTTTGAAGCAATTGCGAATGGGAGTTCACTCATGATTTGGCTCTCTGTCTGTGATTGGTGTACAAGAATGCTTGTGATTTTTGTACATTGATTTTGTATCCTGAGACTTTGCTGAAGTTGCTAATCAGCTTAAGGAGATTTTGGGCTGAGACGATGGGGTTTTCTAGATATACAATCATGTCATCTGCAAACAGGGACAGTTTGACTTCCTCTTTTCCTAATTGAATACCCTTTATTTCCTTCTCCTGCCTGATTTCTCTGGCCAGAACTTCCAGCACTATGTTGAATAGGAGCGGTGAGAGAGGGCATCCCTGTCTTGTGCCAGTTTTCAGAGGGAATGCTTCCAGTTTTTGCCCATTCAGTATGATATTGGCTGTGGGTTTGTCATAGATAGCTCTTATTATTTTGAGATACATCCCATCAATACCTAATTTATTGAGAGTTTTTAGCATGAAGGGTTGTTGAATTTTGTCAAAGGCCTTTTCTGCATCTATTGAGATAATCATATGGTTTTTGTCTTTGGTTCTGTTTATATGCTGGATTACATTTATTGATTTGCATATGTTGAACCAGCCTTGCATCCCAGGGATGAAGCCCACTTGATTATGGTGGATAAGCTTTTTGATGTGCTGCTGGATTCGGTTTGCCAGTATTTTATTGAGGATTTTTGCATCAATGTTCATCAAGGATATTGGTCTGAAATTCTCTTTTTTGGTTATGTCTCTGCCAGGCTTTGGTATCAGGACGATGCTGGCTTTGTAAAATGTGTTAGGGAGGATTCCCTCTTTTTCTATCGATTGGAATAGTTTCAGCAGGAATGGTACCAGTTCCTCCTCCTACCTCTGGTAGAATTCGGCTGTGAATCCATCAGGTCCTGGACTCTTTTTGGTTGGTAAGCTATTGATTATTGCCACAATTTCAGAACCTGTTATTGGTCTATTCAGAGATTCAACTTCATCCTGATTTAGTCTTGGGAGGATGTATTTGTCGAGGAATTTATCAATTTCTTCTACATTTTCTAGTTTATTTGCATAGAATTGTTTGTAGTATTCTCTGATGTTAGATTGTATTTCTGTGGGATAGGTGGTGATATCCCCTTTTTCATTTTTTATTGCGTCTATTTGATTCTTCTCTCTTTTCTTCTTTATTAGTCTTGCTAGTGGTCTATCAATTTTGTTGATCTTTTCAAAAAACCAGCTCCTGGATTCATTAATTTTTTGAAAGGTTTTTTGTGTCTCTATTTCCTTCAGTTCTGCTCTGATTTTAGTTATTTCTAGCCTTCTGCTAGCTTTTGAATGTGTTTGCTCCTGCTTTTCTAGTTCTTTTAATTGTGATGTTAGGGTGTCAATTTTGGATCTTTCCTGCTTTCTCTCGTGGGCATTTAGTGCTATAAATTTCCCTCTACACACTGCTTTGAATGTCTCCCAGAAATTCTGGTATATTGTGTCTTTGTTCTCGTTGGTTTCAAAGAACATCTTTATTTCTGCCTTCATTTCATTATGTACCCAATAGTCATTCAGGAGCAGGTTGTTCAGTTTCCATGTAGTTGAGCGGTTTTTAGTGAGTTTCTTATCCCTGAGTTCTAGTTTGATTTCACTGTGGTCTGAGAGACAGTTTGTTATAATTTCTGTTCTTTTACATTTGCTGAGGAGAGCTTTACTTCCAACTATGTGGTCAATTTTGGAATAGGTGTGGTGTGGTGCTGAAAAAAATGTGTATTCTGTTGATTTGGGATGGACAGTTCCGTAGATGTCTATTAGGTCCACTTTGTGTAGAGCTGAGTTCAATTCCTGGATATCCTTGTTAACTTTCTGTCTCATTGATCTGTCTAGTGTTGACAGTGGGGTGTTAAAATCTCCCATTATTATTGTGTGGGAGTTTAAGTCCCTTTGTAGATCACTGAGGACTTGCTTTATGAATCTGGGTGCTCCTGTGTTGGGTGCATATATATTTAGGATAGTTAGCTCTTCTTGTTGAATTGATCCCTTTACCATTATGTAATGGCCTTCTTTGTCTCTTTTGATCTTTGTTGGTTTAATGTCTATTTTATCAGAGACTAGGATTGCAACCCCTGCCTTTTTTTGTTTTTCATTTGCTTGATAGATCTTCCTCCGTCCCTTTATTTTGAGTCTATGTGTGTCTCTGCAAGTGAGATGGGTTTCCTGAATACAGCCCACTGATGGGTCGGGACTCCTTATCCAGTTTGCCAGTCTGTGTCTTTTAATTGGAGCATTTAGCCCATTTACATTTAAAGTTAATATTGTTATGTGTGAATTTGATCCTGTCATTATGATGTTAGTTGGTTATTTTGCTTGTTAGCTGATGCAGTTTCTTCCTAGCCTCCTTGGTCTTTACAATTTGGCGTGTTTTTGCAGTGGCTGGTACCGGTTGTTCCTTTCCATGTTTAGTGCTTCCTTCAGGAGTTCTTTTAGGGTAGGCCTGGTGGTGACAAAATCACTCAGCATTTGCTTGTCTGTAAAGTATTTTATTTCTCCTTCACATAGGAACCTTAGTTTGGCTGGATATGAAATTCTGGGTTGAAAATTCTTTTCTTTAATAATGTTGAATATCATCCCCCACTCTCTTCTGGCTTGTAGAGTTTCTGCTGAGAGATCAGCTGTTAGTCTGATGGGCTTCCCTTTGTGGGTAACCCGACCTTTCTCTCTGGCTGCCTTTAACATTTTTTCCTTCATTTCAACTTTGGTGAATCTGACAGTTATGTGTCTTGGAGTTGCTCTTCTCGAGGAGTATCTTTGTGGCATTCTCTGTATTTCCTGAATCTGAATGTTGGCCTGCCTTGCTAGATCGGAGAAGTTCTCCTGGGTAATATCTTGCAGAGTGTTTTCCAGCTTGGTTCCATTCTCCCCGTCATTTTCAGGTACACCAATCAGACATAGGTTTGGTCTTTTCACATAGTCCCAAATTTCTTGGAGGCTTTGTTCATTTCTGTTTATTCTTTTTTCTCTAAACTTCCCTTCTCACTTCATTTCGTTCATTTCATCTTCCATCAGGGATACCCTTTCTTCCAGTTGATCGCATCTGCTACTGAGGCTTCTGCAATCTTCGCGTAGTTCTCGAAACTTGGCTTTCAGCTCCATCAGCTCCTTTAAGCCCTTCTCTCCATTGGTTATTCTAGTTATCCATTCTTCTAATTTTTTTTCAAAGT
The DNA here is from genome assembly GCF_009828535.3 of Hylobates moloch. Taxonomy (NCBI): domain Eukaryota; kingdom Metazoa; phylum Chordata; class Mammalia; order Primates; family Hylobatidae; genus Hylobates; species Hylobates moloch. The sequence goes on from NW_026652298.1 coordinate 1,471,544, forward strand.
TTTTAACTTCTTTGCTATTGTTTTGAATTTCCTCCCGTAGCTCAGAGTAGTTTGATCGTCTGAAGCCTTCTTCTCTCAACTCATCAAAGTCATCCTCCATCCGGCTTTGTTCCGTTGCTGGTGAGGAACTGCGTTCCTTTGGAGGAGGAGAGGTGCTCTGTTTTTTAGAGTTTCCAGTTTTTCTGCTCTGTTTTTTCCCCATCTTTGGGGTTTTATCTACTTTTGGTCTTTGATGATGGTGATGTACAGATGGGTTTTTGTTGTGGATGTCCTTTCTGTTTGTTAGTTTTCCTTCTACCAGACAGGACCCTCAGCTGCAGGTCTGTTGGAGTTTACTAGAGGTCCACTCCAGACCCTCTTTGGCTGGGTGTCAGCAGCAGTGGCTGCAGAACAGTGGATTTTCGTGAGATCACAAATTCAGCTGTCTGATAGTTCCTCTGGAAGTTTTGTCTCAGAGGAGTACCCGGCCGAGTGAGGTGTCAGTCTGTCCCTACTGGGGGAGTGCCTCCCAGTTAGGCTGCTCAGGGGTGAGGGACCCACTTTAGGAGGCAGTCTGTGCGTTCTCAGATCTCCAGCTGCGTGCTGGGAGAACCACTACTCTCTTCAAAGCTGTCAGTCAGACAGGGACATTTAATTCTGAGGAGGTTCCTGCTGGCTTTTTGTTTGTCTGTGCCCTGCCCCCAGAGGTGGAGCCTACAGCAGCAGGCAGGCCTCCTTGTGCTGTGGTGGGCTCCACCCAGTTGGAGCTTCCTGGCTGCTTTGTTTACCTAAGCAAGCCTGGGCAATGGTGGGCGCCCCTCCCCCAGCCTCGCTGTGGCCTTGCAACTTGATCTCAGACTGCTGTGCTAGCAATCAGCGATTCTCCGTGGGCATAGGACCCTCTGAGCCAGGTGCGGGACACAATCTCCTAGTGTGCTGTTTTCCAGGCCCGTTGGAACAGCGCAGTATTAGGGTGGGACTGACCCGATATTCCAGGTGCCGTCTGTTACCCCTTTCTTTGACTAGGAAAGGGAACTCCCTGATCCCTTGCATTTCCTGAGTGAGGCAATGCCTCGCCCTGCTTCGGCTCGCGCACAGTGCGCTTCACCGACTGTCCTGCACCCACTGTTTGGCACTCCCTAGTGAGATGAAACTGGTACCTCAAGCAGAAATGCAGAAATCACCCGTCTTCTGTGTCACTCAGGCTGGGAGCTGGAGACCGGAGCTGTTCCTATTTGGCCATCTTGGCTCCACCCCCCAAGAAGATATCGCAACGTTGTTTTTAAGTGGCTCATTAGCAAGAAGTGTTCTGAGGTGAGAGTTGCTTATATTATTTCCATTTTCATAAAGACTTGTGATTATGATTTTTTTTCAAGTAAAAACTTTCATGGAAACCATAACTTGATGTGGAATCTTGTACTATCTATCAATTAATTCTTTGTTTGTTTCTTTACAATTAAAAAAAACTTGTCAAAAGCCTAACCAACTTGCCAAATGTTAACATCAATGGCAATGGAATAGTGCTACTAAATGAAAGATCTTATATATCTTTTAGGTTTCCTAAATCATCATGAGAGTTCACAATTCTGAAAATGAATACAATATAAACAATGTATATTCTTAGTCTTAGAATGAAAAAAGTCACAAGAATGTTTTCATGTGTTCTATAAGTTTCCATTTGTCTAGAAATATATTTGTCCTTTAGTTTGAGTATAAAGTTCAGAGTCCGAATGTGAGAAATATCTTCTTGACTCTCTTTCTAATTTGCAGAAGAAATTTTAGGCCATATTTATTTTTTCTTAGCTTAAGATTTTCAAAACAGGCAATTTGTTCTCACTGTATGAGTCATAGAAATATGAAATCTAATAAGGATATGGCAATACAAGTTATTTTTCCAGTAAGTACATAAGTAAGTACATATTGGTGACATCTGCATATGCATCCAAAATTTATCAGCAAATAGGAACAAGACCAAAATCACCTTTTCGACTTGCGTTTAGGTAATTTGGATTATATAGAGGGCATTTGGGAAAGAAGATAAACACTTGCTGTATAGCGAAAAGACCTCAGCATTGGGAGGCAAGTGAACTGTCTTCTAGTTTTAGCCTTGCCAGAAATTAATTTCCTAACCAAAGATAAGTTTGTTTGTTTGGTTAAAAATTCAACAGGATTTCAATATCCTTATTTGTAAAATAAAGGGACCGAGCTGGATCCTTTCGAAGGGGTAGTTTCCAGTTCCATCATTTCATGTGCCTATGAATTAAACTGAAAAATCTTCTAGCCATAAAACTTTTATTGCAGGGTTGTTTGTTTGTTTTTTGCCAATGAAACAAGGGAAGATATATGGGTATCTATCTAATAACTGGATCTGAATCTTGGGTCTAGCATCTTCTCTAAGACTCTTTCTTCAAATGTAAAATAAAGAAAATAACATCTAATTTAAATAGGATTTGAGAACCAACAATAATAAAGTGCACTTACAGCATAAACATAAAGCAGACAGTACAGATTTCTTGTTCCATAAAGTGTTAAATATGTTTCATTAAATTATTGTCATTTTATTAGCCCATATACCACAAATTAATAGAAGAGGTACTTGCAGGGTGCATATTATTTTTGAACAGGATTAATGAACATATATGACTTTTAGAATTATAAAACTGACCAGAAGTTTTGCATAATAATTATAGTGACTGCTAAATATCTCTTAATTTAATATTGAGAATTATTAAGAATGGAAGTCTCTTGGAACTGGAAGAAACAGAAATAGTCACATATGTATTGATGGCTCTCAAAGAAATTATTGTCAAATAGAAATATAAAGAGAAATGAAAGTAAAATACAAAAAAATACATAGGACAGGAACTGGCATTCTAGATTAGAAACACATTTAAGGAAATAAAGCAAATTGTCTTTCTCAAAGGGATCCAATGACCTTTAGAAAAGTCTTCTCTGGTGAGTGTCTGGCTTATCAATAAGTTTCTAACCTACTGATATGTATATATATTTTATATATTATATATATTATCTATGTTATATATATGTTATATATATATATGTTATATATATATCTTCTTTTTTTTTGAGATGTTATATATATATCTTCTTTTTTTTTTTTGTCGCCAGGCTAGAATGCAGTGGTGCAATCTTGGCTCACTGCTACCCCTGCCTCCTGGGTTCAAACGATTCTCCTGCCTAAGCTTCCTGAGTACCTGAGACTACAGGCAAGCACCACCATGCCTGGCTAATTTTTGTATTTTTAGTAGAGACGGAGTTTCACCATATTGGCCAGGCTGGTCTCGAACTCCTGACCTCATGATCCACCTGCCTCGGCCTCCCAAAGTGCTCGTTATTTTTGTATTTAAAAGAGTATATTGTTATATTTCTTTTTCAAACACACATGAATGTACAGTCATGGAATACAAAAAATAACAATTTATAAGATTAATATCAAACATAATCCATTAAGAAGTTACAATTTAAAGTACACTTCACAATGGGTTGTAGTAGCATAGACTGAAAATAACTGTTTTTTTGTATTAATGGAATTCACCTCTATAAGTTGAATAAATATTTGAGTGTCTAGTTTATTTAATAATTTTAAAGTAATGTAAATGTCACATTCTAGATAACAATTTCAGTCACCACTGACCACACCACATATTACTGATCCAAAAAGAAAACTGTAAACAATATTGAAAACAAGGAGAAAGCTGAGGAAAACATAGTAATATAAAACAGTTCCCTGTAAAACATTTAACTGCATGAACTAATTTAAAAACACGATTAGTTGCTTTAAATAAAAAGCCTCTATATAAATGTAATCAGAGGCTTTATTAAGTGGTATTGATTATAATAACTGGAAATATTGTTACCTTAAATTATTTAATAATTATAAGAAAAAAAGTGTCCTAAATTCCGCAAACATATTAAACTATTACTTTGCACAAGGCACAACAGGTCTTCTTAAAACAGGGTATGATATAATTCAGAGGCTGGCAAAGTTTTTATTAAGGGGCTTGACAGAAAATATTTTCAGCTTTGTGGGCTGTAAGATCTCTAAGCAACTGCTCTCCATCCTGCTGCAGAAAGAAGCCATAGACAATATGTAAATGAAAGGACATGGCTGTGTTTTAGTAAAACTTTCTTTATAAAAACAGAGAGAGGCTGAATTTGGCCCAAGGGCTGTAATTTGCAGATGTATGCTATAACTGATTCTTCTTGGAGTACAGCGAATGAACACGGTAACTGAAACATTTCAGTGTCCACTTACTATTCTTGCTGTAGAAAAGAAAAGAACCATAAGGTTATTTTACTTTAGACTAGGTGATTATATTATTTAATGGCTGAGGTTTTAATATGAGAACCCATTGACTCTGTCTTAGCTTTTCAAGAGGTCATACTTTTTATTCATTTCTTTTCAATATTCGGGATACTGAAGGAAGCCACAAAGAGAATGAACAATGAAGAAAGAAGCAGTTAATTCTGAAGCCCAAAAGAAATAGAAAAGAGAATCCTGAAAAGAAAGGGTTAAGCTAGTGCATGAAAATTTGTAAACAATAATATGTACTGGCTAATGAATAAGACAGAAAGAGATCAGAGAACAAATTTATCATTTACAGCTTCCTTTTTGGGTATCTGAGATAGTAGCATGAAGCCTGAAAGGCCCTCCAGAGATCATCTTCTCTTGATCTTCACCTTTAGGGAAGTGGATGTCTAAATAATTAATGACGGAGTGTGGAGGACTTCAAAACTCTTCAATGATTCAAGTTTTTGGAACCTAAACCCTACCCAGAATTTTGTTCAGTTGATGAGTGTATCAGACCATCAGGAACTACGACTGTCTGTGAGCTAGGCTCAGCTCTGTATACCTAGGCTAGAGCTGTTCTGCATATGGACTAGATTAGGTATACTGGGAGGACCTCCTTATTTAGAGATGATGGAATTTTTTTTATTATTATACTTTAAGTTCTGGGATACATGTGCACAACGTGCAGGTTTGTTACATAGGTATACATGTGCCATGTTGCTTTGCTGCACCCATCAACTCATCATTTACATTAGGAATTTTTCCTAATGCTATCCCTCCCCAGCAACACCACCTCCCGACAGGCGCCGGTGTGTGATGTTCCCCACCTTTTGTCCACGTTGTTCTCATTGCTCAACTCCCACTTATGAATGAGAACATGTGGTGTTTGGTTTTCTCTTCTTGTGTTACTTTACTGAGAATGATGGTTTCCAGTTTCATCCATGTCCCTGCAAAGGGCATGAAATCATCCTTTATTATGGCTGCATAGTATTCCATGGTGTAATGTGCCACATCTTCTTTATTCAGTCTATCATTGATGGGCGTTTGGGTTGCTTCCATGTCTTTGCTGTTGTGAACAGTGTTGCAATAAACATATGTGTGCATGGATTTTTTTAGTAGAATGATTTAAAATCCTTGAGGAATTGTCACACTGTCTTCCACAGTAGTTGAACTAATTTACACTCCCAACAGTGTAAAACGTTCCTAATTCTCCATATCCTCTCCAGCATCCGTTGTTTCCTGACTTTTTAATGATCGCCATTCTAACTGGCATGAGATGGTATCTCACTGTGGTTTTGATTTGCATTTCTCTAGTGACCAGTGACGATGAGCATTTTTTCATAAGTTTGTTGGCTGCATAAATGTCTTCTTTTGAGAAGTGTCTGTTCATATCCTTTGCCCATTTTTTGATGGGGTTATTTTTTTCTTGTAAATTTGTTTAAGTTCTTTGTGGATTCTGGATATTAGCACTTTGTCAGATGGATAGATTGCAACAATTTTCTCCCAATCTGTAGGTTGCCTGTTTGCTCTGCTGATAGTTTCTTTTGCTGTGCAGAAGCTCTTTAGTTTAATTAGATCCCATTTGTCAATTTTGGCTTCTGTTGCCATTGCATTTGGTGTTTTAGACATGAAGTCCTTGCCCATGCCTATGTCCTGAATGGTATTGCCTAGGTTTTCTTCTAGAGTTCTTATGGTTTTAGGTCTAACATTTAAGTCTTTAATCCATCTTGAGTTAATTTTCATATAAGGTGTAAGGAAGGGCTCCAGTTTCAGCTTTCTGCATATGGCTAGCCAGTTTTCCCAGCACCATTTATTAAATAGGGAATCCTTTCCCCATTGCTTGTTTTTGTCAGGTTTGTCAAAGATCAGATGGTTGTAGATGTGTGGTGTTATTTCTGAGGGCTCTGTTCTGTTCCATTGCTCTATATATCTGTTTTGTTTATATGTCACCTGTCCCAGAACACCCTCTGAGACATTGTTCCCATTTAATGGCAGTCCTTTCTGCAAAGGTGTTTTTAAAAAGGACTTTTAAAATAGTAAATCTTTAAGTATTTCTTGTCTTCACATGGTTGAGCCCTCACATTTAAATATAATTTGGCTATAGGTAAAATTCTAGCTCCAAAGATCATTTCTTCAGAATCTTTATAACTAATTCCTCGTCTTCTTGTTTCTATTGCCTCTGTTGAGAAGATTGCCATCAATCTAATTATGTTTTGTTTGTGGGTGGTCTTGACTTTTTTACTAGAAACTTCTAGAATTTCTCTTGGTCGTTGTTGTGTGTATATTACACTCCAGTCTATCTAGAAGTGGGCTTTTTCATCTTGACACTGCATCATGTATGTGTTAGGCATTCATTATTTTTCTTTAGTTCTTTGAGACTCTTAGTCATGTTTTCTTCAAATATTCTTCTGATCAATTTTTTCTATTTTTCTGGGTCTGTAACTATTGCCACAGCTACTCTCATACTCAAATGTGTATTAACGTTTTAAAATATTTTACATCTTACCTTTCCTAACTGCTTCCTACAATTGCTCTTCCATTTTCCAAATTCATTCGTATAGTAGTTCTAGCTTGTTTCTGTTTAGCTCATGTGTAGTGTACCTTATTTCAACTATTGTAATTGTTATTACCAGTATACCTTCTTTTTATTTGTCGCTTTTTGTTTGTTTATTTGTTTGAGATGGGGTTTCACTCTGTCACCCAGACTGGTGTGATCACAGCGCACTGCAGCCTCATCCTCCCCAGGCTCATGTTATCCTCCCCAGGCTCATGTTATCCTCCCACCTCAGCCTCCTGATTAGCTGGGACAGTAGGTGCACACCACCATGCTCATCTAATTTTTAAATTTTTTTGTAGAGACAGGGTTTCACCACATTGCCCAGGCTGGTCTCAAACTCCTGGGCTCAAGCGTGCCACCCACCTCAGCCTCCCAAAATGCTAGGATTGTAGGTGTGAGCAACCGTGCCTGGCCTATTACCAGTGTACCTTCTTAAGGTATAGTCCTTAGTGACCATTCCCTTTTCAATTAGCAGTAGCTCCATCAATAGAGTTTTTTTGTGTCTTTTTCCCCTTTTTAAAAATTCTTGATTTACTTGCTCTGTTAATGCTGGTTTTTTCCAGTATAATATATATTATATTTTGTGATTCCTCTTTTATTGGTTGTGCTTTTCTATATCTGGCTATTTCTTCTGTGTGAATATTTCCCCTGAGATTTCAGCCACCTTGACTGTTCTTAGAAAGAATATGAGGGCCAAGAGGTAGCCCCAACTTCAGATGTTTTGATGGGTTTGGAAGTGTGGCAGGCCCCAGGAAGACCTTCCTGTAACATCGTAAACTGGGTTTGAGAACTTCCATAGCTATGCCTGACACTGCTCTTTGTTGAAAGAGTTTTTTTCAGCTGATTTTCGTTTCCAAGTTGCAGAATAGGAGTAGAGTGAAAGAGGAAAGAAGAATCAGTAGCAGCTGGTCTTCACTCACCAGCTATATCCTTGGCAAAGGCTGCTACATTGGCCCTGCTACTTCTCTACTTTGAAATAATAACTGAGCAGTGAGTGATTCCCACAGGAAATATGGCAGAGAAACGAGCACTCTAAAGCACCCCATCTTATTTCCCGCTGAGAATGGCCCTAGGCCTGCTTCCATTCCAGACTTCCATTGCCCTTCTATTGGGCTTTAACATCATTTATCTCTGTTCACTTCCTCAAGTATTTCTCACGGCTTTACCTCAGTTCTTCAAATTAATATACGTTTTCCCTACTTCTGTGATATTTCTAGGTTGGACTGGGGAAATTAAGTCAGCAGCTGGTGATATAATCTCATTAGTAACTGAAAGTAAGTTTTATGCATAAACCGGCACACACACTCAGATGCACACATTTAGGAATGGATATTGTAACATTGCTGTGAAATAGAAAAAGAAAACCAGAAGCAATTAAAACGTCTAACTGTAGGGTTGTAGTTAGTTAGCTGAAATTCAGTCACTGGAATAAGATAAAGATTTTGATATCCAAGTGTTAGTACAAATAACTCAAAAAAATTACTAAAGTGGAAAAAATCAAAGTGCAGAACACTGTGATAAATATGGAAGATGAAAGATACATGTATACTGATACAGATACTTTTTAAAATATATCTATCCAGAAAAAAAATGAACTGTGCTGACTCTATGGGGAAGGGTCTCTGTAGAGTGGAGTTTATATATTACCATGTAATTTGGAAATTTAAATGCACACACATATGATTTTTTAAGCTTTAAAATTTACTTTGCTAATACCATATAAAAAGAAATGTTTTTGGCACATGTGTACATATGTAACAAACCTGCATATTGTGCACATGTACCCTAGAACTTAAAGTATAATACAAAAAAAAATTTAAAAAGAGAAATGTTTTATAAATATTATATATGTTCTCACACATGTGTGCACACATTCTGATTTAGAATTTTATATTCCAGTGGAAGATATTGCATAGGATTGTATTAAAACTGTTATGCTAATAGGTAAAAATCATAGAAAGAAATGTTAATCAGGACAGTTTAAAAAATTATTTAAATTATTATGTTACAAAGATGCATATTTATTTGATCAGAAGTTATTAAAGATTAGTGGAAGCTAATACTTTATTTCATTTTAATTATATGTTTAAATTTCATACTAAATAATTTATTCATCTTATGTAAAATCCATGTAGAGAAACAGTCTGCATGCTAACATAAATGAGCTTGTGAAAAGTGTCGGGTGATATTATTTAACAGAAAAAAAAAGATTTGTCGAGATTAGAGAAACCGAGGCATCAGTTGTCAGTTCATCTATTTGGAAAAGGTAGACAGAAGGGAAGACAAAAGCCAATATTCAAATTATCTGCATGATTTGTTCTTTTTTTGACTACAAATTGTCAGTGTGAGAAGGATGTGAGAAGAGACAGTAAAATCAAAACGTCGCTTTTGTTAGCAGATTAAAGTCCCATTTTTAATGGTATAGGAGCTATAGGGAGCTGTAACAATGGAGCCACACTTACCTCCATTGGCTTGTCAGTTTCCATTTTGAAGTATTGTTTTTAATGACCTATCTAGAGAGTTTAGTTTTAAAGAACATGAATATATTTAGGTGTTTCATCTATCAAAAACTCACTTGCTCTTTATGATCAGACTGTATTGTGTAAGTGTGGTGGACCTTGACAGATAGTGTCAGTTAATACTAAGGCTATGTCTACATGCATAATAATACAACGTTACCAAAAAAAATGTTCTGACTTTAATCAGAAGTCAAATCAATTAGTGCTATCTTGCTATATGCTGCTTCAATCAGAACCTATACTTCCAGTTTTCACACTAATTTCGCTGATGTGAAATGAATGAATTTGAATGAAAGCAATAGTTATGGAAAGATTCTCAAAAATGTTTGCAAACACAAGTAGACACAATAAAATTAAGTTAAAATTAAAATAACTCTGAAGTCAATTCATTTTCTTAGAGTGTATTTACAGGTGGAGGAATAGGAATAGATTTTTTCCTGGTAGGTTTCTCTCCTTTCTCCTATCTCAGTTTTTAAGAGGTTAATTACTCTAGTAATTGCATTCAATTATTTACTTTTTAATTATATTTAGGTATTTATATATTTATTTATTAGACACAGGGTCTCACTCTATCACCCAGGTTTGGGTGCAGTGGTGCAATCAGGGCTCACTGCAGCATTGACCTCCCAGGCTCAAGTGATCCTCCCACCTCAGCCTCCCAAGTATCTGGGAATATAGGTGCACACCACTATACCTGCCTAACTTTTTAAATTTTTGTAGAGATAACGGTCTCCCAAAGTTGCCCAGGCTGGTCTCAAACTTCTGGGCTCAAGCAATCCTCCCTCCCAAATCGCTGGGATTACAGATGTAAGCCACCTCACCCAGCCCAATTATTTACTTTATTTTAGAATCTTGAAAAGTTTGAGTTTTGAAGAACGAACCCAACATAGAGCAATGCAGACTTCAGAGATGAGAAAACCTAGTCAATAACAGAGGAATGGGGTGGGGATAGGGAAACAGTAAAAATGAGAAAGACAGAGAGAAAGAAAGATTTTGAGATTCCGAGCAAAACATTAAAACAACTACCCGAGGCTTGTGTGAAGCCAGAAAAATTCCTGGGCTTTTAAATCTTTGAGCCATTAACATTGTTACCCAAATATAATCACCTAAACCTGTATATTTATTTTTAGTTTAATTTTAATTGATACATAATAATAACACATTTATGGGTTACTTGTGATATTTTGATACGTATATGCAATATGTAATAATAAAATCAGGCTAATTGGGATATCCATCACCTCAGACATTTACCATTTCTTTATGTTAGGAACATTCAAAATCCTCTCTTCTAGCTATTTAAAAATACACCAGCTGGGCACAGTGGCTCACACCTGTAATCCCAGCACTTTGGGAAGCCGAGGTGGATGGATCAGGAGGTCAGGAGTTTGAGACCAGCCTGGCCATTATGGTGAAACCCCGTCTCTAATAAAAATACAATAATTAGCTGGATGTGGTGGAGGGCACCTGTAGTCCCAGCTATTAGGGAGGCTGAGGCAGGAGAATTGCTTGAACCCGGAAGGTGAAGGTTACAGTGAGCCAAGATTGCACCACTGCACTCCAGCCTGTGCCACAGAGCAAGACTGTCTCAAAAATAAATAAATAAATAAATAAATAAATAAATAAATAAATAAATAAATAACAGAAAAATATACCATAAATTATTGTTAAACATAGTCATCCTACTGTACTGTAGAACACCCTACTGTACTATAGAACTAAGTCATTCTCTCTAATTTTGTATCCATTAATGGTTCCTCCTTGTTCTCCTCTCTCCCTTCCCCTTCTCAGCCTCTGGGAACTACTATTCTACTATCTACTCCTACTTCTCTTCTATATACTCTCAACTTTTTTTTTAGATCCTACATATGAGTGAGAACATGAGGCTGAAGCTCTGCTCCAAATGTGTAGATAACTGAAGTTGCTCCTCAACTGTGCTGAACTGTTGGGAGGTTGCCACCTGCCACTATACCTCGAGATACCCGATCAACTTTATTTCCCTTGTTAAGTCAAAGGGCGATAGTCTTCATAGTTACATGTAGTTAGAATGGGGAATGGATACCCCGCAAGGATGCCTAAGCACTCATTGTCACAGTGTTCAGTGAAACAGCATTTTGAATCTGCTCACACAATTCCTTCTTCTCTGGGGTATGTACACACTGCTAACTGCATGTAGTTAGTTTCAATGTCATCCACCAGAATATACTGAGAACTTCTACTATTCTCGAATGCTTTTCGAAAAATTATCTCTACCATTTTCATACATATGACCTGCCATTGTAGCTTTGCAGGCCTTACGTTTCTCTCTTTCTCATGTTCCTCATCTGCAAAGCAGGGGTAGTCATACACTTACTACCTTGTGGATGAGAATGAACTGAGTTTACACGTGAAGTACTTAGAACAATGTCTGGTATATAGTAAGAATTCAATAAATGTAAACTATTACTACTATTATTTTATTGGTGTTACTACTTTGGTTTGGATTTTGTTATGATTGTTAATTGTGAACCCTGGAGTTGAAGAGATTTTAACCTGGGTTCTCTAGAACACAGGGCCTGAGGCCAACTCTGTGATAGTGATTTATTTCGGGGAAGGAAGTTCAATATCAAGAAATCAAGAATAAAGAAAAAGGAAAGTAAGGAAAGTAAAGAGAGGAAGAAAAGGTAGCAGATGAAAAGGGAGTGTGCTGAACAGCTGTACAAAGCTTCACAGCATAGTTGGTTTCTTCAGATGTCTCTAGAAAGTCCTTACAAATTGCATCTTGAAACATTATTTTAAGAGAGGAAGACAGAACTTGTATCAATTGCCTCCCCTTAGTCAATGTTTGTTATTATAAATAACAAATAACACCCTCCTGGGTGGTACCCCCAGCTCCTTTGGAAAATGACAAGAAAGATGCTTAAATAGTAGCAGCAGCAGCAGCAGCACAAGGAAGCCAGTAAACCCGGGGCAGTGTTCCCTGGCTCACCCTCAGCCTGCAGTGGGGCAAAACCTGGAGGGCCAGTGTGTAGGGATGGGTGCTGAGTGAATTACAGGACATTTGAACTTCAGCAGCAGTGGGAATCCCTGAGATAGAAGGCAAGAGGTGCACCCCACAAGGTGGAGATAAGGCATCATGTGTTGTGTCTTAGGCTAGAGTGACATGACAGAATATATACCATGTTAACCGTGAACCCTACATAATGGCCAAAGGACTAAAAGAGCCTCCCTTAATAAATAACAAAACTATTTGTGTATGACTACAAGAATGTAGTTGGGGCCAGGTGATCTTCCTGAAGGGACATCAGAAGCATGAAATAGCAAGAATGGCCAGACAAATCTGGAAAGTCAAAGAAATGGGTCCAGGAAAATCAGACAAGGAAACTGAATGCTAATTGTGGCTTCTGCCAAAAAAAATTATTTGTACTTTATAATGAAAGAAGAGAGGCATTTTCTCTTCCAGAGCTCTCATTCATCTCTAAAGAGTAACTGGGGAAATCTACCTGGGTCAAATACCCACCTATGGGTAGTTCTATTTAAGGGAACGGGGCTTTGTTGCCAACCAGATTGATTTGTGTGCTCAAATTCAAGAACACAGAATCCTGGACTGACAAACACACGTAGAAACGCAGTGCTCAAGTGAAAGGGATGCAAGGTAAAACAACAAAACCTTAATCTCTTCTCTCTCGCTTTCAGAATTTTGTTTATGTTTCTGTATTTTCAAACATCCATATGCGTTTATTGAATTTATTTACTTTAAAATTATTTATCAAAAGAAGTTGGTGGGTCCTTGTTACCTTAACAAGTCTTTCAGGAAATATTCTATTATTATTTTTCTGATTATATTGTCTTTTAATCATATCCTAGAATAAATATAGTGGTGCTGTTAGACTTCCTGTATCTGGCCTTAGTATTTTCTATATTTTTATATTTAATTTTTTCTTTATTTTCAATTTTCATTGGATTCTGGGAAAAATTTTCCAGCTCCATCCTTCAGCTCAGTAATACTATCTTCAGCCACGTCCATTCTGCTATTCAGTGTTATCTATTGAGATTTTAATTTGAGCAATCATTTTGAAACTATTTTTCTTATCCTACAAAGGTTATACCCTAATGTATGACTATGAGTTTACTAGGTATTTCTATTATCAGCCGTATTATTTTACCTCTTTTATTATCTCTGTTTCCTTGGGGATTACTTATCAAATAATGAGATTTTGTAATGAAGGAGATTTCAGTCATCATGAGTTTAACTACTGTTTAATTATTGTTCTCATGTTATGGGTATTATATTTCTTAATCATTATATTGGTGTCTTCTATTAGCTCTATCGTTTAGAGAATACTTCTATTTGTTCAGGCTAGTAAATATCTTTTGTTTAGAATGTTAAATGCTATTGAAAACGTGTTAATGTTTACTGATTCTTGGTTATTTATTTCTTTTTCTAAGTAAGAATCTAGGTTTATATATATATAATGTACATAATATATATAATATTATACCATTATAAAGTGATTACTTTAGCTAACTGGAGAGTATTTCCTTAGCGCAAGCTAAGCACAACCAATAAATGCTGATTCTGAATAAAGGTACTCAGATTTTAGGGTCTGTGCAGATGAGAAGAGTATATGAGTAGCTTGAGTTCTCATTGTGTGAGCTCTTTCTGCTTTCCTCTTTGTTTGTCTATGGCCTTTGAGTCTCCTTCAGCATATGCCCTGCTGCCTTTGCACAACTCTAGGTGAGTATGGTCCTGGGGCAAATGCCATAGCAACTGCTATGAAAATGGATCCTAGTGCGGCTGTCCTACTGCCCTTTAACTCAGTATGACCTGATAGCTGCATCATTGATCACTGTCTTATCCCCTGTGCATCACTCCTTGGAATATTTTCGTATTTGGTTTCCTGTGAAGATGTACTTATTTGAAAGCTTTATCTGTTCCCTGTTTAAGATTGTAAATCCTTATTTTCTGTGATGTTTTACCACCAGTCAGATCCCACTTGCATTGTATCTTCTAGAAACTCCAAAATATTTTGGTTTGCTTTTGACCTTTTTTTTTTGCCTTTCCACAAATACGTTGTTTTCTTCTCATTTTCGTATTTATCCTGTCATATAAGCAGGATTTGGGGAGAGTAGGAGCCATAAGTAATTGCGTTCAATAGGCATCATGAGGCAATACATTCTGATTTAACTTTGAAACGCATCAGACTGTTCTTTTAAACACGTACCCAATAGTAAACACATATGACAAATTTTTGTAACCTAAATAAAGATACATTTTTAATTTCTATATTTTCTGTTTGTTATATAATATTAATTTACAATTAAGTAAACTGATAGAATATTTTAGCTTATCATTTCTCCTTTGTGCACAGTCATCCTCACCAGCAGAATCACAATCAATGGGTACAAATGGGTATCATTTCACCACAAATGGTTGCCATTATATTGTCAAGCCACAATTCAACAACTATTTATTTCTATCTATACAAAGATGTAATTATAAATATTCCAGCTTTAACAACCTGGAATAACAAAATACATTGAATATCAATGACTTTTTACAAAGTATCTTATAAATCCAGCAGATAGGAACAAATCAAATTTCTCTTTGGATCTGGACTTCAACAGTTCAATTTGCATGCTGCTTAAAATATCTTAAAGAATAACTGTGAAAATCTTTTTTAGAATACATTTAGGAGACAAAAGTTATAGCAAAATGGAAATACATGAGAAACAATTTATTGCATTCAACTGAAAAACAAAAACTTGAAATGTTTGTGGAGGAACCACATTGATTTTCTTTCAGTGTTGTAGTAGAAGATTTGTGTTTTGAGAAGTTGACTTCTCACATGCTGTATTCCATTTATTCTAGGAACTAGATCACTAACATTGAGCAGAATAAAATGGATTGAATTTTCTGTAGGAACAATTTTGTAATTTGATAATTTCAGTTTGAATTCCAGACTGTGGACTCAAAATTAAAGAAGTCATAACAGTAAGAAAAAGTAATGCAAATTTATATTAATCAAGGTATTAATATCATTAAAATGATAGAATTACAATATATGTAACAACTGAAGAATCGCCAAAACATTTTGATAAGTGAATGAAGCCAGACATAGAAGGCAACATACTGTGTGATCCTACTTGTGTGAGATTGTGAAAATGGAATAACTGTAGATGGAATTTTGGAGAGAGAAAAATGTTCTACATTAAGATTCAGGGATAGCTCCATGACTTTATACTTTCATCAAAGCTCTTTCAATTGTACACTTAAATTTGGTAAATTTATAGTGTTTAAATTACGCCTCAACCAATATTAAAATTAAAATTTTTAAAAATTCCCATTGATGGCTTACAATCATTCAGACAATAAAGACCAAATCCTTTAACATGCCTAGAGATGGATTTGCATTTGTGTCTCATGTCATTCCTGAGACTCATCTTACTTAGTGCTCTCTTTTGTTGTTTGTGCTCCTGTAGTACCAGCCCTCCTCCTCCCCATCATTATAGATAGAAATGTGGTTACCTCTTCCTGAAAAGTATGAGAACAAAAGTCACTTCCACAGGATTCTTCCCTAACCACCTATACTAGGTTAGATCTCCTTGTAAAAGACCCTCGACACCCCTCTTTTCCCTCTGGAATGTGTTCTGTAACTAACTTGTATACATTTTGCTTTCGTTCTGACAGTTCTGTACACCTTCCTACAACATACATTTACAATGATAAGAGTAGAAGGTTTGGTAATGTAAAGCAAGGCTAGTCAAAGCATAAATTTGTTAGCATGAAACCACCCAAGAAGACGCTAATCTTGGCTGTGTGAAAGGTTTATCTTGAGGCTAAATGACTGAGGATCCCTCTCCTTTTCCTTCCATTTCCTATTCTGGGAGGCCCTACGTGGAAATAGATAAGTAACATAATTCACACAAGAAGCTGAGCAAAAAACAGAAAAAAAAAGCAGGTGGTGGGAGAGGTGAGAGTTAAGAAATAAGAAATGAATGTAGATAGTGCCCAAGGAAGATACTTTTTGTTCTGGCAACAATGGAGTGTTGGTTGTACTGGGGCATCCCCAGAGTCAAGAATGAAGGCCACCTGCCCATTGAAGGAGCAGCAGGCATGTGGTATCACTGAATAGAGTCAAATACTTGAATCTCCATCCACTTATGATTGTGTATGGAATGGATATGAAGCTCACATTCAAAGGAAAGAACTGTGTGGACATTGTGCAGGATTTCCTTTTTGTGTGTGTCAAGCAATGTGAATGTGATGAAATGTATTATTTCTCCCTTGAATGATAAAGAAGGTGGAGCAGAACCTATGGTTATTAAATAATTATTTGTAAAATGAATGTGTTGTTGTTTATCTCCCTAAAGATATGGACTCAATCTTTATTGTTTGCTGTGGTGTATTGTACTCCATGCCTAGCACCTTTGTCCTGCCTACAGTAGACACTAATCAATGAATAGTAATTAAATTAACAAATTATATTTTAAAGGACTAGAGGCCATTTTTAACACTTCTCGAACTGTGCTTCTCTGTTCCATTGCTGGATTAGACTACAAAGGCTCAAACTTGTCTCTCTACTGAGTAATTAACAAAAGATGTGAGTCAAAGCAAGTCAAAGCAAGTTAAATATATGTCTAAATATCATGATTCAATTGTGTCTGTGATTGGGCAAGTCAAAACCTATCAGCTTTGAAGCTTATTTAAATACTCAGGAGATATATTATTCTAATTAAACAAATTAAACAAATAAATAGTACCTCTGAAAAATCAGGTGCAAATATATAGTCTGAAAAGAAGGACATGAATTAACTGACTTTTGTTTTGAATTATGCCTTTATAGTATGCATGTTTTGTTGCAATTAAAATATCTTTCTTAATTAGTATGTAAAACATTATATTTTCACCAGCAGGAACTGATGATATTTTGCAGAAACTATAAATTTTTTTAAATTGGAAATTTTGCACTATGGAAAATTGAAGAAATTATTTTAGTTTTCAATATTAAGATTTTCTTTGTGTAGCTCAAAAATGATGAAAATAAGCAAATTTGTAAGATACTATCTAATACACTTGCCCTCTCCCAGAGTACCATTAAAATGACAGTAAGTATATTTTCTAAAAAGGCAAAACCAAACAAAACAAAAATATAAATTAATATAATCATGGCCAGAGAGAAGAGGAAGAGGGTCAAGACTCAAGCAGAGGGGCAAGTGGTCCGTATATTATCAGAATAGCAAAAACTGAATCCTAAGCTTGCAGTTGGATCCCTCAGTGAGGTCACATTCAGTTTTGTAAGAAATATACACACTGTATTCCAAAGTAGCTATTCCATTTTTTATTCCCACCAGCAATAAATGAGAGTTCCTGTTGCTTCACAACCTTGCCAGCATTTGATGTTGTCAATGTTCTGGATTTGGGCCATTTCAAAAAGTGTGTAGCTCATTGTTGTTTTAATTTGTATTTCCCCAATGATATATGCTGTAGAGCATCTTTTTAAATACTTATTTGCCATATGTATATATTTTTTGGTGAAATGTGTGTTCAGGTCTTTGGCCCATTTTTAAAAATCATTGTTTTTTGTATTGTTGAGTTTTAAGAGTTCTGGGTATATTTTGGATAGCATTTCTTTATCAGATATAACTTCTACAAATGTCTTCTAGTCTATGGCTTGTCTTCTTATTTTCTCAACATGTGTTTTGCGAGCAGAAGTTTTTCATTTTTACAAGGTTCGGTTTATCAATTATTTCATGGATTGTGCCTTTCGGATTGTATGTAAAAAGATATCTCCATGCACAAGGAAATCTATGTTATTGCCTCTGTTATCTTTTAGAAGTCTTATGGTTTTGCATTTTATATTTAGGTCTATGATCCATTTGAATTAATTTTTGTGAAGGATGTAAGGCCCTTAGGCCATGACTGAATTTGCTGTTTTATATCTGGCTGTCCAGTTCTTCCAGCACCGTTAGTTGAAAAGACCATCCTTCCTCCACTGTTATTGCCTTTGTTCCTTTGTCAAACATCAATTGACTAATGTGTGCCTATTTTTGGTCTGTCTTTTCTGTTCCATTAATTTATTCGTCTGTTCTCTTGCCAATATCATACTTTCTTGATTACTTTAGGTTTATAGTAAGTGTTGTCCTTCTCTTTTAATATTGGCTATTCCATGTCTTTTGCATCTCTGTATGAACATCATGATCAGTTTACTAATATTCACAATATGACTTCTGGGATTTTGATTAGAATTGGATTGAATCTACAAATTAAATTAGAGAGAACTAAATTTTTGACAATATTGAGTCTTTCTAGACATGAAGATGAAATATCTCTCCATTTATTCTGTTCTTGTTTGATTTACTTTATCAAAGCTTGGTAGCTTTCCTCATATAGACCTTATACATATTTTGTTAAATATATGTCTAAATATTTCATTTTATTTGGGATTCTAATGTAAATGATGCTATGTTTTAAATTTCAAATTTTACTTGTTTATTGCTGGTATACCAGAAAGTGATTGACTTTGTTTATTAATCTTATATCCTACAACCTTGCTTTAATTTCTTATTAGTTCCAAGAGGTTTGTTTTGTAAATTCTTTTGGATTTTCTAAAATAATGTCATCTGCAAACAAACACACTTTTATTTTTTCCATCCCAGTCTGTATACCTTCTATCTTCTTTTCCTCTTATTGCATTAGCTAGGACTTCCAATGCAATGTTGAAAATAAGACGTAAGAGGGAACATCTTTGCCTTCTTCCTGATCTTAGTGAGAAAGTTTCTAGTTTCTCAACATTAAGTATGATATTACCTGTAGATTCAGTAGATATTCTTTATTTATTTGAGGAATATACTCTTTTTTCTTAGTTTGCCAAGAGACTTTGTGATGAATGGGTGCTGGATTTTGTCAAACGCTTTTCCGGTGTATATTGATATTATCTTGTTAATTTTCTTCTTTAATCTGTTGATGTGATGAATTACATTACTTGATTTTCAAATATTAAACCAGTCTTGCATATTTTTAATAAATCTCACTTGGTAATGGTGTATAATTATTTTTATGCATGTTGGATTTAACTTGCTAATATTTTGTTGAGGATTTTTCATTCATTCTCATAAACCTGCAGGAAAAAGTCAACAACCTATACAGTTAAGTCTGCAGAACTTCCAAAAGGCTCTGAGATTGGCAAAACTGGTTACCTTTAGTAATTAGAAGTCAAGAAGGAATAATGTTGATTAGTTAAATGTCTGACTGAGCAAATATTACATCCCTTCTTCCCCTTGAACACTTTTTCTAGCCAGGTAGTTTCCTTCACCACGGAAGAAAACTACAAGTTTATTTTTGTGAGAGCATAAAACCAAGAACATCAGTTTCCTGGGTTTCCCTGTGTACTTTCCAGGGCAAATACACCATGTTTACAAGTAGGAGATCATGTGACTATATGCATATCAGATGCTGAGCACCTTTCCCCTTTACATTCTCAACTACGTTACTGGAAAGCTGAAAGCCAGGCTTCTCCCTCTAGACAGGAGAGAAAACAGTCTTTCCAGAGTGATTTTGACAGCCTTAGAATAAAGACCGAAACACATTGAACCTCAAGGGGATTCCTTAAGAAAAATTCCATTGCATTGTTGTTATAGTAAGGTTCACAATCAACAATATTTGTGCTCAGAGATATCAATCAGATTTTTTAGTGTTCTATTCTTAAATATTAGCAGACAACTGAGGCTTATTAGACAACTGAGGAAAACCCATAGCCAGAAAGACAGATACCAAAACCAAGAGATGAGCACAATAAACAAATGCAAATCAACAAATATATTAAACACACACAAAACAAACATGGACAAAGCGCCTATAGAATGAAGCAAACTTTAAAACATATATCAAAAATACTCTTACGGCATTATGAGTGTATCATGTCGTGATGTATGAAGGATAGGGTCCCATAATAGGGAACGTTTAAGTTACTAAAAATTTTAAAGAATACTAGATTGTACAAATTAAAGTAAATGACTCAATAGAAGACTTGAAAGTAAAAATGAGGAAATTTTGTGGCAAATTAATCAAAAAGACAAATTGATAGAAACATAGAAGATAAAATATAATTAAAAGAATAATTTAGGATACCTAATATATAAATAATAAAAATTTCAGAAAGAAAAGACCTCAGAAGAAATCAGAGGGGAAAGAATGATCAAAGAAATAATTCATAGAAAATTTTCCAGAACTGAAGGATTTGTATTAGCATTACAGATTGAAAGTATACAAAAAGTACCTGCATCAAAGCACATCATGGAGCAATTACAAAATCCTTCAAAGAAAAATAAGTCATATTGGCTTCAGACTTCAGAGTCACATAGAAAGGAAAAGTACACTGGGACAGTGACTTTAATAATTTCCAGCCTAAAATTTGACATCAATTAAATTACCAATGACAGGTGATGGCAAAATAAAGATATTTTTATATAATTATGAGCACAAATATTTCCTCTCCATGGATTATTTTCCCTATAAACATGCTGGAGAACAGAGCCACCACACCAAGAAAGTAAACAACAAACAATAATCATATGGATAAAATAAATTGAAGATCCAAAGTAGCAAAAAGATAGAGGGATTCTCAGACGAAAACTGCTCATCTGATATAGAAAGTATAATTGTCAGTGCAAATTGGGTCATATTTGCAAGTTCCCGGAGAGGTGTTTTTTTTTTTTTTATTGTACTTTAAGCTTTAGGGTACATGTGCACAATGTGCAGGTTCGTTACATATGTATCCATGTGCCATGTTGGTGTGCTGCACCCATTAACTCATCATTTAGCATTAGTTGTATCTCCTAATGCTATCCCTCCCGCCTCCCCCCACCCCACAACAGTGCCCAGAGTGTGATGTTCCCCTTCCTGTGTCCATGTGTTCTCATTGTTCAATTCCCACCTATGAGTGAGAACATGCGGTGTTTGGTTTTTTGTCCTTGCGATAGTTTACTGAGAATGATGATTTCCAGTTTCATCCATGTCCCTACAAAGGACATGAACTCATCATTTTTTTATGGCTGCATAGTATTCCATGTTGTATATGTGCCACATTTTCTTAATCCAGTCTATCATTGTTGGACATTTGGGTTGGTTCCAAGTCTTTGCTATTGTGAATAGTGCCGCAATAAACATACGTGTGCATGTGTCTTTATAGCAGCATGATTTATAGTCCTTTGGGTATATACTCAGTAATGGGATGGCTGGGTCAAATGGTATTTCTAGTTCTAGATTCCTGAGGAATCGCCACACTGACTTCCACAATGGTTGAACTAGTTTACAGTCCCACCAACAGTGTAAAAGTGTTCCTATTTCTCCACATCCTCTCCAGCACCTGTTGTTTCCTGATTTTTTAATGATGGCCATTCTAACTGGTGTGAGATGGTATCTCATTGTGGTTTTGATTTGCATTTCTCTGATGGCCACTGATGATGAGCATTTTTACATGTGTCTGTTGGCTGCATAAATGCCTTCTTTTGAGAAGTGTCTGTTCATATCCTTTGCCCACTTTTTGATGGAGTTGTTTGTTTTTCTCTTGTAAATTTGTTTGAGTTCATTGTAGATTCTGGATATTAGCTCTTTGTCAGATGAGTAGGTTGCAAAAATGTTCTCCCATTCTGTAGGTTGCCTGTACACTGTGATGGTAGTTTCTTCTGCTTTGCAGAAGCTCTTTAGTTTAATTAGATCCCATTCATCAATTTTGGCTTTTGTTGCCATTGCTTTTGGTGTTTTAGACATGAAGTCCTTGCTCATGCCTATGTCCTGAATGGTAATGCCTAGGTTTTCTTCTAGGGTTTTTATGGTTTTAGGTCTAACATGTAAGTCTTTAATCCATCTTGAATTAATTTTTGTATAAGGTGTAAGGAAGGGATCCAGTTTTGGCTTTCTACATATGACTAGCCAGTTTTCCCAGCACCATTTATTAAATAGGGAATCCTTTCTCTATTGCTTATTTTTGTCAGGTTTGTCAAAGATCAGATAGTTGTAGATATGTGGCGTTATTTCTGAGGGCTCTGTTCTGTTCCATTGATCTATGTCTCTGTTGTGGTACCAGTACCATGCTGTTTTGGTTACTGTAGCCTTGTAGTATAGTTTGAAGTCAGGTAGCGTGATGCCTCCAGCTTTGTTCTTTTGGCTTAGGATTGACTTGGTGATGCGGGCTCTTTTTTGATTCCATATGAACTTTAAAGTAGTTTTTTCCAATTCTGTGAAGGAAGTCATTGGTAGCTTGATGGGGATGGCATTGAATCTATAAATTACCTTGGGCAGTATTGCCATTTTCACGATATTGATTCTTCCAACCCATGAGCATGGAATGTTCTTCCATTTGTTTGTATCCTCTTTTATTTCACTGAGCAGTGGTTTGTAGTTCTCCTTGAAGTGGCCCTTCACATGCCTTGTAAGTTGGATTCCTAGGTATTTAATTCTCTTTGAAGCAATTGTGAATGGGAATTCACTCATGATTTGGCTCTCTGTTTGTCTGTTATTGGTGTATAAGAATGCTTGTGATTTTTGTACATTGATTTTGTATCCTGAGACTTTGCTGAAGTTGCTTATCAGCTTAAGGAGATTTTGGGCTGAGACAATGGGGTTTTCTAGATATACAATCATGTCATCTGCAAACAGGGACAATTTGACTTCCTCTTTTCCTAATTGAATACCCTTTATTTCCTTCTCCTGCCTGATTGCCCTGGCCAGAACTTCCAGCACTATGTTGAATAGGAGTGGTAAGAGGGCATCCCTGTCTTGTGCCAGTTTTCAAAGGGAATGCTTCCAGTTTTTGCCCATTCAGTATGATATTGGCTGTGGGTTTGTCATAGATAGCTGTTATTATTTTGAGATACGTCCCATCAATACCTAATTTATTGAGAGTTTTTAGCATGAAGCATTGTTGAATTTTGTCAAAGGCCTTTTCTGCATCTATTGGGATAATCCTGTGGTTTTTGTCTTTGGTTCTGTTTATATGCTGGATTACATTTATTGATTTGCGTATGTTGAACCAGCCTTGCATCCCAGGGATGAAGCCCAATTCATCATGGTGGATAAGCTTTTTGATGTGCTGCTGGATTCAGTTTGCCAGTATTTTATTGAGGATTTTTGCATCAATGTTTATCAAGGATATTGGTCTACAGTTCTCTTTTTTGGTTGTGTCTGTGCCCGGCTTTGGTATCAGGATGATGCTGGCCACATAAAATGAGTTAGGAAGGATTCCCTCTTTTTCTATCAATTGGAATAGTTTCAGAAGGAATGGTACCAGTTCCTCCTTGTACCTCTGGTAGGATTCGGCTGTGAATCCATCAGGTCCTGGACTCTTTTTGGTTGGTAAGCTATTGATTATTGCCACAATTTCAGAGCCTGTTATTGGTCTATTCAGAGATTCAACTTCTTCCTGGTTTAGTCTTGGGAGGGTGTATGTGTCCAGGAATTTATCCATTTCTTCTAGATTTTCTAGTTTATTTGCATAGAGGTGTTTGTAGTATTCTCTGATGGTAGTTTGTATTTCTGTGGGATCAGTGGTTATATCCCCTTTATCATTTTTTATTGCATCTATTTGATTCTTCTCTCTTTTCTTCTTTATTAGTCTTGCTAGCAGTGTATAAATTTTGTTAATCTTTTCAAAAAACCGGCTCCTGATTTCATTAATTTTTTGAAGGGTTTTTTGTGTCTCTATTTCCTTCAGTTCTGCTCTAATTTTAGTTATTTCTTGCCTTCTGGTGGCTTTTGAATGTGTTTGCTCTTGCTTTTCTAGTTCTTTTAATTGTGATGTTTGGGTGTCAATTTTGGATCTTTCCTGCTTTCTCTTGTGGGCATTTAGTGCTATAAATTTCCCTCTACACACTGCTTTGAATGTGTCCCAGAGATTCTGGTATGTTGTGTCTTTCTTCTGGTTGGTTTCAAAGAGCATCTTTATTTCCACCTTCATTTCCTTATGTATCCAGTAGTCATTCAGGAGCAGGTTGTTCAGTTTCCATGTAGTTGAGCAGTTTTGAGTGAGTTTCTTAATCCTGAGTTCTAGTTTGATTGCACTGTGTGTCTGAGAGACAGTTTGTTATAATTTCTGTTCTTTTACATTTGCTGAGGAGAGCTTTATTTCCAACTATGTGGTCAATTTTGGAATAGGTGTGGTGTGGTGCTGAATAAAATGTATATTCTGTTGATTTGGGGTGGAGAGTTCTGTAGATGTCTGTTAGGTCCACTTGGTGCAGAGCTGAGTTCAATTCCTGGGTATCCTTGTTAACATTCTGTCTCCTTGATCTGTCTAATGTTGACAGTGGGGTGTTAAAGTCTCCCATTATTATTGGGTAGGAGACTAAGACTCTCTGTAGGTCACTCAGGACTTGCTTTATGAATCTGGGTGCTCCTGTATTGGGTGCATATATATTTAGGATAGTTAGCTCTTCTTGTTGAATTGATCCCTTTACCATTATGTAATGGCCATCTTTGACTCTTTTGATCTTTGTTGGTTTAAGGTTTGTTTTATCAGAGACTAGGATTGCAACCCCTGCCTTTTTTTGTTTTCCATTTGCTTGGTAGATCTTCCTCCATCCTTTTATTTTGAGCCTATATGTGTCTCTGCACGTGAGATGGGTTTCCTGAATACAGCACACTGATGGGTCTTGACTATCCAATTTGCCAGTCTGTGTCTTTTAATTGGAGCATTTAGCCCATTTACATTTAAAGTTAATATTGTTATGTGTGAATTTGATCCTGTCATTATGATGTTAGCTGGTTATTTTGCTCGTTAGTTGATGCAGTTTCTTCCTAGCCTCAATGGTCTTTACAATTTGGCATGTTTTTGCAGTGGCTGGTACCAGTTGTTCCTTTCCATGTTTAGTGCTTCCTTCAGGATCTCTTTTCGGGCAGGCCTGGTGGTGACAAAATCACTCAGCATTTGCTTGTCTGTGAAGTCTTTTATTTCTCCTTCACTTGTGAAGCTTTGTTTGGCTGGATAGGAAATTCTGGGTTGAAAATTCTTTTCTTTAAGAATGTTGAATGTTGGCCCCCACTCTCTTCTGGCTTGTAGAGTTTCTGCCAAGAGATTAGCTGTTAGTCTGATGGGCTTCCCTTTGTGGGTAACCCGACCTTTCTCTCTGGCTGCTCTTAACATTTTTTCCTTCATTTCAACTTTGGTGAATCTGACAATTATGTGTCTTGGAGTTGCTCTTCTCGAGGAGTATCTTTGTGGCGTTCTCTGTATTTCCTGAATCTGAATGTTGACCTGCCTTGCTAGATTGGGGAAGTTCTCCTGGATAATATCCTGCAGAGTGTTTTCCGTCTTGGTTCCATTCTCCCCGTCACTTTCAGGTACACCAATCAGATGTAGATTTGGTCTTCTCACATAGTCCCATATTTCTTGGAGGCTTTGTTCTTTTCTTTTTATTCTTTTTTCTCTAATCTTCCCTTCTCGCTTAATTTCATTCATTTCATCTTCCATTGCTGATACCCTTTCTTCCAGTTGATTGCATTGGCTACTGAGGCTTGTGCATTCGTCACGTAGTTCTCGAGCCTTGGCTTTCAGCTCCATCAGCTCCTTTAAGCACTTCTCTGTATTGGTTATTCTAGTTATACATTCGTCTAATTCTTTTTCAAAGTTTTTAACTTCTTTGCCTTTGGCTTGAATTCCCTCCTGTAGCTCGGAGTAGTTAGAGGTTTTTACAGGAGAATTAATTTGTTATAAGGCCTGATGTGTCTGAATGTCTTCAAAAGTTTAGATAATTGACAATTTAGTTCAACATTAAAATAGTGTTAAGAAAATTGAAACAAAGACTAAAAACAATAACAACAACAAAAACAGACAATTAAGAATTAATTCCATAGGGGGAAATCAGGAAGAAAAAATTCTTACTAGTCCCTGAATCTGTTCAAAAATAGCTGGGTCTTTCATTCTGGGTGCATAGTAGTCAGGGGACTTCTCCACTTTAACTCAGAGCGGCAATGTGACTTGATTTGCCCAAACTAATATGAGAAGTGAGGCATGTTACTTTTAGGCAGAATCTTTGAGACCCAGCATGTTCCTTTTATTCATACAATCAAGCAAAGGCAGCCAGGACGATGAACAAATCCCTAAGGCCATCCTGATGTCCATGTCCGAGTGACAGCCATGACAACATGGAGCAGCATCTCAGCCAACGGTCAGAAGACATGTACAATGAGTGTAGAACAAGCCTTTGCTCTGTTAAGCCTCTTTTTCTGAATTACTTGCTGTTGTAGTGTAATCTAGTCTATCCCAACTCAGACAGAAATTTGTTCAGAAGTGGGGTTTTAGCATTAAAAAAATTAAGATATGTTACAAAGGCTTTAGTATAGGGAATGAGATGGAGAGAAATATGTATCAGGCTTGTAAATTGAACAATTTATATTACCCTATGTCAAAACATTTGGTAACATTGTTACTTGTGATACATTAAAAGGCAGGTAAGATACTTAAATATCCTTTAATTTTAGGAAACATGTTGGAAAGTCAAATATTGATAGCTTATTATTATTTTCTCCATTTTAAAAAGTACTACAAGGAAGTGAGGAAGTAAAGGAAAATTGGCTGGTTTCCAAGGATGTATGAAAGGAAATAGCAAGAGTTCAGAATTGTGGGGTTGGAAGTGACAATGAATTATCATCCTTACCCAGTAAATTATAAAACTTAAAACATGTTTGGCTAACAAAGGCTAATTAGGCTTTAGTTTTGTGGCAATGATAAAATCAGTGATACAACTGTTATGCTGATTGTTACAGTGTCTGACTAAGATGCTTCCCAGTGAATCCTTTCAGGCGGAAGTGGCAAAAAGTTCAGCTCTCTCCTGACAACTTATTCTGTCAAGGTAACCATAACTAAGTGAGAGAGAGAGTGGGGGTGGGGAGATATAGAGAGAGTAGAGAGAGAGAAAAAAATGCTGGAAAGAGAAGGATGGAAAGAGGTTGGTCTCAAAAAAATTGTGGATGTGATCAGTACATGGTTTGAAATAAAATATATAAGCATCTGAATAAATTTGTAGGAGGTATAGTCAAAAGAAAAATTCATGACAGGGAAACAGGCTAGGAAAAATGTTCATTTCCCCAAAAGTGCATATATCCCAATACCCATTCCATGTATAGTCTAAGAAGATAATAAAAAATAAGGGGCTTATCCAAGGTTGGAAGTATGGGCCATGGAGACCAATAGGCTAAAGCATTCAAGGAAGACTTTACTCCCTATTCTCCTAACTTTTGCCTGAGAGGATTTAGAATGCCTTTAAATTAATGACTGATGTGTTTCTCTCCTTGTTCCTGTTTCTGAAAGTGTTGATTGAGTCATTCCATTTCTATTCCACAATTGTATATTGGCTGTGTGTGCGTGTGTGTGTGTGTGTGTGTGTGTGTGTAGGTGAGTGGACATGCTTAGTGAAGCTGATAATTTGTTTTTGATTTTGGTGTTCATAGGTTTCATGACTGGGAGAAGTTGTATCTGCACCAGATGTACACTATCACAAGATTCTTTACTTCATGCTCAGTGCTATGAATGGCAAGAGTTTTTGAGTTTTATCCCTTGGGAAAAAAAAGGAGCAAACTTCTCTCAGTGACTGCAGTGTGTCTCTCATTTTCCCACAATTGAATGACAATACTATATTGAGTCTACACGTATCCCAACATTGTAGGTTGGGTATATGGAATGGGGCATGTTTTGATCAAGTTTAAGGATACCAAAAGAACTATATTTAGAGAATTACACCTGAGGAGTGGGAACCTCATCTACAGCTAGACCAGATTTACGTAATGAAATCCTAGTTCTCAGTCCCAAGCCTGATGCTGTAATGTGATGAGAATTTGGGGATGTGGCGTTGTCCAGAGGGGTGAACATATTTTAACAATGGTAGAAACATAAATAATTTGTACAGGATAAACTGGAGACTTTAAAATAATGCATAGAGATTCTTTGTTACTTCTTCTTTGAGTCTTGATGGGCTTTTGATTTTTTTGACCAATACAATGTAGAGCAAAAGATGCTATATGAGTTCTGAAGCTACATAATAAAAACCATGCAACTACTACCTAGTCCTATTCTCTTGGGACATTATTCTGAGTAAGGGCTACTGTTATATAAAAAGTGTAGACTATCACCCAGGAAAGGTCACATGTGGGTGCTTTGGTTCTCAGCTCAAGATGACCCCCGGCCAGTAGTCAGCATGGTTTCCCGCCATCTGAGTGAGCTATCCTTGTTATCCTGCCCAGTCAGGCTTTCAAATGAGTGCAGCCCCAGCCATTATAGATGTGCAGCTGCCATGAGAAATCCCAAATGAGAACTACTCAGTGGAGAGCTTCCTGAATTTCTGACCTACAAAATCATGACAATTTAAAATCACTGTTTTAAGCCACTAAACTTTGGAACAATTTGTTGTACAATAGTAACCAGAAAATCTGCCTGCAGTTTATTCTCAACATGGGAGTCAGGGTGATCCTTTGACAAATTAAATGGAACTGTGATACACTTGCAATGAAAAATCCTGCAATGAAGTGGCCCTACCAGATGGGCCCAATTTTCTGACTTCATTAGTTCCTGTCCTGCCCTGCTTACTCAACTTACAACTGTGCTGGCCTCCACGATATTTGCATATCCTCTCCCTGGATATACCTACCCTAGGGCATTTTCTCCATGAGCTTTCTCTACCTGGAACCCACCACCTCCACAGGTTCACTTGGCTAGCTCCTTCATGTCTTTTGTAATTTTGTTAAAATCTCTCCCCTCAATGAGGTCTACTCTAAACCTCCTCCCTCTATTCCTCCTTCGTTCACGACATACTTGATCCCCAACTGTACTCTCTTCATTCTACTTACTTTTTGTAGCCCTTTACACCTTCTAACATATTCATTTGTTATGTCTTTTATTCATTTACAATCTCTTCTTGCTAAAATATATCAATGAAGAGAGGAGTATGTGTGTGTGTGTGTGTGTGTGTGTGTTTGTGTATGTATGTGTATTATGTGTATGACATTACATCCCAAATGCCTGTAACAATGCTTGGCATATATCATGGCATATATCATGGCTTATAAAGTCTTGTTAAAATGTGAGTGAATATATAGAAAAAGTTTTAGAAGGAAAATCTATTGAAGGTTAGCATTTGTTCAGATTAACCTGTTAAATTTTACTCTTACTATTTTCCTTACAATTTTAAAATTTAAAGTTTACTTAACTTTTTTTACATAACCATTTTTTTACAGTAAAAGTGCATTAATTTCAATTAAATCATGCTTTTTAAAAACGAAAAAGAAATACTCAAATCCCAGCATTAACAAATCATTCAGTTTTAGATCTCAAAGTCACAAATCATTGAATTGTTTTATACGAAGTTAAATGATGCTATTTCGCTTTTGAATATTTTGGAATTAAAGTCTGCTTCTTCATTTTGTGATAAATTCGGGAAAAGTAATAGTTCAAATTCAGATTTTGGATTTCATCAAGGGTATCATTCATCTACCATAAATAAGAAAATTCCAAAGCAATGCTGATATGCTGTCCTCATCTCACTCTATTAAGTTACGCCCATGATATCATTGTAAGCTAACATAGTTTTCACTCATAGTAGTGCTCCCCAAAGGGTATCTTTCCAGAGGGTCCTTATTTTGGGTTAATTTAATGTATGGTAACTGAGATTTTTGATCAATTATTTACTCAGGTTTATTCTGATGGCTGTTTATGAAAATATTTTTAATTATCAGAACAAAAAGCCTTTGCATTCTTCATTAATCTATTTGCTCACCTCACAAACAAAAACTTGCAAACAAAACTTTCATCCATTTCAGAGATATTTTCCATTCACTTTTTAAACTAGTTTTGAAGACTTTGCAATATGTATATGATGATTACTTAGCAAAAT
The DNA here is from genome assembly GCF_009828535.3 of Hylobates moloch. Classification (NCBI taxonomy): domain Eukaryota; kingdom Metazoa; phylum Chordata; class Mammalia; order Primates; family Hylobatidae; genus Hylobates; species Hylobates moloch. Next base: position 1,501,770 of record NW_026652298.1, read on the forward strand.
TATAGGTGCTGGTAGTGTAAACTGAAACTAACGCTTCATCCTGTAAAATAGAAACATCTATCAGATAGCTAAGAGAACTTCCATAGAGAATATGTTCACTGAAAATCCACTTAATTTGTAAGAGTTCAAAGGATATCCATTCTTAACTGAATGACATCAAAAAGAATTGTAAAAATATCTTGTCAAGCAGCATTGTTGTGCTGTCTAGCTTTTTAATCATAGCTTAATGTTCATGCTATTAATGTTTCTGCAAAGACACATAGAGGTCAAGGATGCAGGGAGAGAGAGAAATAGAGAAGGAGAGAATGTGTTAATTACATTTTCTGGGAGTTTGGTAAGATGATGTGACTGCCTTTAGTAAACTATATTAATACTATATTTATAAGTGTATGATCTCATTTTAAAATAATTCCTTGAATATAAGAATTCAAGAGATTGGCAAGACAAGAGCGAGTCAAAGGTAAAGTATAAAGGACTTAATGTTTATTAATATTTATGAAAATACAAAAAAGTATACATAAATAAATGGAATTGATATATTAAAGAAATTCAGTCAATAATTTGCATATTTGGCATTCAAATTTTGTATCTTATTTAATTTTTTAGAATCCAATTTTTAAATAGTATAACAATAATATACGTAATTGAATATGAGTGTATTTATCAAAGTGATTAGAATTAACATTTGATGTGGGAGTATTATATATATCTCTATATAGCTATATATTAAAATCACTCACTATCCCTCAAAAATGTATACACATGCATGTGGCCATGTACAGGCACATATTAACATTACTCAAAGAGAAGCATCGATTACAAGTGTTCTGGTTAGCATTTTCAGATAATTTATTATTTAAACCTAAATGAAAAAACACTTCCCTTTCACTTAAAAATCTTTCAACTTACAAGCATTAATTCTAAAATGTGTTCACAGATTTTTAAATACAGATGCAGTGTCAGGATTTGCCTTGAGTACTATTAAAAGGCTCTGATATAAATTTTGTATTGATAGCTTGTGTGTTTTAATATTGAAAGTAACAGATAACAGTATCAAATACATGATATGGCCTAGAGTTAGCTTTCCTGAATATCTAACTTTCAATTTTAATGAAGAGATACCTTATTTTTGCCTTCTTTTATCAAAAATTTCAAGAGCTATAATTTTCTTGCTCCTCTCAGAGACAAAGCATGCCGATCTCATACAGCAAGTGTACTCTGAAGGCTATAAATATTTGCTATTCAGAAAACCTCAATGAGGGTTTAGTTATTTAAAACTAAAGAAAGAAAATTACTATTAATAATTGGTTTCAGCTAATGAAATGTTTTTATGCAAATAGGTGGACCCTAAATATGACCTGGAAACAAAAGGCTGCTTAACAGTTACTATTAAGCAATACATTAGTAGATCAATTAAACAGAACTTCTTTTTAATGAATGTGCTGTACCCTCGTTGCCATAGTAACCTGGAAAGAGAAAGCTTCAGAATGCTAATAACATGAGAAACACAACAAAATGTTTGTAAACATACACCTTGAAATTTGTACGATCAGTGAAGTAATAAAAGGGTGTTGCAAAGAATTTCACAGCACAAGAGAAAGGACACAATTCAGAATTCAAAGTATTACATTATTTTTTTCATTATGCAGATCAGCCAAGAAACTGCCAAACATTATGAGTCACACTCACACGCCTTAGCTGATATAAGAAACATTCTGCTTTCAGGGTTTGGAAGTAATTATGTCTAAAATCATGTAGTATTAAGTATTAGTGAAAAATCCATGTAGGTTATTTTATCAGAGTGAAGATGAAGCTAAGACAGGGTTAAAAAAAAAAAAATTAAATTCATCACATATGTAACATTTTCACCAGAAGACATAATCTGTATAAGCCTCTTTTCTCCTTTACTTTTTTCCCTCTAATTCTCTTGTTTGAAACCTCTTTTACCCCTTTGTTTTGGTGCATGCATTAATAATATTTGATTTGGCTTAAACAATTCCTAATAAACTGAAATGTCTGGAGCTCTATAGACAAATACTGTTATTAATGCAAGTACAATTACTGAATTGAACAAGAAAAATAATTTGGGCCACTTTAGTTTCTTGACATCCAATGATAATTACTCCAATTTAGGTTATACTTTAAAGAGAAACAAAGCAGCGAAATAGCAATTCTATTCATCAAAGAATTAATTTCTTTCCTATTCACTATTATGACAGAGTATTGGATTCTTTTAGAATCTAATAAATCAGAAATTCCCCAACCATTTTGTACCAAATTTCATTCATAATTAGTGAGATAGCAGTTGGGACAAAGACAACATTCCTGTGTCAGTGAAAGCAAAGATAAGATAAAGAGCTTGGCATTGTCCAAGGACATAAGGTTTGGATCCTGTCTCAGGAACCTACAAATCTGACAGAATGTGAATCTCCCTGTACTGTAGGCCTGGCTGCTTCCTGATTGGCGGAGAGTGAAAAACCTTTCTGTATCCGTTCAACTTGAGTTAATTACTAGAGTATCATTTCATATTGTTGATTTCATGTCAATAACATAAAGGTGGTCAATGTGTTTGCTGCTTCAAATAATTATTATTATTAGAAATGTACTTTATAATGATATATTCCTTAAAGAAAATCATATTTCTCCAGAATCTTGTCCTGGTACCTAGGAAGAAAATTACATGTCCCACGTGCTACTGTTAAGAGGTCCACATTTTCTTCCTGCCCCTATATTTATTCAGGCTCCACTGTCTAAACATTTGATTGGAAACTGGCACTATTTTGATAATAATCATTAAATATGAATTACCTGATCCTTCTAGGTATTAAAAATTGGGAATTTTTCAAAATTCTGAAGGAAATAAATTTTTTGACACAGTTCACATTAAGTACATTTTACTGAACAAAAACAGCAGCACAGATTACTGCAAGTGTTATTACTCTTTTAATATGAGAAAAATTTATTACGTGAAAATAGCCATCTCCCAAATAACCAAAATAAATAAATGTTAACTTTTGCCATATTTGCTTTAGATCTTTCCTTTCATATGAGAAATAAACAAACCATCATATACTTAAATTCCTTTTATCATTCGGAGGCTTAATCATTCTTCTGTGCCAGCAGGTAGCTGTGATCTTGAATTTGGCTTGTAACAATTCAAAACAAAAGTTCCACAGAAAAGAACTCGTAAGTAACACAGGGAATGTTTCGATTGCCATATGTGTTATGCTATATCTGGATGTCATACTATGTTTTGTTGTTTTAAACTCTTTTTATGTTTAAACAATGAAATCAAACAAGGTCATTCTAACATAGTATTTCTGAACTCGACACATTTTATTTGTCCATAAACCTGTTGATATTTAGATAATTTCAGATTTTACCTTATACAAAAACGCTACACTATTTAACATAGCCCTACTATTGTCATTTCCTGGGAGTGAATTATCTCATTTGTTGGATTGTTTGCTTACATTTTTTTTTCTTGTGGTTTTCAGGTTTGAATTGATTAGTACCTGTTTCTGGGTTTCAACAACTTTTTCATCTCCTACCTGAACTTGTCCTCTTGTACACAGCCATTACCTGTTGTCTCTATCTGTCCTCCTCAGGTACCTGTTATTTGAGACTAGGTAACATATTGGCAATTGGGGTCTGTGCTTCTTTGTGTATACTGCAAATCCATTAGGTATTTTTCCCAAGTTAACGTTTTCAGGCTATTTTTCCTTCCTTCTTTTTCCCAAGTCAAGTACCTGTAGTCAGTTGCACACCAGAGTGCCAGATATTGACCACAGGCTGTATTGGCTGTCAATTACAATGGGAGGCTTTTTCTGAGTGTCTAGTTTTGCTGCATCAAGCCTGGCTTATTATTGGAGGACATAAAAGTACTTTTGATCTCTAATAGGAATTTAACTTCATCTTCTGGAATAAAGGGCTTGAGGAATGTGGGTAGTAAGCTACAGTCAGTTACTTACATTTGTAATAAGCCTAGGCTGTTTGATAAGATATGTGGGCCAGAGGTAATCCTAATAGGATGTTAAATAGAATAGATGATCTTCCTTATTGTAAGAGTAGGTTGTAGCTAGATGAACAAGGCATTCATTCATTCACTCTTTCATTCACTAGATAATTATTTATTCACTTCATTAATTAAAGTCAATATATGACTTCATTAATAAAGTCATAATAATTTATTGACTAATTATTTACGGGCTTTAAGCCAGACCCTGGGATAAAACAAGGTCTAGTAAGATGACAAGATGAGGTCTCAATCTTCTTGGTACTTACGAAATTTACCTACTGATAATTTGTGAGACTATCTTGTAGCCACGATAGTTTTAAGAGGAAATACAAAGGGAAATATGTTATTTCTAGTCTCTATACATATATAGGCATATAACTATACCTTCCAATTCAGGAGATTTATAGATATATAACTATACCTTCCAGTCCAGGAGATTAATTAATATTATAAAGGCTTACTTCTGGTGTGGGTCTGAGGAGTTTCATTCCTGGATGAAATAATTCAGGCCTCCAAACTTCTTTAGTTTGTATTGCTACCATCTTAAAAATATGGTCACCACAGATGTCACCAGAGAAGAAGAAAACATATTAGAGGTTTGAACTAGATATATTTCCAGGGCTGCATATGGGTATCAGTTACATCATTCCTATGCATAATATATTGCCAAGAACTTAGTCATGTGGCCCCCAACCTGGCTGCAGGAAAACATAGCCTTCTAGGGTGCCCAGGAATTGGAATTACATTTGTAAGCTCCTAACTAATGTTTGTTATTTTGTGATTATTTCTGTAAATAATATATTTACAGGTTATTTCTGTAAATAATATATTTACTGATTATTTCTGTAAATAATCACAAAATAAAAGTAAGAAGAAAAATGAGATGTGTAATGATATAAATATGAATCATTATTTTTAAGATAGGAAGAACTCAGTTTGTCATTTCAATTAACTTTACTCCATCCCAAGACAATGTTTTAAGTCCTTCATTGGTGTGAAGTTTCAGAGGACATTCGAAGATGCATTCATCAAGTGTAGTTCAATCAACCTGGATTTTTTTCAAAGTTATGATAATTTTGTTTCAAAGTGCAACCATTATGTTTAAAGACTTGTTGAGGGTCTCAATGAATAAACCACTTTCATCTCCACAAAATGAATAAAATCAATGATATTGTATTAGTTTTCTGTCGCTGCATAAAGACTGTATAAGTCCATTCTGACGCTGCTAATATAGACATACCAGAGACTGGGTAATTTACAAAGAAAAAGAGGTTTAATGGACCCATAGTTTCCCATGACTGGGGAGGCCTCACAATCATAGGGGAAGGCAAAGGAGGAGCAAAGTCATGTGACTTTGGAGGCAGGCAAGAGAGAAAGCATGTGCAGGAGAACCCCCCTTTCTGAAGCTGTCAGATCTCGAGACTTATTCACTAACACAAGAACAGCATGGGAAAGACCAACCCTCATGATTCAATTACCTGCCACTAGATCCCTCCCACAACACATGGGAATTATGAGAGCTACAGTTTAAGATTTGGGTGGGGACAGAGATAACCATATCACATGATAGCTGTTACCACAAATTTTGCAGCTTGAAAAAAAAACGCCATTTATTAGGCCACAGTTCTGTAGGTTACAAGTCTAGGTACACGTGGCTGGATTTCTTTAAGGATATCACAGAAATCAAGGTGTTGGCCAGGCCAGGCTCATATCTGGAGGCTGTGGAAAATAACTCACTTCCAGGCTCATTAAGTTTTTTGGAAGAATCCAGTTCCTTGTGACTTTTAAGTCCTAGGTCATGGTTTCCTTTCCTGCTGTTGGGGAAGGCCATTCTTTTCCCTAGGAGGATGCTCATATTTCTTGCCATTTGGCCAGCAACAGCATATTGAGTCCTTCTCACACTTAAAGTCTTTCTTTCCTGCCTTCCTCTTCTGTATTTATGGGCCCGAGTGATTAGGTCAAGCCTGCACAGAGAATCTCCCTATCTGAAGGTCAGCTAGGCCAAATAGCATAACAACACCTCATCAAACTCACCAGTTCCAGGGATTAGGGCGGCACATCATTTGGGGTGGGGGTAGAAGTGAGGGCATTTTAAAAATTCTGCCTACCACAAATATATTTAAGGAAAGTCATTTTTAAAATCCTTGAGGAAGAAGGTAATCATTCAATAATTGTATTGGAGTACTATTTTCAGAAGAATATGGATATAGTTCTTTTCTAGAAAGTCATTAAAAACCCGGCCGGGCGCGGTGGCTCACGCTTGTAATCCCAGCACTTTGGGAGGCCGAGGCGGGCGGATCACGAGGTCAGGAGATCGAGACCACGGTGAAACCCCGTCTCTACTAAAAATACAAAAAATTAGCCGGGCGTCGTGGCGGGCGCCTGTAGTCCCAGCTACTCGGAGAGGCTGAGGCAGGAGAATGGTGTGAACCTGGGAGGCGGAGCTTGCAGTGAGCGGAGATCGCGCCACTGCACTCCAGCCTGGGCGACAGAGCGAGACTCCGTCTCAAAAAAAAAAAAAACAACAACAACAACAACAACAACAAAAAAAACCCAGTGTCTTTCTTTGCTTCTATTCCCTGCACTGCATTTTACTTATATAGAAACCTCACTTTATTTCATGATTAACCACTCTCATCACAAGGAGTGTAATATAGTATTTTCTCAGTAGGAGATAAATGTAACACTTGAGAATACTTGGATGTTTCCTCTTGTGCAGTAAGGGCTTGGAATAAGCGATAGAAACACATATTGGCAAATGTACAGATACAAAGCCTATATGTTGTCATTTATATACCAGGACCACGGTACAGGAAAGTCTCTGAGTGTAGGTCCCCCATTAATGCCATTTTACATGTTGGATGTTAACAATAAAAAAGTGTTATCTCCTTAAAGCTTTGAACACAGAACTATGAAGATCAAGAACTATGTGGATTGAATTGTCACTGCCAAGCACACAACGGAGGTTTATATACAGGAAAAAATATGTAATAGTGGTACCCAAGCATATTTTGTAAAAGCCAAAGTTACCTGGTGTAATTTCAACTAGAACAACTTCAAAAGCTAACAAAAAATGTCAGCAAATATAAATAAATCATGTTTTTTAAAATTTTTACACAGAAAATTACAAAAACTTTCGTAACTTGTATTCATGGCTGGCACACATAGGAAACAAAAATTAACTCTATGTAAGTTATATGTAAGTTTCCATTACTATGCATGATAATTTCTCTACCCACACAGCATCTTATGTTCGGTAAAGCCATTTTCTGTGGCTTTTTTCCTTCTCACATTTAGCTGTAGTTTGCACAAGAAATACAAAATTAATAACAGTCTAAAATATATTAAATGGCTCTGAAATTATTCAACATTACCAAAAAGTATAAGGTCTATATACATAAAATCAGTGAATTTTTTGTAAACAAATTAGGATTTTTGTATTTGAGTGAATCTTCTTCAAAAAGTTATCTAGGATGTCTAAAGAGTTATCTTTACTAACATTGCCATTAAGCAATGGATTTTTGTAGAGTTGTAATTCAGCAAAATATTTTTGTAACATATCCATTCAATGAATATTTGCCGCAATTTTTTCCTGTTGGAGTGTGTAGATGTTGCACTTAAAATCCACAGGGCATTTGTGTTAAATGTTCTCATCAGTAGTGACTATTTTTCTTTTGATGATTGATTTATTAAACATTTACAGTTTAACTTGCTGTTAAGTCTAATTTCTAAGGTAGATGAAAAAGACGTTCTTGAGGCCGGGCATGGTGGCTCACACCTGCAATCTCAGCACTTTGAGGGCTGAGGCAGGCAGATCACCTGAGGTCGGGAGTTCGAGACCAGCCTGACCAACATGGAGAAACCCCGTCTCTATTAAAAATACAAAATGAATTGGGCGTGGTGGCACACGCCTGCATGCCTGTAATCCCAGCTACTTAGGAGACTGAGGGAAGAGAATCGCTTGAACTCGGGAGACAGAGGTTGTGGTGAGTCGAGTTCATGCCATTGCACTCCAGCCTGGACAACAAGAGTGAAACTGTATCTGAAACAAAAATAAAACAAAACAAAACAAAAAACAAACAAACAAAAAACCCCAAAAAAGAAAGAAAAAGACATTCTTGCTCCCAATGTAGTGTATTAACATTCTTCACTTGTCCAAAGCAACTTCTAGATTTCGGACTCTTTATTTTCCGGTTTCATATAAAACCCATATTTTCCTTTGTAACTTATGCTCCTATACTCAACAAACTACATTATTCCTCGTTCTTCCTTTATACACTAAAAACCTTACTAGTTTTGTGATGTTGGACAAGTTAACATTTCTATGCTTCGTTGCACTAATTGTACCCACCATATAGAATTACTGTTTCCTGGACCATGGGTCTTCTTTACAGGATCCAAAACTACGATGAATATTACTAATCCATTTTCAGTTTCATATGGGGTCCCTTCATGTGCTAATGTGCCCCTAAGACTTACAGGTGTACCTCAGTGATTTGGTGGGTTGGCTTTAGATCACAGCAGTAAAGTTAAGATTGCTATAAAGGTAGTTACACAAATTTTTTGGTTTCCTGGTGCATAAAAAAGCTATGTTTACACTGTACCATAGTCTCTTAAGCATGCAATAGCATTATCTCTAAAAAAGTACATACCTTAATTAGAAATATTTTATTGCTAAAAATGCTTTAAATCATCCAAGCCTTTAGCAAGTCATAATCTTTCTGTTTGAAAATCTTGTCTTAATGTTAATGGCTGCTGACTGAACAGGGTAGTGGTTGCTGGAGGCTGCATTGATTGTGGCAATTTCTTAAGATAGTACAATGATGCTTGCCACATCAATTGGCTCATTTATAGCCAAAGATTTCTCTATAGCATACAATGCTGTTTGACAGCATTTTATTCACAGTAGAACTTCTTTTAAAATTGGAGTCAATCCTCTCAAACCCTGCTGCTGCTTTATAAACTAAATCATTTGTTGTCATTTCAGTGATGTTCACAGCATCTTCACCAGGAATAAATTTCATCTCAAGAAATCCATTTATTTGCTCACTCATAAGAAGAAACTCTTCAACTGTTGAAGTTATATCATGAGATTGGAGCAATTCAGTTACATCTTTAGGTACCACTTCTAATTCTAGTTATCTTGCTATTTCTATCACATCTGCTGTGATATCCCCTAGTGAAATCTTGAACCTTTTAAAGTCACGTATAAGGGATGAGACCGACTTCTTCCAAACTCCAGTTAATGTTGATATCTTGACCTTCTCCCATGAATCATGACTGTTCTTAATGGCATTTAGAATGGTGATTTCTTTTCATAAGGCTTTTAATTTACTTTGCCCAGATCCATCAGAGGACTCACTATCTACGGCAGCTGTATCCCTGCAAAATGCATTTCTGAATAACTGAATTTGATAGTCAAAATTACTCATTAATTCATGTGCTACAAAATGGACGTTGTGTTAGCAGGTATACAAACAACATTCATCTTCTTGTCCGTCTCCATCAGAGCTTTTGGGTGCATTGTCAATAAGCAGTAATATTTTGAAAAGAATCTTTTCATCTGAGCAGTAGGTCTCAACAGAAGGCATAAAATAGTAAAACTTGCTGTAAACAGACGTGCTGTTATCCAGGCTTTGATGGATCATTTTGGAACATAGGCAGAGTAAATATTGCAACATTTTTAAGGCTTCTAGAATTTCTGAAATGATAAATAAACATTAGCTTCAACTTAAAGTCACCTGATACATTAGCCCCTAACAGAAGAGTCAGCCTGTTCTTCAAAGCCAGGCATTGACTTTTCCTTTCTAGCTATGAGTCCTAGATGGCATCTTCTTCCAATATAAGGGTGTTTCATCCACATTGAAAATCTGTTTAGTGTAGCCACCTTCATCAATTATATTAGCTTGATCTTCTAGGTAACTTGCCACAGCTTGCACATTCGCATTTGCTGCTTCACCTGGTACATTTTTATTATGGAGATGGCTTCTTTTCTAAACCTCATAAACCAACAAACTCTCCTAGCTTCTCTTTAGCAGTCTCTTCACCTCTCTAAGCCTTCATAGAATAGAAAAGAGCCTTGTTCTGGATTAGCATTTGGCTGAAGGGAATGTTGTGGCTGGTATGATCACCTATCCAGACCACTCAAACTTTCTCAGTATTAGCAATAAGGCCGTTACCCTGTCTTATCATTCATGTGTTCACTGGAGTAGTGCTTTTAATTTTCTTTAAGAAATATTTCTTTGCATTCACAACTTGGGTAACTGTTTGTTGCAAGAGGGCTAGCTTTTGGCCTGACATTCAACATGCTTTCCTCAGCAAGCTTCATCATTTGTAGCATTTTGAATGAAAATGAAAGATGTGCAACTCTTCCTTTCACTTAAACACTTGGAAGCCATGGTAGAGATATTAATTAGTCTTATTTCAATATTGTTGTGTCTCAATGAACAAGGAGGTCCAAGGAAAGGAAGAGAGGTGGACAGATAGTCGATCAGCAGAGCAGTCAGAACACTCACATTTATCAGTTAAGTTCCTCATGTCATATAGGTGTGGTTTGTGGTGCCCCAAACCAGTACAATACAATACATTTATCAATTAAGGTCCTCATGGCATATGGGAGTGGTTTGTGGTGCCCCAAACCAATACTATAGTGACATCACAGATCACTGATCACAGATCACCATAACAGATATAATCATAATGAAAAAAGTTTTAAATATTGTGGGAATTGTTAAAATGTGACACAGAGACATGAAGTGAGCACATGATGTTAGAAAAATGGTGCCAAGAGACTTGCTTGATTCAAGGTTACCACAAACCTTCAATACGTAACAAATTCAAAATCAGTGAAGTACAATAAAGCGAAGTGCAATACAATGAGGTATGCTTTTACTTATGTTTATATTATTTGCAGGAAGTGTGTTTAGAGTTTTAAACAACATATTTACAAATAATGTTGGCTCTATGATATTTTAATAGGTAAAGAATTTTCTTTACTAGTCCTATATCAGATGAAATACCAATGCCTTTTGAAAGTATACTTTGATAAAGTTAAGGAACTTCCATTATTTATCTAAAATTATTACTTTAGCTTTAAGGTTCTATGCGCACAGCAAGAAAGTCAATTAGCTTCACAAAGAAACCACTACCGTATCCTTATTAAAGAATAAGTAGCCTTTGCAAAAAGAAAAAAAGAGCTATAGTGTTTCTCCATTTAACATGAATAGGAAACCATGGAGCTAAGATGAAACCGTGAAAAAGGTAAGTCCTCAAGGAACATAATAACCTCAGTCTATGAAAAAAAAATTAAAGTCCAGGTTATTTTTTGAGAATAACAGCCGATTTTCTCATTCTTTTGTTTATCAAGCTTTTACTATAAACCTTTCTGTTTCCTTTGGATTATTAAGTTTTAACTTGACCTAAGTAGAGAAAAATCGTTTCAGATTTTCAAAGAACATCTCCATCATTACAAATTTTATTCAACCTCTAAAAAAAAAACACAAATGCAGGAAAGAGTTTACAATTCATCCTAAATATATTTAACCCTCTTAGCCTTTAAATAATACATTTCAAGTGAGTCACTTTAATAGTCCAGCTACGGTACTATGAACATTGGCAGCCTGAGACAGAGAAATTGTGTTTTGCTAAAATGCAACAGTATATCTGCTCCTCTTCTCAAGAATCTAATATGACCAGCTACACATTGCAGAAAAGAAAGAAATGCTGCCACCACCATGATAGCTGTGATAGTTTCCTGACTTTTTCTACATAGCAGAGGTTCCTTCAACACTCTTCTGTTACATGTGTTCATTTAGGTACAAATAAGGAATAAGTAGAAAGCATCATATAGTTGGGTATATCAAAAGGCTTTAGCGCCTTCAGAGAGACCAATTTCTTAATACTAAAACCTACAAGGTAGGGTCTAGAATTTCCTCTTACGTCTCAGTTTTATGCCAGTGTTTAATATCCCCTTAGTAATGTATTTCACCCAATATTTTTATTCACTTGTCTCACTTAAAACAGACAACAGTAAGAGGAGCAGAAAATCTTCTGTTTATAATTAAGCAAGAAAATATTCATAACACCAAATATTAAACTGGCAAAGCAGGGTGGCCAAAACAGTGAGGTTTAAAGTTGAATAAGTAAAAATGACAAGGTCACAAGACAGATGTTCTTAATAGTGAAAGCACTTGTTCTGAAAAGCTTACACAGTGATATTTGTACTAAAGTAATAAAATATATGAGTATGACAGGACTACAAAAGAAGCTGTGAATGTTCATTTATTTTAATATCCAGCTGCACATTTCAGAACAAGCAGGTGGATCTGCAGAAGAAACTAATTTATCTTGTGATTTGTGCAGTCCCGAAGCCAACATGGTACTAATGGAGACCATTAGAGGTGAATAGAGTGAAGGAGAGAAGGGAGAAAAGAGCCTACTATGATAATGTAATGCACATAGACCATCGACTCTATATAACTGTTTCTAAGAACTCTATTCCAGCATTGACTTCTATGTCAAACAGTCTCGAATCCTTTATTATCTAGTGAAGAGTTCAGTATGAATCAACCCAAATTTGTATTCTTTACCAGCTTGCTCTAACTATATTCTCCTGTAGGGCTTAATGATGTCATCATACTTCCTAGTCGTCAAAGCCTGAAGTCTCTGCATTATTTTAGACCCTTTTTCTCTTGCTCCTAGAACACAGTTCTAACATGTTTCTCTCCCTCTCAAGAACTTCTCTTAGGTGACATTAAACAAACAAAACAAAACATTTACTTTACTATGAAAAAAATCTATCTTATGAAACTTCCAAACCATTTACTCCAATCTGTTTGGACTTTTGCCTAGGAGAGACCTTTCTATGGAACAACTTTCAAGTTTTCTTGCTCTTTTTATTTCCTGTTTAAGGTCTATTATTTCTTTGTGAAGTATTTCCCAAGCATTTGCATCCATAATATTGTCTTCCTCCTTCGAATTTCTTTTTTTTTTTTTTTTTTTTTGAGATGGAGTCTCGCTCTGTCGCCCAGGCTGGAGTGCAGTGCTCACAGCAACCTCCACCTCCTGGGTTCAAGCGATTCTCCTGCCTCAGCTTCCTAAATAGCTGGGATCACAGATGTGCACCACCACGCCCAGCTAATTTTTGTATTTTTAGTAGAGACGGGGTTTCACTGTGTTGGTCAGGCTGGTCTCGAACTCCTGGCCTCATGTGATCTGCCCACCTCGGCCTCCCAAAGTATTGGGATTACAGGCATGAGCCACCATGCCGGGCCCCTCCTTTGAATTTCAATAGACTATTTGGTTGATACTACTCATATGATACCTATAATATACTTTATTTTTAATCAAACAATCTTTATGTATTAGTCTGTTTTGCATGGCTCTAAAGAAATACCTGAGGCCTCTTAATTTATAAAGAAAAGAGGTTTATTTGGCTTATGGTTCTTCAGGCTGTCAAAAAGCATAGTCCTGGCATCTGCTCAGCTTCTGGTGATGACCTCAGGAAGTTTTTACTCATGGCAGAATGCAAGGGGAGCAGTGTGTTGCATGGCAAGATGAGGAGCAAAATAGAGATGCGGTGTGGGGGGGTGCCAGGCTCTTTCCCACAACCAGCTCTCCCAGTTCTCCTGTAAACTAATAGAATGAGAAGTCACTCATTACTGCAGGACAGCACCAACTCATTCATGAGGGATCTGCCCCCATGACCCAAACACTTCCCACTAGGCCCACTTTCAACACACTTTAACATGAAATTTGGAAGGGACAAATATCCAAACTATATCACTTTATTAGGGGGTAAATAAAACATACATTACACAAACAATAAATGTGAATAACACACCATGTCTGCCCTTTAGGAAATTACTTTTGATGTGCAAAGAAGAGTGGCATAGGCAAGTAATCTAGTTGCTATTATTCATTGTGCCATGTTTTTTGTGTACCATATCTACTTTGGGTATCTGTGTAAATGTATATTAAAATATGCTCTAAGTTCATTCAAGGTTGGGGCTACACACAATAACATTGATTGTGGTAGATAACAATGATATGTTTTTTACTAATCGAAATAATAAATATTTATCATCTATGAAGTTCTGTGCTTTCCGGCTTTACTGTGCTTAAACAAAAGGACATGGTGTCTCTTGTGTGTGCTTTTGCTTTTGAGATGATAATATACAAAATTTCTATTTGGACCTTCCTTTTAGTTTACTTTAAAATGAACAATACAAGGGCTGAGGAAGAGAGTGATGAGAGGGAGAGGGAACAAGAGGGTGGAGGAGAAGAGGGGAGAGAGAGAGAACAATAACTAAGCACTCCATTATGTAGACTGCAGACTGGGGAACTCCTCCAGACAAACCTGGAGGAAGACGCCATCTAAGATGTCAGGCTACTGCTGCATGTTCCTTTATCTCTGTCAAATACATCCCTAGTCATCCATTTCAAAGTCTACTTTGTGAGCCAGAGATTTCCCCTAGGAGGTGGCTTGAAAGCCCAGCTGGTGAAGAAGGAAGCTAAGGCTGTCACTGAGACGGTGCCTATCAGCTACATCAGGTCAGACATGCACTTGACCTCTCTTGAGTAGTTTCCTAATTCATGTTCCTAGTGTAGATCTGTATTAATTTACTTTTCCCTTATTTCACTGGCCTCTCATTTATTCTTAGGGTCATTGCTCCAGATTTAGAAAGGTGAGGAATATCAGGCTGCTATGGGGATTAAACAATTCTAGCCACACATTAATTATTGGAAAAGAAACTGTGCAACCAGCAGATCCTGAGAAAGAAAAGATATTCATTCATTTCCAAGGAGCTGTAGCTGCCTTTCTAATAATGATATTCTATTTCCCTTGCACACACATATCTTAGTCAGCAAACTGAGTTTTGCTACTCTCCTCCCTTCTGTGCTGCAATGTGTTTAACTACACTTCTTCAGTATGGAGGATGGAGACAGAAAATATAATTTAACGCAGCCTTGTGCATATTACCTCAGGAAGGAAAAGCAGTATATGGAAATCCCTCAGGAGATGCAAGTGCTGCCATGTCAAACTTCATCAGAGCCCTAGTTTTCTTCATGTCATGGCAAAGTGCCAGTTTAGCTTTAACTCAGTTCTCTTGGGTTTAGAAGCAATTGGCAAGGGATGCATTTCAAAATCCAGAAACACATTTCTTTTGTGCTTTCACTTTTTTAACTTTTATGTGTGCTTTAAGTTAACCTGTCAAATATTTTTATATACATGTATATATCTCATGCAAGTGTTGTCTATTTCCATATAGTGCCAAATCAATAAAAAGAGACTATTGGTCTACACGTGCACACATGCACACACACACACACACAGAAACACAAACACATGAGTGATTCACTAAATGAAAACTTAACATTTTTAACAGACTTAATTTTGTCAAGTATTTTACTTTCCAGCTACATTAACCCATATGTACATGTTTTTCTGTTTGCTTTAAATAAGTTTGTCAGGTACTTGACAACCAACCTATATGTCTACAGTGTTTTGTATAAGTTTTCCTGGGGTGAAGTATCACATTTGTAATGACTTTTTAAATTGCTCACCAAGATAGACAAGCAGATGGATAGATAGATGATAGATGATAGATTGATTGATGATAGAAAGATGATAGATAGATAGATAGATGATAGAAAAATGATATAGATAGATAGATGATAGATCGATAGATAGATAGATAGATAGATAGATAGATGATAGATAGATAGATAGATAGATAGATAGATAGATAACTTACACAGTGAGAGAGGACGAACATGATAGCAAACAAATATGCAAGATTTTGACAAATGGTGAAGTGAAGTGAAGGTTATACAGTATTCATTTTACTGTTTTTTTCACCTTGTAGATTTAATTTTTTCCAATAAAAGACTGGGAAAAACAGTGCTTCCTATAAACATAACTTTGGATCTTCTTAAACTTTTAAAGGACAGGTACTGCATCGTCTAGAGCTGAGCTTTTATGCTTGCTTTGGATTGAGTTCAAAGACTTCTGGAGATTCACCTGGGTTCTAGGGTGCCTTTGTCTAACTGGAAATCTACAGGCCCTAAATCAAATAAAATATATGGGTCAGAACATCACTAGGGTTTTGAATAAAACAAAGGCATGACAAAGAATAGGTTTTCCTTTAAGTCAGAAAGAGCTGAATTGGCTACTATTTACAGAGCAAGAGAAAAGAATTTTTAAAAAGCCTGGCCAGCAGTGAAGCACAGAAGAAATGAAATAAAAATTGACTTCCACTCAAATTGGCATATGATTAAACTATCCCCTTTCCAAATCTGTCAACTATTTGGAGGATGGAAGGAGGGATACATGGGGGTGGGTGAAATGAAGAGTGGGTAAAATATAGTCAAATTGTAAAGGGTCCTTGGTAAGAATAAAATGAAAGTGGGGGCTATTGTGCTCTCTAAATAAAATTGACAATCAATCAATGCCGTCAAATTCACCCTAATAACAGCCACTGTTCCCCCAGGAGAATGTCAAGAAAATGAAAGTTCTTGTCACTTTTGTGTTTGAAATTTGGGGCTTTCCTTTAATGCTTAGATTCTGAGCTGCTCTCAGAATAAGTAAATGGAGTAAAAATAATAGCACAATTCTATGTTCTGGGAATCACTTTGCTCCCCTGTGGGAATCAGGAGGTATCCTAGCATACGAACCAGCAAACTTACACTGGGTTGACTATGCCGATAAAATCCAAAAGCACCAAGATTCCATAGCTCAATTGTAAAAAAAACTTCTCTAAAAATGACTGCATAGCTGCACTGAGAGTAAAGGTTTGATTTAGAGAATACATGAATAATTAAATTTATTTATAAAACAATTCAACAAACATACATTGAGATTTAATATGTTCCAGGAACTCTGCTAGATGCTGAGGATATCAAAACATAGTGGGCTGGTTCTGCTCCCAGGGAAGGTAGTAAGAGGGTTACTTGAGCAGATTCATTATTGAACAGGAAGCTTTTCCTGAGTCATGGCCTCTCCCATGAGGTTCTCACAGGTCTATAAAGCATTCTAGTTACACCTAAATGTCCAGTTGACTTGTATGTAAATAGAGGAACGATTGATAATATCTTTGAGAAGCTCTAGAAAACCCGAATTTAATCTAAACCCTCTAGAAACTTCCCGGAATGGATTAGAGCCTCCAGATAAGATTAAATAAAAGATACAAAGATCAAGACCTCCTTTCAATTAGAAATGCAGCTAGGCTCAGAGAAGCAATTCATGTGGATATTACCAAGTTCCTAATTCCTTTAGAGATCCATCTAGCCCCAAGGTAATAAGCAAAGTTCTCTCAATTTATGGTATCCTGGGGAGGGTGGCGGGTTATTGCAAGAGTTGCAGGTTATTGTAATTGAAATACTAACTTGATTTGTTTCCCAATGTTCTCTTTCCTTCCCCCAATTTTTTTTCCACCTCTACTCAGGCACCAAGTAGCATTGTCTATTCTTTGGGGAAAAGATGTGGTTCAAAAAGTAGTAGAAAAGAGAATATCTCTTCCTACCCTTTGAATTTGAAAATTTTAATGATTTTAATTTGAAATTTTAAGGAGAAGATCATGAATAATAGAAGCCTATCCACCTATAGACCAGAAAACTAGTCTCTACGTTGTAGGGAAAAAAGAACATTTATTTGTGTCTTTAATTTGTTTTCTCAATGTTTCAAAGCTTTCAGTTTACAAGTATTACACTTACTGGGCTGTTTGTTCCTAGGTATTTAATACGTACTGTGTTCATGGACTAGAACAATTAATTTGTTAAAATATCTGTATTGCCCAAATCAATATGCAGATTCATTGGTATCTCCATTAAAATCTCAATGGCATTTTTTATAGAAATAGAAACAACAATCTTAAAATTCATATGGAACCAGAAAATACACAAATTAGTCAATGCAATATTGAGAAAAAAGAACAAAGCTGGAGGCATTACACTTCTTCATTTCAAAATGTATTATTGAAACTATAGTAATGGAAACATTATGGTACTAACATAAAGGAAAACATAACAACCAATGGAACAGAATAGAGAACTCAGAAATAAACCCTCACATACATGATCAACTGATCTTTGACAAAGTTTCCAAGTATACAAAATGGAGTAAGGATACGCTCTTCAACAACTAGTATTAAGAAAACTGGACATCCACAGGCAAAATAATAAAAGTGAACCTCTATTTTACATTACACACAAAAAGTCAACTCAAAATGGATTAATGAATATAGAAAATATAGAAGAAAAGCTTCTTGTCACTGGTCTTGGCAATGATTTCTTGGATATGACACCAAAAGCACAGGCAATACAAACCGGTGAGTGGGACTACAACAAACTAAAAAGCTTCAGCACAGTAAAGGATCCAATCAACAGGGTAAAAAAGCAACCAATGGAATGAGAGAAAATCGTTGTAAACCATTTACCTGATAAGGGCTTAAGATCCAAAATATATAAGAAACTCCTACAACTAAATAGCAAAAACAAGCAAAACAGCCCAAAACTAAACAATCCAATTTAAAAATGGGCAAGGATTTGAATACATATCCCTTCAAAGAGGGCATACCTATGGCCACCAGTTGTGTGAAAAGGTATACAACGTCATCAATTATCAGAGAAATGCAAATGAAAACCACAATGAGTTTTATGGATAACCTTTAAAGATAACTTACTTTTGAGGGTAACTATTATCAAAAAGGAAAGAGATAACAATTGTTTGTGATGATGTGGAGGAATTGGAAGGAACCCTTGTGCATTGGTGAGAATGTAAAATGGTGCAGCCACTATGGAAAACAGTATAGTGGTTCCTCAGAAAATTAAAAATAAAACTACCATATGATCCATCAGTCCCATTTATGGGCAACTATCCAAAAAAATTGAAATCAGGATCTCAAAGAGACAACTGCACCCCAATGTTCATTGCAACTTTATTCACAATAGCCAAGATATAGAAAAAATCCAAATGTCCCATTGATAGATGAATGAATAAGAAGAATGTGATACACATGCACACACACACACACACACACACACACACAGGAATATTACCCAATCTTAAAAATAAAGGGGAAATCCTACCATTTGCAACACCATGGATGAGGCTGGAGGACATTATGCTAATTGAAATAAGTCTGTCACAGATGAGCAAACACTGCACGATTCCACTTATATGAAGTACCTGAAATAGTCAAACTCATAGAAGCAGAGAATAAAACGCTGGTTACCAGAGGTTTGGGGAAGGGGAAATAACAGGAAGTTGTTTTTCAGTAGGTCCAAAGTTTCAGTTATGCAAGATGATTAAGAATACAACATAGTGCCCATAGTTGACAATATAGTATTGTGCACTTTTATTTGTTAAGAAAATAATGGCCAGGAGAGGTGGCTTGCACTTGTAATACCAGAACTTTTTGCAGGCTGAGGTAGGAAAATAGATTGAGGCCAGGGGTTTTAGAATAGCCTGGAGCACATAGTAAGACCTTGTCTCTTCAAGAAATGAAAAAAATTAGCTGGGCATGGTGGCCTGGGCCTGTAGTCCCAGCTACTGAGGCTGAAGCAGGAGGATTGCTTGAGCCCAGTAGCTTGAGGTTACAGTAAGCTATGATTGTGCCACCACTCTCCAGCCTGGGTGACAGAGTGAGACCCTGTCCCTCAAAAAAAAAAAAAAAAGTAGATCCCATAAGTATTCTTAACACAATAACACACACACACAACACATTGGATCACAAGAAAACTTATAGAGATGACGGATGTGTTTATTACTTTGCAGTAATGGTGTCATGAGGATATACACATATCTAATCAAATTGTACATACAATTGTGTATAGTACATAATACTTGATAATGATATATGACTATGTTACTGGTTTATGTATCTACTATGCTATAATTTTTACCTTTATTTTAGACTGTACTACATATTTTAAAATATAGTTAACTGTAAAAAACAACAGTGGGAGGTATTCCAGAAGAAGACATAGTTACCATGAGAGATGACAGCTCCATGCATGCTATCACCTATGAAAATTTACCAGAGAGACGAGATATGAAGGTGGAAGACAGTGATATGGATGATTCTAACCCTGTGTAGGCTTAGGTTAGTGTATGTGTTCATGTCTTAGTTTTTAACAAAAAAGTTTGAAAAGTTAAAAAAAATTATAGAAAAAAGCTTACAGAATAAAAATATTAAAAAATATATTTTGGTACAGCTATACAATGTGTTTGTATTTTAAGCTAATGTTATTACAAAAGAATCAAAAGTTTAAAAAATTAAGATATTTATATGGTAAAAAGTTACAGTACACTAATTTTAATTTATTATTGACAAAAAATGTATTTTTATAAATTTAATGTATATACAGGTTTATAAAGACCACAGTAGTGCACAGTAATGTTCTAGGTCTTCACATTCATTCACCACTCACTAACTTATCCAGAGAAACTTCAAGTTCTACAAATTCCATTTATGTAAGTGCCCTATATTGATGTACCATATTCAATATTTTATATCATATTTTTATAGTACCTTTTCCATGTTTACCTGTGTTTTGATATACAAATACATATCAGTCTATTACAATGACCTGCAGTATTCAGTTTGGTAATGTGCTGTACAGGTTTGTAGCCTAGGAGCAATAGACTACACCATATAGAGTCCCAAGAGTAAATAGGGCTGTAAATGTACATTTAAATGAGACTGTTAATAAACGAGACTGTTATTGCACATATATAAATTATGTTATTGGAAAACATGTTTCTGAGAATTATAAAAGGATTCTCACCTATAAAATTCTTATACGTGACAGTTTCAAACTGCTTCCTAAAAATCAAGATTACCAAGTGTTAAAACTACCACTAATATATATAATTCTTTTTTTTTATTTTATTATGTTTTTTATTTATTTATTTATTTATTTTTATTTTTTTTTTTTTTTTGAGATGGAGTCTCGCTCTGTCGCCCAGGCTGGAGTGCAGTGGCTCAATCTCGGCTCACTGCAAGCTCCGCCTCCCGGGTTCACGCCGTTCTCCTGCCTCAGCCTCTCCGAGTAGCTGGGACTACAGGCGCCCGCCACCACGCCCGGCTAATTTTTTTTTTTGTATTTTTAGTAGAGACAGGGTTTCACCGTGGTCTTGATCTCCTGACCTCGTGATCCGCCCGCCTCGGCCTCCCAAAGTGCTGGGATTACAAGCGTGAGCCACCGCGCCCGGCCACTAATATATATAATTCTATATACAAAGTGTACCCCATAGATATTTTGATTTGAAAGGTATAAAAAAGATACTAAAATGTTTTCTTATTTTTATAAATTTTGTTTAAATTCAAAGGTTATTGAAGCTGTTTCTTTCTTTCTTTCTTTATTTTTTTTTTATTATTGTACTTTAAGTTTTAGGGTACATGTGCACAATGTGCAGGTTTGTTACATACGTATCCACGTGCCATGTTGGTGTGCTGCACTGGTTAACTCGTCATTTAGCATTAGGTGTATCTCCTAATGCTGTCCCTCCCCCCTCCCCCTACCCCACAACAGTCCCCAGAGTGTGATGTTCCCCTTCCTGTATCCATGTGTTCTCGTTGTTCAATTCCCACCTATGACTGAGAACATGCGGTATTTGGTTTTTTGTCCTTGTGATAGTTTACTGAGAATGATGATTTCCAGTTTCATCCATGTCCCTACAAAGGGCATGAACTCATCATTTTTTATGGCTGCATAGCATTCCATGGTGTATATGTGCCACATTTTCTTAATCCAGTCTATTGTTGTTGGACATTTGGGTTGGTTCCAAGTCTTTGCTATTGTGAATAGTGCTGCAATAAACATACGTGTGCATGTGTCTTTATAGCAGCATGATTTATAATCCTTTGGGTATATACCCAGTAATGGGATGGCTGGGTCAAATGGTATTTCTAGTTCTAGATCCCTGAGGAATTGCCACACTGACTTCCACAATGGTTGAACTAGTTTACAGTCTCACCAACGGTGTAAAAGTGTTCCTATTTCTCCACATCCTCTCCAGCACCTGTTGTTTCCTGATTTTTTAATGATGGCCATTCTAACTGGTGTGAGATGGTATCTCATTGTGGTTTTGATTTGCATTTCTCTGATGGCCAATGATGATGAGCATTTTTTCATGTATTTTTTGGCTGCGTAAATATCTTCTTTTGAGAAGTGTCTGTTGATGTCCTTCACCCACTTTTCGATGGGGTTGTTTGAAGCTGTTTCAAAAAGTAAATTTGGAAGAGCAATAGAAACAAAGTAAAAAAGAAACCAGTAGGTAAAGAGAGAGAGAGAAATGTAAAAAATAGTTACAGGTCTAAAGTTGTACTTTTTGTATAAAAAAAAAGTTTGAAAATTTTTTTTATATAAAAATAACCTTGTGTGGTAAATTTTGACCTAATGTACAATGATTAGTTATTTAAGAAATAAAAAGTATAGGACAAAGCAAAACGTTTAACCATGTTGTCAAAGTTCTAGCTATTAAACTTCATGAAGGATAAATGGAATTTGTGTAATCAAGTTGGCTATCATTAGAAAAAAAGTATAAGTGTTTCTAAAGATTGAGCTTTAATATTAAAAATACACTAATACAAAACTAAAAAGTTTGTCCCCACTGTTAAAACATCAATGTTTCCTTAAAACAATAATCCATTCTTATTAAAAATTACAAGAGGCTTTTGGTTTATAGTCTTCATTTAATTTCATTATTTTCAGATTGCAAATGCTATGTTTTTTACCCAAAATAATGATTTTGTTTCTTGAGGTAGTTTTCATCTTAAAGCTACTCAGATTTGTATCTCAAAAGTTCAGTTTTTTTTTGTATGTTGCAACACATTATTTTTAGGTCATGCATCATTGCCTCAGTTCTTTCTTCCCTTGAGAAGGTATAAGATGATAACTCTCTCTTTCAGCTTTTCTTTTTTTTTATGGTTTAAGGTTACAAAATTTTTTTTTTATTATACTTTAAGTTTTAGGGTACATGTACACTATGTGAAGGTTTGTTACATATATATACATGTGCCATGTTGGTGTGCTGCAACCATTAACTGGTCATTTAACATTAGGTATGTCTCCTAATGCTATCCCTCCCCCTTCCCCCCACCCCACAACAGGCCCTGCTGTGTGATGTTCCCCTTCCTGTGTCCATGTGTTCTCATTGGTCTATTCTCACCTATGAGTGAGAACATGCAGTGTTTGTTTTTTTGTCCTTGCCATAGTTTGCTGAGAATGATGGTTTCCAGCTTCATTTAAGTCCCTACAAAGGACAGGAACTCATCAATTTTTATGGCTGCATAGTATTCCATGGCGTATATGTGCCACATTTTCTTAATCCAATCTATTGTTGTTGGACATTTGGCTAGGTTCCAAGTTTTTGCTATTGTGAATAGTGCCGCAATGAACATACGTGTGCATGTGTCTTTATAGCAGCATGATTTGTAATCCTTTGGGTATATACCCAGTAATGGGATGGCTGGGTCAAATGGTATTTCTAGTTCTAGATCCTTGAGGAATTGCCACACTGACTTCCACAATGATTGAACTAGTTTACAGTCCCACCAACAGTGTAAAAGTGTTCCTATTTCTCCATATCCTCTCCAGCACCTGTTGTTTCCTGACTTTTCAATGATCACCATTCTAACTGGTGTGAGATGGTATCTCATTGTGGTTTTGATTTGCATTTCTCTGATGGCCAGTGATGAGGACCATTTTTTCATGTGTCTTTTGGCTGCATAAATGTCTTCTTTTGAGAAGCATCTGTTCATATCCTTTGCCCACTTTTTGATGGGGTTGTTTGTTTTTTTCTTGTAAATTTGTTTGAGTTCATTGAAGACTCTGGATATTAGCCCTTTGTCAGATGAGTAGATTGCAAAAGTTTTCTCCCATTCTGTAGGTTACCTGTTCACTCTGATGGTAGTTTCTTTTGCTGTGCAGAAGCTCTTGA
The DNA here is from genome assembly GCF_009828535.3 of Hylobates moloch. Lineage (NCBI taxonomy): Eukaryota > Metazoa > Chordata > Mammalia > Primates > Hylobatidae > Hylobates > Hylobates moloch. The sequence goes on from NW_026652298.1 coordinate 1,525,733, forward strand.
GTTTAATTAGATCCCATTTGTCAATTTTGGCTTTTGTTGCCATTGCTTTTGGTGTTTTAGACATGAAGTCCTTGCCCATGCCTATGGCCTGAATGGTATTGCCTAGGTTTTCTTCTAGGGTTTTTATGGTTTTAAGTCTAACATGTAAGTCTAACATGTAAGTCTTTAATCCATCTTGAATTAATTTTTGTATAAGGTGTAAGGAAGGGATCCAGTTTCAGCTTTCTACATATGGCTAGCCAGTTTTCCCAGCACCATTTATTAAACAGGGAATCATTTCCCCATTTCTTGTTTCTGTGAGGTTTGTCAAAGATCAGACAGTTGTAGATATGTGGCATTATTTCTGAGGGCTCTGTTCTGTTCCATTGGTCTATATCTCTGTTTTGGTACCAGTAACATGCTGTTTGGTTACTTAGCCTTGCAGTATAGTTTGAAGTCAGGTAGCATGATGTCTCCAGCTTTGTTCTTCTGGCTTAGGATTGACTTGGCAATGCAGGCTCTTTTTTGATTCCATATGAACTTTAAAGTAGTTTTTTCCAATTCTGTGAAGAAAGTCATTGGTAGCTTGATGGGGATGGCATTGAATCTATAAATTACTTTGGGCAGTATGGCCATTGTCACAATATTGATTCTTCCTACCCATGAGCATGGAATGTTCTTCCATTTGTTTGTATCCTCTTTTATTTCATCAAGCAGTGGTTTGTTGTTCTCCTTGAAGAGGTCCTTCACATCCCTTGTAAGTTGGATTCCTAGATATTTTATTCTCTTTGAAGCAATTGTGAATGGGAGTTCACTCATGATTTGGCTCTCTGTTTATCTGTTATTGGTGTATAAGAATGCTTGTGATTTTTGTACATTGATTTTGTATCCTGAGACTTTGCTGAATTTGCTTATCAGCTTAAGGAGATTTTGGGCTGAGACACTGGGGTTTTCTAGATATACAATCATGTGATCTTCAAGCAGGGGCAATTTGATTTCCTCTTTTCCTAATTGAATACCCTTTATTTCCTTCTCCTGCCTGATTGCCCTGGCCAGAACTTCCAACATTATGCTGAATAGGAGTGGTGAGAGAGGGCATCCCTGTCTTGTTTCAGTTTTCAAAGGGAATGCTTCCAGATTTTGCCCCTTCAGTATGATATTGGCTGTGGGTTTGTCATAGATAGCTCTTATTATTTTGAGATACGTCCCATCAATCCTAATTTATTGAGAGTTTTTAGCATGAAGCATTGTTGAATTTTGTCAAAGGCCTTTTCTGTATCTATTGAGATAATCATATGGTTTTTGTCATTGGTTCTGTTTATATCCTGGATTACGTTTACTGATTTTTGTATGTTTAACCAGCTTTGCATCCCAGGGATGAAGCCCACTTGATCATGGTGGATAAGCTTTTTGATGTGCTGCTGGATTTGGTTTGCCAGTATTTTATTGAGGATTTTTGCATCGATGTTCATCAGGGATTTTGGTCTAAAACTCTCTTTTTATGTTGGGTCTCTGCCAGGCTTTGCTATCAGGATTATGCTGGCCTCATAAAATGAGTTAGGGAGGATTCCCTCTTTTTCTATTGATTGGAATAGTTTCAGAAGGAATGGTACCAGCTCCTCCTTATACCTCTGGTAGAATTCGGCTGTGAATCCATCTGGTATTGGACTTTTTTTGCTTGGTAAGCTATTAATTACTGCTCCAATTTCAGAACCTGTTATTGGTCTATTCAGAGATTCAACTTCTTCCTGGTTTAGTCTCGGGAGGGTGTATGTGTCCAGGAATTTATCCATTTCTTCTAGATTTTCTAGTTTATTTGCATAGAGGTGTTTATAGTATTCTCTGATGGTAGTTTGTATTTCTGTGGGATCCGTGGTGATATCCCCTTTATCATTGTTTATTGCGTCTATTTGATTCTTCTCTCTTTTCTTCTTTATTAGTCTTGCTAGCAGTCTATCAATTTTGCTGATCTTTTCAAAAAACCAACTCCTGGATTCATTGATTTTTTGAAGGGTTTTTTGTGTCTCTATTTCCTTCAGTTCTGCTCTTATCTTAGTTATTTCTTGCTTTCTGCTAGCTTTTGAATGCATTTGCTCTTGCTTCTCTAGTTCTTTTAATTGTGATGTTAGGGTGTCAGTTTTAGATCTTTCCTGCTTTCTCTTGTGGGCATTTAGTGCTATAAATTTTTCAATCAGTTCCTGGAACTTTTTTTTTTTTTTTTGAGATGGAGTCTCGCTTTTTCACCCAGGCTGGAGTGCAGTGGCTCAATCTCGGCTCATTGCAAGCTCCGCCTCCCGAGTTCACGCCATTCTCCTGCCTCAGCCTCTCCGAGTAGTTGGGACTACAGGCGCCCGCCACCACGCCCAGCTAATTTTTTGTATTTTTAGTAGAGACGGGGTTTCACCGTGGTCTCAATCTCCTGACCTCGTGATCCGCCCGCCTCGGCCTCACAAAGTGCTGGGATTACAAGCGTGAGCCACGGCGCCCAGCTCTGGAACTTTTTTCTAACTCCACTGTTCTGACCAGATGTGGGAATGCTTATCATGGTTTATACACTACGATTGGTTTCTCTAGTATGACTTGACTGTGTACTCTTGACTTTTCTTGGTATGTCAGAATTGTTCCATATAACCCAAACCTTCTCATGTGTACTAGAAGGCATGCATTTTCCTACATAGGGTACTAGTTTTCTCATTTAAACACCTCTGTAATATAGTGTATGCTCATTACCTAGGACACATATTCTTCTTGTGTCTGGTTAAATTAAAGGACCCTTTTCAACAGGTTCAACTTCCAGATTATCTAAATGAACTTCCCATAGGCAGAAGCAATCATACTACAGGAGGTTTTCCTTTCCCTTTTTAGTAACTAGCCTATAAACAAAGATTTTATCTTTTATCAAGATAATTTTCTGTGTGGTTGTTATTAGGTTTTTGATTACTGAGGAAAACTGAACTTTAAATGTGTTAAGGATTTTTTTTTTTAATTCACATAACTTTCTGTATTTCTTATAAAGTCTTTTAATTATTGCCCTGATTAAATGAATATTGTTTCACAGTTACCTGGAATCCTGTTTTGATCAAATGTTTTGAAGCTTTTGACTTCTTTGGCAGGCCTCTCAGTACCAAAGTTATATATTATGTCTTTTTGACTAAAATTAACTTTGAGATTTATCAGTTGGGACGTTTAACAGTCTCAAAGATGTATCTCTCATATAATCTTATATATGTATTAAATCATTAGACTTGTTTTGTAAATTGTATAAAAAACATTGTCAAAAGATAAGTGATAGTATATCTTCTTTTATATACATTTATGAGTATAGTATTAATAGGAATGTTCCAAAATTGTACAAAACTCTCAGAAATCTTTCATTAGTTGAAATTCTGGATATTATGTTATATGCCACAAAATAACTAAAGTTTCTTGTCTATTGCTAATTATAACAAACTTTAATCAGATGTTAACCATGGCTATTCTAAGTTTTGTCATCTACAGTTATTGTTTTGATTTTTCTTTAAAAGCATCTGCAATCAGTTCAAAATGTTTTTTAATGGAAAAGACTCTAACAAATACTCTTGAGCACAGATTTCTAATAACTTTAAAGTCAATGAACTAAATAGTTTTTTTCAAAACTCTAATGAAGAAACTGATGGATTCATGAAGCTATTAATCAAGCTAAAGCAAAACAAAAACTAATTACATGAGATTGAATAGTGATGAAGATAGTGCTTTTGTGATTTGTATTTAAAACACTGTTTATTCTTTACTTAAATGTTTTATTTTCCAGATATAACAAAATTTCTCTTTAGCTTTCTATAGTTTACAACAATTTGATAAAGTATACTTTGTTAACAAAAATGAAATAATTTACTTTTTCTCCCTACTTCATTCCTTGAAAATTCAAAAACTATTCATGAGTATTCTTATGACAATATGGGTATTCATATAAGTCCAATAAAAGTCTGCTCTCTCCTTACGGCAAGATAAAATATAACACTGATTGTATTACCAAGGCTTTCACTAAAATAGCATTTTGAAAATGTGTAGAATGCTTGGCTTCAAGATTTCTCTGCCTTATAGTGAGTAGATAAAAACTGTCATTTGCTGACAGGCTGAGGAACCTTGACTCTAGGTATAATCTAGAGCCTACGTTAGTTTGGCTTCCTAGACTCAAGAAATTTTATATCTGAGAATCATATGTGGCCAATGAAGAGAGGAAACGTTATGTTTCTAAAGAAAGCTATAAAACATGTTATTAAATTGCAGCTCTGTACATTGTTTTCAAGTTTTTGTTATCTATGTATAGACAAAACTAGATACTGAATTCTTCTAGATTCCTACAATCCAAATTTTTTCCATGAAATTACTAAAATTAGGAACTGCACTGTTCCTAAAATATTATGTGCTACAACTAGATACATTGTAAGAAACATGTCTTGTGCCTGATGTATGGGCCACACAGAAAGTTCACCAAGATGCCCACGACCATAACCATAGACATTCAAACTGCAAACCAGGATGAAAAGTTGATGTTTTTACATGTAGATAGGTTTCCCCAAGATATCAGAACAAGACTTCATATCACAGGGAGATTCACCCTCTAAACGTGTGTACCTTTTTCACCTGACAGGATAACAGTTATTTGATTTATTCAATTGGTTGCCTTTAAACTGAAGTTCATGGCTCAAAAGCATTTGTAAACTGGGATTGTTATAATACTACTAGTTTTACTTTATATTTTCTTTTTTAAAACCTTATATCTGTTACTTGTTAATTTTTTATAGAAATACAACTCCTAACAGTTTAATGCTGGTCCAGCATTAAAGATGATAACAAAACTTAAAGATGAGAGCAAAACACTAGGAAACAGAAAAAATTAACCTTAATGATGGACTCTGGTTAGATTTAGCTTCAGAGGCATTCTCTTCAAACTTCCCTTGTTGCTCAAATGTGGCTAAAAGGATTTTGACACTACTAGTGCCCTTTACTCCCTCCAACATGGAACCAGACCAATAACCCTGGACAAGTTCATCTTGGCACTGAGGAACATCAAAACCTATCTATAGGATGATTTATCAGTGATGCTTTTGAAGAAATATCTTGTTCAAAAGGGAAAAATGTGAAAGCTGTCAGAGTCAAAATGGAGTCACGTGTTGAAAACAAAACAAAACACTTGATAAATAGAACTAGGGAAGGCTATGAAAAGAGAGTTTTTATGCATAAATGCCTAATAACAAGAGCTATCATCAAAGACTGCGCAACCCACAGATTGGCACAAAGGTCATCACAACCAGCTTACACACAAAATATTTTTCTAAGGCAACTGTATCTAACCTCAAACTACCATCACCCTTGTTACTGATCTTTGTACCCAAAGATAATATTCTCAGAACAATTATGTAATCCTCCTCATTTTTCCTTTGAAAACTTTTGTCTTTCTTAACCTTCCTGAATATGCACATAGTTTACTGTGGCATGCATATTCTCATTGCCATGCCCTATCCCAAATAAATGTATTTTTTAGTGATTCTCTCTGTTTTTGTTATGTAGCTTGACAATGCAAACCAGAAGACCTAGGTTTTCTTCCTCCTCTAATATCTCAATATACAAAATAGAATGGAAAGAAAAGAAGGAAATGCAGAGCTGCTGATTCTGAACGTAAGAGAGTGAAGCACAGTCATCCTCTCAACTTTACATATACAAGTCTACTTACGAAGTTGAGAAGAACTGAGGGGCTGGTTAGATTCACACAAACATACATACATGCACACACACTCATACACCACACACACACACACACACACACACACAGAGAGAAATTTTTTCATATGCAAAAAAGAAAGACTGGGGTAAATGCAACAAAGGCTACTCATTCCTGAAATAATTAATGTAAATTCCCTATATAAACTAAATCTGTGAGCCAACACATAGTAGCACTCAACTGGGACTTATGTACCTCTTAATTGGCCCTTTACAGCTTTTAGAACTAAATGTGATATAATCTATGATTTTTGCTGTCTACAAACATACTTATAATGAATATGCTGTGATTAAGAGGGTGTTGCTAATTTTTGATACTTTGATATTTTTTATGCTTTTAACATTATTCTTTCTTGGCTACTTATCCTTTTTCTACTACTGTTCTTCATATTTATTGCTTCAATCTATTCTCAAATGTAATTCAATAGATAAATTAATAATTTTCATATTTCTAGCCAGTATTTTTGAAGAATTATTTTAAAATATGTACATTTTAGGTTGAAATAGTATATGCTCATTGTACAAAATTTGAAAAATACAGAAAAATATAAAGAGTAAAGAAAAAAATCCCAATAATACCTTACGCAAAGATCATTTTGGTGTATTTCATTTATTTATTTTCTATGAGTTCATATATAGATCTCTCCCCTCAAAATTCTGTATTGAAGAATATACATAATTTAGCACTTTACTCTTTAAGATATGTTTTCATCCATATTAAAATTCCTCAAAATTACAGATTTGAAATGGGATATTATTTTATTTAATTTTTCTTTTGTTTTTGGACATTAATTTTTTATTATTTATAACATAAGTAATATTGTAAATATTCTTGTACATAAGTCTTTTTATCAATCTTTGATGCTTTATATATGGTGAGTTCCTAAGAGTGGAATTACTGGAATAATAGATCTACATACCAAGCCCTCCTCCCATAAGCCATACTTGAGAATGTCTTTCTTACAAGTTGTGGAATTCATCTATTTTTAAATATAAGTTTTAATTTGGACATTTTGATCACTGTGGAGATGAAATATTTTCAGTCTTGCTGGTTATATGTATTTTCTTTTTAAATTGTCTGCCATGTCCTCTACATACTTGTCTGAGTGGGCTTGTTTATTGACTTATGAAGCATTGACACTCTTCTATCATCATTGTTGTGACTGCTCATTCATGTAGATGATCCATCCCCACCCATCACCCTAGACCCTCAGCAACTCTTCTTCTCAAACCACTTTTATTTCCTCATTCTGAATTCAGCCAACCATTTTTATGATCAGCATTGTAGCTTGCCATGCCCAATAGAGCTGCCACTTCAGGAAAACTGATTTTGATAATTATTTTCTGTGGACTTCTCTTCTTTTTCCTCCTCTAGACTCAGGCTGACATTCTTCACAATTTGCGTCATCTGCTTTCTGAATATGTGACCTTTGAACGTTTCTGAACTATGTTATGACTCAGTATCTTCATCTGTAAAATGGGCTCAATACCAGTCCTTTGTTATGGCATTGTTATGAGCCCAGTTGACACATAGTAGGTGCTCAGTAATTGTTACCTGTTATGATCACAGTAATACTACCTATGCGATAATTTTTCTCCTTCATTAAGAAATACAGTGTAAGTCTACATCTTATATCTTCCCCACTTCTAAACTTAGATCCTGTAGTCCAACCTCATTATTGTATACCCAATCCTAGTTAAATTCCACTATTTATTTATTTTATTGTAGGCTGAATTTTTTCCTCCTCAAAAGCCACCTGTTGAATTTCTTTTTTTTTTTTTTTTTTTTTTTGAGACGGCGTCTCACTCTGTCACCCAGGCTGGAGTGCAGTGGCATGATCTCAGCTCCCTGCAACCTCCGCCTCCCAGGTTCAAGCAATTCTCTGCCTCAGCCTCCTGAGTAGCTGGGATTACAGACACCCGCCGCCACACCCGGCTAATTTTTTTTTTTTTCTTGTATTTTTAGTTGAGACGGGGTTTCACCAAGTTGGCCAGGCTGGTCTTGAATTCCTGACCTCGTGATCCACCCACCTCGGCCTCCCAAAGTGTTGGGATTACAGGTGTGAGCCACCGCGTCAGGCCCATCTGTTGAATTTCTAACCCCCAGTGCGACTAAATTTGGAAGCAGGGCCTTTACGGAGGCAATTAAAGTTAAATAAGGTCACAAGTGTGGGGCCCTTTATTATGACTGGTATCCTTATAAAAAGAAAGAGAGGGAGACAGGGAGAGAGAGAGAGAGAGACAAAGAGAGAGAAAGACCATACAGAAAAGGCTATGTAAGGACCTAGCAAGAAGGTAGTCCTCTACTAGCCTAAAAGAGAGGCCTCGGGAGAAACCAAACTTGCCATCAGCTTGACCTTGAATTTCTACCTTAAGAACTGTGTGAAATACATTTCTGTTGTTTAAGCCACACAGTCTGTAGCATTTTGTTATGGCAGCCTTGGCAAACTAATACATGTGGCTTCACCCAAGCAGGGGAAAAATAGGTAGAGAATATTAATTGTATGTTATATATCTATAGGAAATTATATAATTAGGTCAACTGGTATCACTTCAATTTATAATTACGTGTGCCTAATGTGTATTTATCATTAGCCAGTCATACTGCATTTCTTACTATGTTCTTTGTTTTCATGAAACTGTCTTGTCAATTTCACCATTGGTTTCCATTTTGCTAAATCTGATGGTCAGTTCTTTGCCTCAATAATCTACCTTAAACTCTCAGGAATGCTTGACACAGTAAAGCTTCGTCTATGAAAGCACTCCATGTTTGTTTGATTGTTGATGCTTCCCTCTTTTAATATTTTCTTCAATTTCTATAGTTATGTTTTTGTTGTTAGCTCTTCCTCCTCCTCCTCTTCCTCTGTCTAAGCATTAAATATTAAAGAAGGGAGCTCAATTCTGGCAGTTGTTATTCTCCCTATTTTCATTTTCTCTCTCTAGAGTCTAACCTTATTCCATAAAAACAGTAACATCTACCTATTCTCGCTTCTCAAACTTAAATCTGTACCTGTAACTTCTTCCCCTTAACTAGTGGCTCTTACAGTAAGCTGCCGAATTGGTGTCACCATTTGTTTAAGGGATTGGGAGATTATTTCTTTTTCATAATTTTTAAAGTTTTAAAGCATGTCTATTTTGTTATTTTGGTATGTTTAGAATGGGGATGTTTCTGGATATGTTCAAGCTGTTTTTCTGGAAATCAGGTGGTTTAGTAAGAAAGAAACAACTCTAAGAATGGAATCCCCAAAATAAATTTCCTACAGACTTGCCCAAGTGCTAGGCCATACATTTAAATTGTTTAAGGACATGCTTATACAAGCTTTCCATAGAATAGCCTGTGAAGTATTACTTAACTCTCTCTCATTTTATATCATCTTTGAGGAAAAAAAAAATGATAGAAAATGCAAAATCTTACATGGTATTAGTAAAAAACACAGTGATTATTCAAAAAGGTATTCATTTAATACAAATTAATACTAGCGCATTATCTCTGCATATTTTGACCGGTGTATTCAGACAAACTGGTGGATTAGTTTTAGGTTGCCTTATTCTTTTTTATAATGTTTCAATAATAAATTGTTTTAGGAATCTACCAAATTCTTTAAACCCAACTCTGTTAATGTGTGAATCTGTACACATTAAAAATATGACACATGAATCACTTTTTAGAAATGAATAAAACAGCACATGTTAAATTAGTGTGTACATTTTCCTATAAAAGTATAAGCAAAAAGCCGATTAGCACTCATAGAGTTACATGCATTGATCAAGACAGGATATACCCTCATGTATTTATTTATTTGATCATTCTTACAAGTAAATTGTACATATTTTCATAGCTACTTTATATAATAATGTCACATAACTATTATTTATACCACTGAAACAAATTTAACTGACAGATGAAACAGCAGCAAAAAGCTCTTGAGGTTTCCAGATAAATAATTTTTAAAATGACTATATATTTACTCCATGGACTTCAATGGTATTTCTCCCGTTTAAAATATACATAATAAATATGTGCAGTTATTTTGTCCAAATGTGTACATGAAAATGGGAACAATATTTTTAAAATATAACCAGAAAATCACCCAATATATAGTTATCAAATCTCATGTAGCTGTTTTCAAACTTTTCTCTCTTATTGGAATAATGTAAAGTGTAAAGCTCTCCAAAATTCATTTTTGCGTAATCAAATAATTTAGTTAATTCAATTGGCATTATGAAAATAAAATGTTACTATTATACCAGAAACCATAAAACTGGAGATTTTTGAAAATTTCTCTCCTATCTGCCAACATGTCTGTCCCCAGAGCTAGTTCAAGCACATTTATAACTGAACAGCATCTCAGTCATTTTGGGGGTACTGTTATAGACTTAAATATATCTAAGTAACAGAACCATAAAAAGGATTAGGCATGTTATCTAATTTAGCACCTATACTTCAACTTAAATGTTTAGATTAGTCAATTATTTTCTTGTTAGATATTTCCCAAGGTCCCAAATGTTTCAATATTTTGTTATTCTGATGATCAAGAAGTTCTCATTCATTTCCAACAAAACTTTCTCCTAAGTTTATTCTTTTTGAAAAGCTATATTTGAAAATAGGAATGGAGTAAGTACGTGTAGTTAGGGGTCAGTTTCCTTATGGAAGGGGAAGAAATGCATAAAGATATAAAAAAGGTATCCTGAGGATGGTGCATACAGATGTGCAGTTCTGCACCTCACAAAGGTCTCTGTCACAACAAAGGAGAGAGGCCTGATACCTAACCAGCTTTCACTTGCCAAGCTATGTGGCCTTGTACAGGACTGCCTCATCCTGGTGTAAGGGAGGCCTTTTTGTTTGTTTGCTTTCATTGTTTGGTCATGAAGCAACCAAATGCTAACCAAATGAACAGTCTGAAGACTATGTCTACCTAGAAAGGTGATTTTTTTTTAATACCATAAATTAGGATCTCCATTTGCAAAATATTGGGTAGCCATGGTGCTCACTTGACCTTTCTATTTTTATGCGTTTAGGAAAGGAAGGAGTGAGTAAAATGAAAGCAGATCCAAAAAGCTTTGTAAGAGACTCGCCTTAATCTATTTTGAACATGATTTAGACCAGAAGAATTGTCAGTTGATTAACTCACGCAAGTGCTGAACATAGACAATGCAAAGTTTTCTATGGGACAAAACAAAACAAAACAAACAGACAAAAGAAATCAACATTAAAATCTCTCTTCCAAAAATTCACTTTTGGGAGGAAGAAAGAGAGGACTGGCTTGGTTTGATAATATTCCCACTCTAGTAGCAGTAGAATTTCATACTTAGGATGGACTTTTGAGATAAGTGAAGACAGAATTTCTATTTTATGATGAAGAAAATCAGTTGGAGGAAAAAACAAAACAAAACTCAGGGATATTATGATATTTTTAAGCTAGTTAATGGAAAACAACTCAGATACGATTTTTTTCAGATTTGAAAAATTCATTCCATTGTTCCTTCCTATATACCCTTATAAAAATTGCTGCATTTATCAACAATTTGTATGTATTAACACTCAAAATACTGATATTTTCCTTATCATCATTTTATAGATGAGGACACTGATGCCCATATAATTTGTTGGCTAAAATCACACAGCTTGACCAAAGAGGACTGGTCCAAAAGAGATTGACCAAAGAAGGATTCAAGGTCAAACAGTGTGATGCCAGTACCCGTGAACTTAACTTTCACAACCTATTGATTCCCTTAAAACTTGGGTTGACAAGTTAGGAGATTACACATAAAATAAGGAATCATTCAATTAATGCCATTTCAGACTGACATTTGTGATATCTGTATAGGAGTCCTAAGAATAAAGGAATCCTTCAATGAAAGTGAACTGAAAAGTCATCCTGCAAGTGACTCAAGTTGGATCTTGACAGATGGGAAGGGTTTGAATTGGGTAAAAAGTATATATTGATAGGTGAAGAGGCCATTCTAATCAAGCAAATGACCTGTTTAAAAAAAGTCGGGAGTTATCAAGCTATATTCAAGAAAGAATTAGGTCATATTATAGAGGTTTTAAAAATCAAATTAGAGATGCTTCCCCCTTCTCTCTCTTTCTTTCCCTTCCTTCCTTTCTTTCCCTTCCTTCCTTCGCCTCCCTCCCTCTCTCCCTCCCTCCTTCCCTTCCTTCCTTCCTTCCTTCCATCCTTCCTTCCTTCCTTCCATCCTTCCTTCCTTCCATCCTTCTTTTCTTCCTTCCTTCCATCCTTCCTTTCTTTCCTTTCTTTTTTTGCAATGGATGAAATGAAAAGCAAATGGTTAGTAAACGTAATGAGTCATGGTCTTCATTGGGCCATACTATTCTACTTGGTTTCGATTTAAATATATATAGAGAAGATAGAGCAAAATGTTTACAGTTGTTCAGCAAAAACAACTTATAAGTGGTATTTGTTAATGTCTTGCTGTGTCTTATACTTTTCATAATGATGTTTTCACTGTATATTTCAACTTTCAATGCAATAAACTCAAAAATGATTTTTTTAAAGTGGTGACATTATTCAAAACTGTCACTGTGAATTGGCAGAAGCCGTTGGCCAAATCAGAAAACATGCATATAGGCAAGAAAATATTAATTTCAGTCAAATGGGCTTTTAAAATGAAAACAGAATCAGACAGTGGGAGTTTCAATTTGATTGAGTATAGTGAAAATCATAGCAATTGGTTATTTCAGGGTGATCAGTTATTTTCTCTACTCTGGTATGGTATGCTTCAACCAGTTTTTAAATTCAGTTTAACTTGATCATTTAAAAAAGAACACAAAATATATGTTTTATAAATAATCTTGGATCCAATATTTTTAACATAAGTCTCGTCTTATGGAAAGAGTTAAAAAAAAGTGTTATTTTGAAGTCTCACAAATATTACAAATTATAAATTACATAGTAGCATATGTACATGCTACAAACTATTAAAATATGTGTGTTAGTGCTTATGACAATATTTATATAAATCAGAAAACTTGATTATGCATAATATACAAAAAAAGATTTGGCTCAGTAATTTCTACTGTATTTTTAAGTATAATTATGTTAAATTTTGATTAAACTATTATTCAAAAACACATTCGCAATTTAAAATACTCGTTTCGAAATGTTGTTTTTACTATAACATTACTAATAAGTGCTAATAGTTTTTATTGTCACTTACACTTTTTGAAATGTGGAAACAATAATTTTAGAATATAAAAATGCTTAACGTAAAATGCAAATATTCAAAAGTGTTAGCTAGGCATGGAGCCTGCTAGATATTCCTACCAGGTTAATTACAGCTGTGTGCGTCTTCATTATTTTATGAAGAATCATCATCTTAAAGCATTCTTTAAAATATAGTATTATCTTAATTTGCTCCAATAAACATAAAAACAATTTTTGAAATTGCAAGACATTGGAATTTTTTTGCTTTAATGGTAAAATAAGTAAAATATCATAATTATAATGTGCTCTACTTTTAAGATAGAAAAACTGATGATAATGAGCAATATTTGTTTCAAAACTTTTACAGGAATTTATATAATAAAACCATTTTAATGATATGAGATGCACATATTCAGTTTAATCATCCTTAACTGTGACATCTTGAATAAGACATTATGAAGGATGTGAATCACTCACGGAAGGTTCCAGAGCAATAATTCTCAAACTTTAGCATGCATCAGAATTACTTGGAGGGCGTGTTAAAACAGATTTCAGAGCCCCATCACCAGAGTTTCCGATTTGTTAGATTTGGGACGGGGCTTAAGAATCTGCATTTCTAACAATGTCTCCATTGATGGCAACGCTAGTGATCTTAAACTTTGAAAACTCCTGCTCTAGAGCATGTAAAATCTTTATGGGTACTCTGAATCAAAGAAAACATATTTATAATGCTTTTTCATTAACTTTCCCTTTCATCAAACCGGCATGCATTATGTTACGAACCAGTCGTATGACCAAAAGTTCATCTCTAGTATAATGGAAAAAAAAAAAGTCCTAAACGAGGAGGAAGACTTAATCAAGTCAGATTGGTCATGGATTACATCACTGGCTTTGGGTTAGACAATGTCTTTGATTGTTAATTTTTCTTTGTAAAATGAATATAACAATTCTCAAATTGCAGACTATATGTATGAGTGTTAAATAAATGTGGAGGTTTTTTTTGGTAAATTCTATGTCCATGCAAATGGAAGATACTAAATTATTTGTTTGAAGCTCAAAATTTGTTATAGAAATGGGTTATGTATGTTGGTGAAGTACTCAATTTAGTCTGTCAAAATCTGTTTGAACAACACAGAGCACTTTTTAAAAAATGTACTGAACATATATAAATATCAAAACCCTTGGCCAGGCATGATGGCTCATTCCTGTAATCCCAGCACTTTGGGAGGCCCAGGCAGGTGGATCACTTGAGGTCAGGATTTGGAGACCACCCTAGCCAACATGGGGAAACCCCGTCTCTACCAAAAAATACAAAAATTAGCCAAATTATCCATGCATGGTGGCACGTGCCTGTAGTCCCAGCTTCTCAGGAGGCTGAGGCATGAGAATCACTTGAACCTGGGAAGTGGAATTTGCAGTGAGCCCAGATCGTGCCACTGCACTCCAGCCTGGGCAAAGGAATGAGACCCTGTTTCAAAAAACAAACAAACCCACTCTTTCAAATTCGTCTGTAGTACTTTTCCCAAAGGCAGCAATCCTTCAATATGTTTCTTTTGGGGAGTTACTGAGTCTGTCCAGCTTCCACAGAATCTGTCACAATTTCTCAGAGTAAAAATGTTTGTTGCATCGAATGCATATACGCCTTTTGAAAAACACTTGTTTTTAATTTATCTTTAATATTAGTATTTGACAGGTAAAAAACTGTTGTTAGGTTGGGAGGAAGTAGATAGCAACTCATTTGAGTGTAAGGGCTTCTGTGTACTTTGAAAGGCTTCAGAGGTTAATGCAAATATTATCTTATTGTGTCTAATTTCACGCAAAATGTCAGATCTCAGTTTTTCTGAAAATATTGTGGGTTACCAGTAACCAATCTGTACCTTTCAGACACGGTCAGACGCTGATTGGTTCTACAAATTGGCTATACTCACATTACTTTCACTCTAAATGCTCAATAATTTCTTCAATATTCAGAGTAGTTACCTTTTAAATTATTTTTTTAGATTCTTCTTTTTTGAAGTTTTGTTTTGTGTTTAATTGACATATAACAATTTTACATATTATGGAGTACACAGTTTGATATTTTTATTCATGTACACATTGGATAATTAACATACCCATCACCTCAAACACTTGTCATTTCTTTGTGGTGAGAATAATTCAAAATCCTCTCTTCTAGCTGTTTTGAAATATACAATACCTTATTGACTATAGTCATCCCACTGGGTGATAGAACATTGGAACTTCTTCCCCCTATTTAACTATAACTTTGTACCTACTGAACAGCCTCTCCCAATTCCCCATTCTCCTTACTTTCTCCAACCACTGGTAACCACTGTTCTCCTCTCTATTTCTATGAGATCAATATTTTTAGATTGCACATGAGATAATGTGGTATTTGTCTTTCTTTGCTTGACTTATTTCACTTAACATAACGTCCTCTGGATTCAATGATGTTGCAAATTACAGGATTTTATTCTTTTTTATGGATTAATAGTATTCCACTGTTTATGTATCCCACATTTTCGTTTAGCCATTCATCTGTTGATGAACACTTAGGTTGATTACATATCTTGGCAATTGTGAGTTGCGCTGCAAGAAACATGGAGGTGTAGGTACCTCTTTGATGTATTGATTTCATATATTTTGGTTACAAACTCAGTGATGGGATTGCTAGATCATATGGTAGCTATGTTTATAATTTTTTGAAGAACTTTCAGATTGTTGTCCATATGGCTATACTAATTTACATTTTCACCAACAGTGTGACTTTCTTTTCCTCTACATCCTTGCCATAATTTTTAAAATTTGTTGTCTTTTTGATGGTAGGCATTTATTTGGGGTGAGATAGCTCATAGTTTTAATTTGCATTTCTCTGGAGATTGGTGATGTTGAACATTTTTTCATATACCCATTGGCCATTTGTATATCTTCTTTTGATAAATGTTTATTTATGTGCACAAAAATAAAACTAGACCCCTTACCACTTGAAAAAAAACTCAAAATGGATTAAATATTTAAATGTAAGACTCAAAACTGAACCTACTAGAAAAAAACACAAGAGAAATGCTTCATGACATTAGTCTGGGCAATGATTTTTAAAATAACACCCCCAAAGCATAGGCAAGAAAAGTACAATGGGATTATATCCAACTAAAAAGCTTTTGCACGGCATAGAAAATAATCAACAGAGTAAAGAGACAACCTACACAATCGGAGATAGTGTTTGTGAACTGTGTATCTGACAATGGGCTAATATTAAGAATATATAAGGAACTCAAACAACTCAAAAGCAAAATAACAAATAATCGAATTAAAAATGGGAAAACTTTGAATTCTTCCTTTTAATTCTACTTTTTTAGATTTAAGTGCTCTGTTTTTTGTTTTTATGATGATTTTATTAGTGGTGGATATTGTTGCCTCTCTAACTAGAGAAAGTGGCCAGGTACTAGAGAGATGCCTGCACTTTGAGATCTGGATACTTCATCTGTCAGGACTAGTAGAAAGCGGATTTTTCAGTCTTTGGGGCCCATGCTTCACCAGAATTATGTTCCAGGCAGTACTAACAGCATTGTGCTGGGTGCAGGAGTGAAGACGGCCTGGTCCTCTAAACCCTTGTCACAGATTGGACAGGAATCCTCTGACTTATGTTACTGCCATAACTTTCTAAGCCACAAGAGAAAAGTTGCTTAGATTTGGTGGGTCACTAGGCTCTAACTGTTTCTAATTTTAGGAGCTTCACAGTATATCTCTTTCATTTGGGGAATGAGGGGCTCAAATTAGTAAACTTCAAGAAGGTGGCCAGCTAAATTTGAAGGGCTGATCTTCCAATGCAGTCAGAAAAAAAAAAAAAAAAAAGTAGAGCCTGTATAAGATGGAAAAAAAGAGATGATGGTTTTGATAGAGGTGTTAGAGAGGGAAACATTCATTACCAGAGTAGTTCCAAAAATTTCTAAATTTGTACATCATTAATATATGAAATATCCTAAAGTTGGGTCACTACTATCAGATTTCCTAAACACTAGTAATTGTTGTATGTGTTTAATATAATAGAGTTAACACAGCAGAGATGTGTTTGCACAACATACTTAGCTTTGACGTATCTGTTGACACCCAAGATACCTGAGCATGAGGGGAAGCCTCACCTGGACTGGAATTAGCACTTGAGTAAGTAGAGTGTGAGGAGTTGTACTGTCTCATTTACTAAGGGATTCCCCAATCCAGTGGTATGTGAGGAGGTTTCTAGCCCTTGGTGAACATGTAAGGGCTATCAAACCACACTTGGGTGAGAATATTGTCACACATATAATAGTTGCAAAGTGTACTTAGTTCATATAGACAAGAGCAAGATCGATCAAAAAGAATGTCCAGCTGACCAACTCATTCATTTGAATTTCACAAGACATTGCTTGCCATTGGCTTGCTGAAGTGGATCTCATCAAATATATAGACCCTATTAAGTTTGAGGGGCTGCCTACCTATTCCTAAGTTGCGTTATGTTTCCTTTTTAAGTTTATGACTCACTTTAAGTGTGTCTTTCTAATTTAACAGAACACATCTATATATAACATACACAACCCAGCAGGGCACATCTAAACAGAACACATTTATGCAACTTATTTTTACTTCTTTGGGTAGGTGAATACCTTGGATGTTGATGGTCCTGTATGTCTCATATGAGTATTTCCTACTCACCCATTCTCAATTTTTACTATAAATTTTTTAATATTTTTAAAATTATATTTTTTACTCGAGGCTGCATTACAAATATTCATTATATAATTCATTACATTTCTGAAATTTTTGTAGACATAGAATATTTCTTTTTACATATATATTATAATTAATCTTTAACTGGCAAATATTTAGGTTGTTTCTCTGCTTTTATCATTACATAAGACTGATGTGAATGATGTTATGAATATTTTTGTATGGGTCTTATGGTTGCCTTACAATATATTTCTGTTACAGAATTGCTTTTAATATAAATTCTTATATATTGTCTTCTGGGAGATTGCATCAATAGATACATCCCCACAGGTGTGAGGATGTTTCCTGCTCTGGATTTTGACCAATGCTAGATGCTGATTATTTTAAATTGCCATATTGATACATAAAATTAATACGTCATTTGGTTGAATTTTGCTTTTTATTTCTTTAAGTAATATTAAATATAATGAGAATGTTTATGCAATTGAATTTTTCTTTGGAACAATGTAACATATTTCTACTTTGTGTATACATGTGTGTCAAAGTATACACATATACATTTATATATATACAAAGTATCTATATATAAATGTATATACATACAAAGTATATATACATACAAAGTATATACACAAAGTATATATACAATGTATATATATACACAAAGTATATATACAATGTATATATATATAATGAATATATATACAAACTATATATATACACATGTTTTAATGATTTTAATGATTAAAACTCTTCTCTATATGGGGAAGGTAACTGCTGTGGTTTAGATATAATTTGTCTGTCTTCACCACAATTCATGTTGAAATTTGATCTCCAATGTGGCAGTGTTGGGAGGTTGAGTCTAGTTGGAGGTATTTGGATCATGGGGATGGATCCTTCATGAATTGTTTTGTGTTATTCTTGCAGTTGTGAGGTAGTTTTCACTCTGGTGAGACTGAATTAGTTCTCACAGAAATGAGTTAACAAAAGGTTGTTATAAAACCACAGCGCTCTTAGGGTTTTGTCTCTTCACATGTATCCACTTCCCCTTTGACCTTCTCCACCATGTTATGATGCAACAGGAAAGCACTTACCAAAATCCAGAGCTGTTCCATTGAACTTGCCAACCCGCACAACAGTGAGCCAAATAAGACTTTCTTCCTGTAGTCCCAGCTACTAGGGAGGCTGAGGCAGGAGAATGGCTTGAACCCAGGAGGCAGAGGTTGTGGTGAGCTGAGATCGCGCCATTGCACTCCAGCCTGGGCAACAAGAGCGAAACTCCGTCTCAAAAAAAAAAAAACAAATAAAACACTCTTTATCAGTTATTCAGTCTCAGGTATAGCAACACAAAATAAACTGAAACTGTAACTGTGCTACGTACAATGCAAATTATTTTCTTATTGTATTTTATGCCTTTTATTGTAGTATTTAATATTTTGTAATTTTGATCTTCTTGATCCATTATTTTTATCTTCATAGTAATCTCATATTCTTTAAAACGTGTTTAACTATCTAAGAAAATATCATGTGTCTATATTCTTATTAGATATTTATGTTTTTGCTTTTTCTTTTAACATTTAACTGCTTGAGCCAATTGCTGCTTATTTTGTATGGGGTGTGTGTGTGTGTGTGTGTGTGTGTGTGTGTGTGTTTCTAATGGTGCTTAGGGCATTTCTCTTCCCAGGAAGAAAATTTTTCTTTTGCATTGATATTTGCCACTTCATTGTACCACTTTTTGCAAATGTCTATTTGTAAATGTTCTATTTCTCCCTATCAAAAAAGCCCACCTCTCCCATTTTTCATCTTCTGATTATACCTTTTTATTATTTTATACATGAAACACATGGTTTTCAAGTTTGTTCACCATTTGGGATTGATAACCACATTGTTGACCAAAATTTCTTTAAGCAATTACATGATTTATATTGGCCAATATATGGCATTTTGGTTCACAGTATGGGAAATTCATGTGTGTATTTCAAAAAGCTTTTATCACATTGTACCTGACTTTTCACTTCTAAAATAACCACTCACAACTCCTTTAAGCAACTCAACCTGTTTCGACTGATTGCAAAAGAAAAGCTTCTTTTTTAAGCTACTGGTTTTTTGTTTGTTTTGTTTTTTGTTTGTTTGTTTTGTTTTTTGTTTTTTAAATTTTTTTGAGATGGAGTCTTGCTCTGTTGCCCAGGCTGAGTGCAGGGGCATGATCTTGACTCACTGCAACCTCCATCTCCTGGGTTCAAGCAATTCTCTGCCTCAGCCTCCTGAGTAGCTGGGATGACAGGCCTGGCTAAATTTTGTGTTTTTAGTAGAGACAGGGTTTCACCATCTTGACCAGCCTGGTCTTGATCTCCTGACCTTGTGATCTACCCGTCTCGGCCTCCCAAAGTGCTGGGATTACAGGTGTGAGCCACCACGCCCAGCTAATCTACTGTTTTCTACTCTTTCCTTCTTTTTATCCCCAACCTTTATACTTCATTATATTTATTGCCATATCAAATCATATGTTCAATTATAGTGAGCTATCTCCAAATTTAGAATTTTCTGTTTTTTCTCTTTTTCTTAATGCTTTGACAGAGATGTCTCAAAATTGACTGTAAAAAGTAGAAATCCCAATAACCCTTTTGATCACGGATCCTTTTTAAGTGAAAGCAAGTTTATTAAAAAGTAAAGGAATAAAGAATGGCTACTCTATAGCCAGAGCAGCTGCTTGAGCTGCTTGACTAAGGACACTTACTGTTATTTCTTGATTATATGCTAAACAAGGCATGGATTATTCATGAATTTTCCAGGAAAGGGGTGGGCAATTCCTGGAACTGAGGCTTCCTCCCCTTTTAATACCATATAGGGTAACTTCCTAAAATTGCCATGGCATTTGTAAACTGTCATGGAGCTGCTGGGAGTGTCATTTAGCATGCAAATGTATTATAACTAGCATAAAATGAGCCAAGAGGACAGCTAGAGGTCACTCTTGTTGCCATCTTGGTTTTCACGGGTTTTGGCTGGCTTCTTTACTGCAACCTGTTTTATTAGCAAGGTCTTTATGGGCTGTATCTTGTGTTGACCTCCTATCTCACCCTGTGACTTAGATTGCTCAACCTCCTGGGCATGCAGCCCAATAGGTCTCAGCCTTATTTTATCCAGCCCTTATTCAAGATGGAGTGGCTCTGGCTCAAACACCTCTGAGCTATTTTCCCCCTCTCTTTTATAAGAGAACCCTTAATCCTAAGGTTTGAAGAGGGATGAAGATTCATCTTCTGTAACTTCCTTGGGCTGAATAGGGGTGATGATATTCCTGCCTAACTATTAAGGTCTCTGGTATTTGGGGCAGAAAGGAGCTCAGTCAGAAAGTGTTGGTATGGGCTGGGCATGGTGGCTCACACCTGTAATCTCAGCATTTTGGGAGGCCAAGGTGGACTGAACATTTGTGGTAAGGAGTTTGAGACCAGCCTGGCCAACATGGTGAAACACCGTCTCTACTAAAAATACAAAATTAGTGAGGCATGGTGGCAGGTGGCTATAATCCCAGCTACTTAAGTACTTGGGAGGCTGAGGCAGGAGAATCACTTGAACCTAGGAGGTGGAGGTTGCACTGAGCCAAGATCCTGCCATTGCACTCCATCCTGGGTGAAAGAGCGAAACTCTGTCTCAAAAAAAAAAAGAAAAGAAAAGAAAAGGAAAAGAAAAAACAAAGCATCGGTATGTCAATGGCCATTCATAACTCTGAGTTCTGACAAAAGATTATATATAGAAGATTAATAAGTATTCAATATAAGAAAATGTTGAGTAAGCTTATGCTGCATTCATACAAAAGAGTATAACAGCAATATAGTCCACAACAGTAAAGCAAAATTATCTCCAAAAAAAACTAAATTAGAAGGCTTTCCATGAACTCAGTAATGGTTGGAACCAAGCTGGTTACGAGGTTGCTAGCCAATCCCAGTATGTGCCCAGAATTAGAATATTGATTTCATTTTTTTTTTTTTTTTTTTTACATTACCAATCCCTCTTGTTTCTTCTGAGCAGCAGTTGGAGGTCACTGGCTGGCTCACAGGAATAAGCAAGGTTAGTCTAAATTGCAGGAAAAATCTCAAAAACAATTGATGAGACTGGAGTCTAATAACAGGTGTACCATAGTTCTTGAAACAATAGTTTATCTCCCTCTAGTCTCCCATTTTTACTAAAGACAAATCATGGTAAGATTGATTAGCTTTATTTATTTGGCCTGATTATTTATATATATAAAGTGCAGCAAAAATAATTATTTTTCCCATGGGCTTTTAAAATTGGCTTTGATGGAAGTTTATTCCATAAGGAATCTCAGACAAGACTTTGTTAAAGCCAAGTCCAGCCATGGATTTATACCCTCAAATACCTGTATGAGTTGGGTCAATTCCTCTCCTCTTGAGGTCCTGAGATAACCTGGGGCTCCTGGACCTATCAGAAATAACATTCTTTATTTAGCACAGCTTAGGAACCCTGTACAGGGACTATGTAGACAAGAGATGAGGCCAGTTGTCCCAGGGGGCTTTTATTGGCTCTACAAGTCAAGTTTGATTCCTTAAAGGACAGCATGATGTGTGAAGCACCATTCCAGTCAAAGTCCTGGTAAAATAATCAGTTTCTCCAATTGTGTCCTGTTGCAAAACAAAATATTCTTATTGCACTTATGCAAATAACTATGTTGAAATAAGAATAGTCACAAATAGTTTCCAAATTCTGGGGAAAGCATGTAGAGAGAAACAAATATGCTCCAAATTTTGTTCACGAGAGTATAATTTACTGAAATGTTAAAAGCTGTAAGTAGCTCAACAGTTTTCTTGTTTCTGAAAAACAAAACAAAGGATCAACAATGTTTTAAGCAAAAAAAGTCAAAAAAGGTTACTTCAGTCTTCTATTAGTTCAGTTCATGCAGTTAACTCCTGTTCTATTGATATTCATGATATTTCAGCGCTCCATGAGTACTGAAAGCTTATTCCTCTAATCTAATGTGACACTCTCCAAAGTTATCAGAAACCTGCATTCAAGAGCACCTGTCAAAGTCCTATAGCTTATTATAAACCACCTTTGGAAGAGAATCAAAACAAGACAATCATTAATGAATGAAAAAAATCTGAGTTAGGACAGCCACTATTAAAGCCATAATTGACAAGAAATTTTGATTACTTCTGTGACATGCAATAATTTTATATAACAATTATAACTATTAATGACATACACTAAGTCATATCAGGATTACAGGAGTTTCTCATAATTTCAGAACTATACCAATAACATATTTATGCAAATACAGCCCAAAGAAAGCCAAATATCATTTCATATTTGACAGTGCTTCCTGTATGATGTTTATACCAAATAATACAAATGTGTCATTTTTGGACTTTATGGGATCTAATATCTAAAATATTAATTAGGTCAGAAAAGATATAATTTATAATTTGATTTTGCAAAGTTTAAAACACTTGATATTATAAAATCAAATCCCAGGTCACCATAAATCATTTACTTAGCCAAAATGACAACTCAAAAATTTTAAAAAGGCAGAAACCTTTACTCATAGATAAAGGGAAGAATTAGCTTTCCAAATAATCTGTCTTTTTTCTTTCCCTTTTTTTCTATAGTTTATTCAAAAGGCAAACAAAAATCTTTTTTTTAAGATAACATGAAAATCCTGTTCAAGAAAGATAGCCAATCTCACCCTTTGCTTTAGTGCATTATTGATGTCAAACCTAATTCTTAGTAATACCTTATAGGCAAATCTATCCAATTTTAATGTCTGACTATGAGGTAAGATTTTCACAAACATTTTATAACCCTTTACAATGTTTGTTAAAGAGTGGATCATTGCTCTCAGGAAACCCTGTTATACTTTTATTCCAGTGCTCAAGTTACAAATACACTGAATAATACCCCTTTAATTTTAGGCAATATGTTCACACATAGAATTTCTTTTACAAGATTAATTTTTCATGAACCTTCCACAACTTGTTCAAACCTTCAGCTTTATCTTCTCTAATGTAAAATGATCATTTAACCCTTTAATCTAGATAGAAAAAATTCACATTACCATGACTTCTTATAATCTTTTAACAAAAACACATTTCATGTTCCTTACACAATTTGCATGTAAAACAGTTTCTATGTCATAGAGATTACTTAATTAATGTGAACCAAAAAGCATTACAATTATTTTTCTGATAAAATATTTGAGTTAATCTCTTATTATTTTTAAGCCAATTAATCCAATTAATCAATGCTCTTTCATATCACACACACAACACATATAAATACACAGACCCACAGAAGAAGATCCAGTAGTTGTAAGATTTTTTCATTTGCCAGTTTCTTAATTGGATTACTGGCTTCAGGGTGGATCCCTTGGAGGAACAGGGCCAGGAAAGCATGCAGTTTCTACAGCCTAATAAGCAGGCACAGCTAGAAGGCAAAACAGATCCCCAAAAGTTAAGGGTCCCATTTTTGTACCAGATCATGGATGTCAAAAAGAGAAATGCTATGTAACAAGACAGTACAATGATTTTACTGTACAATTCATTGCAAAGCAACCTAAAGCCAATCAGCCCACTCGGTGATCAGCCTATCCCCCATAGGAGTCTTATCTCTCAGTGTGGGGTGGGGACATCTCCATACCTTCCAGGTGACCAAGAGCATGCTTCTCTGATCCTCACGTGCAGCAAGAGCTGAGTATCCCTCCATAACTGCCATTATCTGTGCCCAAAAGTATATTTCCTACCTAGATATTACCCACCAAAGCTCTCTCATAATGCAAAATAATTTCTGATACTTCTGAAAGTCAAAAACGTCAGATAATCAATGCAAAACAGAATAGAACTTTAGAGTTTGAGAAGGATCTATCCACTTCCAATTGCTGAATTTTATGAGGAAAACAGGATTTTCCCAAAACAAGATCTGTGGAAAAACTTCTTGTTTTTCCCAAGGAGTCCCAGGCAGTTAGAGCTTGAATATCAGCTTTTAATTAGGCTGACTTTTAACCATAGCAGTCTTTTAAAAAGTTCTTTAAATTTCTTACTACCTGATGTTAGCCAGGCTACATGGCTGGTATTTCTGACATTTGAACTCTATCAAAAGCAACCTCACCAATGAGCCTTGACTAAGTTTATGACTTAATCGCAAGTGTATGAGATATTTTCAAAGAGGTGGTAAGCAGTGTTTACAAGACCTGAGGGTAGGTCAGAGAAAGGAAAATTGAAGATAGTTCATGCAGTGAAGGAGAATCAACAAATGGTTCACACAGATATCAACCAGAAGGTACTTATTCCTTAAGCCTGGATTGAACCCTGGGCAGCCATTTTAAAATGGCAAAGGCTTAGCTGCTGAGCTACAGCATTGGGCAGTTTCCAGTGCCATTTTCAGAAGGAGCCTAGATCAGCCAATTTTGAGCTTGTGAAGGCTTTCAAATGCTCAAGGTAATTTTTAGGGCAACTATGACATGAACCCCCAAATTCTTGTCCACGGGATAGAGGAAACCAAGAGAAAGTACCAACACATGATTACAAGATCAATCTCCCACAGGCGTTTTTCAACATGTGGTCTCTGGGCAAGACAATCACCCTGAGTAACAGACAAGATAGGAAAGGTAAAGTAGAGAAAGAAAGAAAAGCATTGCCTCAGCAGGATGCGAAAGGTGAAGAGCCCAGGCAGGCCAGAGAATGACCCACCCATTATGGTGACACTGAATTGAAAGTTCAGGTGGCTGCTTGTTAGCTGTGAAGGGACATTTTCAAGCAGTCCTGTCAGCTCTCAAGTTTCCCCTTTTAGGGAGGAAAAAGCTCCCCATGTCCCACAATCCTGTAAATACCTAATTCTGTCACCCACAGTCATCAGCAAAGAGTGCAAGGCAGGTTAATCCAAAGAGAATAGCAGTTAACATCCCATAGTGTCAAACCTGTTCTTAGGAGCAGGGACTTTACTCAGGGCAGGTGGGCTCTAACCCCCTCAATCTTAGGAAGGACTCTAACCTTCCTAATTTGAGCCTCAAACCCATCTTTTTTCAAGAGGGCCCTTTAAAACTCTCTGTCTTAGGAGAGACTCTAACTCGTCCAAGTTGGGCCTCTAATGAAATCCCATCACCACTTACCCAAAGTCAGCCGATTTGTGCTGCAGTCTGCTTCCTCTGGGTCAGGGGTCGCCTCAGTATCATCTCTTCAGGGTTCACCAGGAAGATGTTACTGGAAAGGAAAGGGGTCCTCATCCAGACCTAGAGAGAGGGTTCTTAGATCTCATCCAAGAAAGGATTTGAGGTGAATCCGTAGGGCAAAGTGAAAGCAAGTTTATTAACAAATAAAGGAATAAAGAATGGCTATT
Organism: Hylobates moloch; assembly: GCF_009828535.3. Classification (NCBI taxonomy): domain Eukaryota; kingdom Metazoa; phylum Chordata; class Mammalia; order Primates; family Hylobatidae; genus Hylobates; species Hylobates moloch. Next base: position 1,551,691 of record NW_026652298.1, read on the forward strand.
CCATAGGCAGTGTCCTGATCACTGTCCCTTTTTAATGGCATGTGTAAATAGCAAGGGGAAAGTAAATCAATATATCATTTTACATAAAATACTACAAATGAAATTATCATTCTATAACTAAGTAATAATAAATATTAGAAAGAAAGATACATTTAGGTACTAGCTAAAGTCCTTTATTAAGTTTTCTATTTTGAAACTCATTTAAATATATTATGTTTCTATTTATGGTTTTCCATCTACTATTGCCACTTGTGTGTGTGTGTGTGCGCACATGTGAATTTAATATGTTTTTACTAATTGATCAACCTCAATTGGCCCTAAGTCTCTGTTACCTCGGTGTTGTATCATCTTAATTTCTGTACATTTATCAAGGTTTTAGGATATACAAATTAATATTGTTAGTTGTCAAAGAAATATGAAGATTATAATTTGAGAACTGTCTTTTAGACAAAGAACTTAGAAAAAATTGGTATCAGTCTATGTAATTTGTTTCATTTTGCCTAAACTGTAGTGCATAAGAATCTATTCATGAATTGCAAATTCAAAGTCAGATAATAACATATTTCTATTACATTTTCCTAACACATTAACCCTGTGGGTACCATTGTCAGCAATTTCCAGATTGATTTGAAACATCCTCACAAAAACTTGAAAATTGAAAAATAATTTGTGATGCCGTTATGCTATGTTTGTCTCATACGTTGTATTGTACTGATACTTAGTAACTCATTGATGTCTGAAACATCTAACTTACTAAATTCATTACTTTTTAAAAAAAATTGTTTTGATAATTTCTTATCTGGGTTTTTTTTGGATAGATAATCAATCTATAATGCTTCTTACCTTTCAATGGTTATATTATCTTTTGTTTACAAAAATTAATATCTCCCCATCCCCCAAGCCTATCAGAGCTAGCATAAGCAAAATGAGACCTAGGGTGTATTGTAATAAGTCCCCAACCACTTCTATTTCTTTCTTTCTTTCTTCTTCTTTTTCTTTCTTTTTTTTTTCAAGACAGAGTTTCACTCCTGCCACCCAGGCTGGAGTGCAATGTCATGATCTCGGCTCACTGGTTCACCTTGGCTCACCTGTGCCTCCCAATTCAAAAGATTCTCTTACCTTGGCCGCCCAAGTAGCTGGGATTACAGGAGCCTGCCACCACACCCGGCTAATTTTTTCTATTTTTAGTAGAGATGGGGTTTCACCATGTGGGCCAGGCTGGTCTCGAACTCCTGGCCTAAGGTGATCCACCTGCCTTGACCTACCAAAGTGTTGGGATTACACACGTGAGCCACAACAGCCAGTCTATTTATTTATTTAGCCTCATGATACATTATTGCTCATTCTCATTCTTTTAACCTTTATGTCATTTTATTTCAAATGTATTTTCTATAAATAGCATATAGGTGTATTTAGGGTTTTGAGTGAAGTTGAAATATTTAATTTATAATGAATGAGTTAATCCTTTCATATTTATTTTCACAACCAATATTTTGCATGTAATGCATATCATAAATTATACACAATTCTATTTTGCATAATTTATTTTCAGAAATCATAACTGAGCTCAAATATTTCTTTCTTTCTTTGTTATACTGATTTGATTGAAATAGATCCTGACTCATTCTCTTAGTGATTAACCTTTCATTAAAATTTTCAAACAATAGAAACTACAAAGCCACCAGCCAACAATTTCATGATAAGATTAAAACTGCATATGTCAATATTAACCTTGAATGTAAATGGTTGAAATGTCTCACTTAAAAGGCACAGAGTGGTAAGTTGGATAAAAAAAACAAGAATTGCCAGGCGCAGTGGCTCGTGCCTGTACTCCTAGCACTTTGGGAGGCTGAGGTGGGTGGATTGCCTGAGCTCAGGAGTTCGAGAGCAGACTGAGCAACATGGCAAAACCCTGTCAATATTAAAATATAAAACATTAGCTGGGCATGGCGGCCTGAGCCTGTAGTCCCAGCTACTCAGGATGCTGAGGCAGGAGTGTTGCTTGAACCTGGGAAGCGGAGGTTATAGTGAGCTGAGATCACGCCACTGCACTCCAGCCCGGGTGACAGAGTGAGACTCCATCTCAAAAAAAAAAAAAAAGTGGGGGAAGAAAAAACAAGATCTATTTGTCTGCTGTTCACAAGAGACCCATCTCACACATAATGAAAGCCATAGACTCAAAGTAAAGGGTTGAAGTAAGATCTGCCACACAAATCGAAAACAAAAATATTCTGGCATCAAACAGACTTTCAACCAACAGTAAAAAAGGATAATGAAAGGCATTATATAATGATAAAGGATTCGGTCCAAGAAGAAGATTTAATTATCCTAAATGAATACACACCTAACATTGAAGTACCCAGATTCATAAGACAAGTATTCTAGACCTACTAGACCCTTGACCAATTGGACCTAATAGACATTTACAGAATACTCTACCTATCGTCTGGGCATGATGCCTCATGCCTATAATCCCAGCACTTTGGAGGCTGAGGTGGGCAGATCACTAGGTCAGGGGTTAAAGACTAGCCTGACCAATATAGTGAAACCTCATCTCAAAAATAGCTGGGCATGGTGGTACGGGCCTGTAATCCCAGTTACTCAGGAGGCTGAAGCAGAAGAATCGCTTGAATCCGGGAGGCAGAGGTTGCAATAAGCTGAGATCGCACCATTGCACTCCAGCCTGAGGCTTGTGCATTCTTCATGTAGTTCTCATGCTGTGATTTGCAGCTGCATCAGATCCTTTATGACTTCTCTACATTGGTCATTCTAGTTAGCCATTCGTCTGTTTTTTTTTCAAGGTTGTTAACTTCTTTGCCATGGGTTCGAACTTCCTCCTTCAGCTCAGAGTAGTTTGATCATCTGAAGCCTTCTTCTCTCAACTCATCAAAGTCATTCTCCATCTAGCTTTGTTCCATTGCTGATGAGGTGCTGTGTTCCTTTGGAGGAGGAGAGGCACTGTGATTTTTAGAGTTTCCAGTTTTTCTGCTCTGTTTTTTCTCCATCTTTGTGGTTTTATCTACCTTTGGTCTTTGATGATGGTGACGTACAGCTGGGGTTTTGGTGTGGATGTCCTTTCTGTTTGTTAGTTTTCCTTCTAACAGTCAGGACCCTCAGCTGCCTGTTGGGGTTTGCTGGAGGTCCACTCCAGACGCTGTTTGCATGGGTATCAGCAGTGGAGGCTGCAGAACAGTGGATATTGGTGAACAGAAAATATTGCTTCCTGATCGTTCCTCTGGAAGTTTTGTTTCAGAGGAGTACCCAGCCGTGTGAGGCGTCAGTCTGCCCCTACTGGGGAGTGCCTCCCAGTTAGGCTACTTGGGGGACAGAGACCCACTTGAGGAGGCAGTCTGTCCATTCTCAGATCTCAAGCTCTGTGCTGGGAGAACCACTACTCTCTTCAAAGCTGTCAGACAGGGACATTTAAGTCTGCAGAGGATTCTCCTGCCTTTTGTTTGGCTATGCCCTGCCCCCAGAGTTGGAGTCTACAAAGGCAGACAGGCCTCCTTGAGCTGCGGTCAGTGCCACCCAGTTCGAGATTCCCAACTGCTTAGTTTACCTACTCAAGCCTCGGCAATGGCGGGTGCCCCTACCCCAGCCTCGCTGCCACCTTGCAGTCTGATCTCGGACTGCTGTGCTAGCAATGAGTGAGGCTCCGTGGGCGTAGGACCCTCTGAGCTAGGCACAGGACATAATCTCCTGGTGTGCCGTTTGCTAAGACCATTGGAAAAGTGCAGTATTAGGGTGGGAGTGACCCGATTTTCCAGGTGCCATCTGTCACCCCTTTCTTTGACTAGGAAAGGGAATTCCCTGACCCCTTGCGCTTCCCGGGTGAGGTGATGCCTCACCCTGCTTTGGCTCATGCTCAGTGCACTGCACCCACTGTCCTGCACCCACTGTCTGACACTCCCCAGTGAGATGAACCCGGTACCTCAGTTGGAAATGCAGAAATCACCTGTCTTCTGCGTCGCTCATGCTGGGAGCTGTAGACTGGAGTGGTTCCTATTCGGCCATCTTGGCTCCACACTCTCTAAATGATTTACTCTTGATTGACTTTTGGGTGAACAATAAAATCAAGGTAGAATTTTTTTTTTTTTTTTTTGAGACGGAGTCTCGCTCTGTCACCCAGGCTGGAATGCAGTGGCGCGATCTCGGCTCACTGCTAGCTCTACCTGCTGTGTTCATGCCATTCTCCTGCCTCAGCCTCTCCGAGTAGCTGGGACTACAGGCGCCGGCCATCACGCCCGGCTAATTTTTTTGTATTTTTAGTAGAGACAGGGTTTCACTGAGGTCTCGATCTCCTGACCTCGTGATCCGCCTGCCTCGGCCTCCCAAAGTGCTGGGATTACAAGCATGAGCCACTGCGCCTGGCCAATCAAGGTAAAAATTTTTAAAATTCTTTGACATAAGTGGAAATAGAGACACAACATCCGAAAGTATCTTCAATGCAGCAAAATCAGTGTTAAGAGGAAAGTTTATAGGACTAAATCCCTACCTCAAAAATTATGATGATCTAACATCACACCTAGTGGAACTAGAAAAATAAAAACAAACTAATCCAAAACTAACAGAAGAAAATAACTAAAATCAGAGAGAAACTGAACAAAATTGAGACCCAAAAATCCATATAAAGAATTAACTAAATCAAAAGTTGATTATTTGAAAGAATAAAAACAAGATTGATAGACCACTAGCTCTACTGACAAAGAAAAAAAGAGACGAGATCCAAAGAAGCACAATTAGAAATGACAATGGTGACATTATAACCGATCACACAAAATACAAAAAAAAACTCGGAGATAATTATAAATGTCTCTACACACACAAGCTAGAAAACCTAGAGAAATCTGATAAATTCCTAGAAATACACCACTTCCCAATATTGAGTTAAGAAGAAATTGAAACACTAAACAGACCAATATTGAGTTCCAAAATTGAATCAGTAATAAAAGAACTTACCAACCCTCAGGAGAGTGAGGCGGGAGAATCACTTGAACCCAGGAGGCAGAGGTTGAGGTGAGCCGAGATCATGCCATTGCATTCCAGCCTGGGCAACAAGGGTGAAACTCCATCTCAAAAAAAAAAAAAAAAAAAGAACCTACACCAACCAGAGAAATCCCTGAACCGGAAAGACTTACAGCCAAATTCTACCAGAAGTACAAAGAAGAGCTAGTACCAATTCTACTGAAACTATTCCAAAAAATTGAGGTAGAGAGACTCCTTGCTAACTCATTTTATGAAGCCAGTATCAATCTGACACCAAAACCTGGCAAAGACACAATGGTAATGGAAAACTACAGGCTGACATCCCTGATAAAGTTAGATGCAAAAATTCTCAAGAAAATACTAGAAAACTGAATTCAACAGCACATAAATAAGTTAATTCATCATGATCAAGTATGCTTCATTCCTGGGATGAAGGGTTGTTTCAACATACACAAATCAATAATTATGATTCACCATATAAGCAGAATTAAAAACAATAACTATATGATCATTTCAATAGAAACAGAAAAATCTTTGAATAAAATCCAGCATTTCTTTACGATAAAAACTCTCAGGAATCTAGGCATCAAAGGAACATAGCTCATAATAATAAGAGCCATCTATGACAAACCGATAGTTGACATCATACTGAATGGGCAAAAACTGGAAGGAAGCATTCTCCTTGGTAACTGGAAAAAGACAAATATGCACACTCTCACCACTTGTATTCAGTGTAGTACTGTAAGTGATAGCCAGAGCAATCAGTCAAGATAAATGAATAAAAGGCATCAGATAGGGAAAGATAAAGTAAATCTATCTGTCTTTGCAGATGATATGATTTTACACTTAGAAAACCATAAAGACTCCACCTAAAGGTTCCTGAAGCTGATAAACAGCAAACAACTTCATGACAGTTGAGTTTCAGAACACAAAAGTAAATTTCAATACAGTTTCAGAATACAAAATCAGTGTACAAATATCAGTAGTATGGCTACATAACAATAAAGTACAAGCTGAGAATCAAATCAAGAGTACAATCCCTTTTACAATAGACATACACACACAAAATACCTAGGAAAACATCTAACCAAGGAGGTAAAAGATCTCCACAAGGGGAATGATAAATCACAACTGAAATAAATCACACGAAACAAACAAATGGAAAAACATTTCATAGTCATGGATAGGAAGAATAAATGTAATTAAAATGGCCATACAGTTCAAAGAAATCCAGAGATTCAGTGTTATCCCTATTACACTGCCAATGTCAATTTTCACAGAATTGGAAAAAAACTATTCTAAGATTCATATGGAACCAAAAAAGAGCCTGAATAGTTAAAGCAATTCCAAGCAAAAATAACAAAGCTGGAGGCTTCACATTACCTGACTTCAAACTATACTATAAGGCTATAGTAATCAAAACAGCATGATACCAGTACAAAAACAGATACATAGACCAATGGAACAGGATAAATAACCCAGAAATAAAGCTGCACACCTACAGCCATATTATCTTTGACAACGTTGACAAAAATAAGCAATGGAGAAAGAGCTCTGTAATAAATAGTGCTGGGAAAGCTGTATAGCCAAATGCAGAAGAATAAAACTGGACCCCAACTTTTCACCATATACAAAAATTAACTTAAGATACATTAAAGACTTAAGCGTAATACCTTAAGCTGTAAGAAACCTAGAAGAATACCTAGGAAATACTATTCTTGTATTTCAGTATTGGGAAGGAATTTATAACTAAGTCATCAAAACCAATTACAACAAAAACCAAAATTGACAAGTGGGACCTAATTAAGCTAAAGAACTTATGCACAGCAGAAGAAATTATCAACGGAGTAAACAAAAATTTACAGAATGGGAGAAAATATTTGCAAACTGTGCATCTGTCAAAGGCCTAATATCTGGAATTCATAAAGAAATTAATTAAGCAAAAAAAAATCCCATTAAAAATGGGCAAAGAATATGAACAGACATTTCTCAAAAGAAGACATACAAGGGGGCAATAAATATATTTTAAAAATGTTCCATATCACTAATCATTAGAGAAATGCAAATCAAGACCACAATGAGATACCATCTCACATCTGCCAGAATGGTTATTATTAAAAGTCTAGAAACAACAGATGTTGGCAAGGTTGCATAGAAAAAGGAACACTTCCACCCTGTTGGTGGGAATGTAAATTAGTTCAACCACTCTAGAAAGTAGTTTGACCATTTCTTAACTTAAAACACAGCTACCATTCAACCTGGCAATTCCATTATTGGGTATGTATCCAAAAGAAAACAATTTTTTTTTTACCAAAAAGACACATGCACTCACATGTTCATCACAGCATTATTCACAACAGCAAAGACATGGAATCAGTCTAGATTCCCATCAATGGTGGACTGGATAAATAAAATATGGTGCATATACACCACGAATACTATGCAGTCATAAAAATGATTAAATTATTTCCTTTGCTGCAACCTAGATGCAGCTGGAGGCCATTATCCCCAGTGAATTAACATAGGGACAGAAAAAAATATATACTGCATGTTCTGATTTGTAAGTGGAAACTAAACATTGTGCACTCATGGACATAACGATGGTAACAGTAAATGCTGAGAACTATTAGAGGGGGGAAGAGAGAGGGAGTCAAGGGTTGAAAAACTGTTGAACACTATTCTTGGTGCTTGGGTGATGAGATCATTTGTACCCCAAACCTCAACATCACACAATATACTCAGGCAAAAAACCTGCACATGTACCCCTGAATGTAAAATAAAAACTGAAAAAAAAATGTAAACAGTAGTTCTCTACTTAGTAAGTTATTCATGAAATATTGCCTTTTGGAATACTTTTTATGAGAGCTGCTTTAATTTTTCTCGTCTTTTTTCTGATGTGGTTTGTTTCACTTAGAAATTTAAGACCCAGAAGAATATTTTGTTTTACTTTTATATTCAAGTTTTTCTATTTTAGTATCAAAATTTTGTTCTAAAATTACATATACAAAATGAATTTTAAGAGGAAATACAGCTTTTTCCACATTCACTGGTAGTCTTTTTACAATATAGTTTTCCTGCTTTTAATTTATAAATGATTCCTTATCCAGTCAGTTACACCGACTCTTTGGGACTTTATTCAGGAAAGGCATTTAGGTGAAATACTTTCTGAATCCTTATAGAATTCAAGGTACCTTTCAATTGCTTTATCCTGTGACAAAAAATAATGCACAATATTAAAAATTGAGTGATATAATTTTCTCCTTTAATCCATTGTCTTCTGATATTTAATATAAGTCTCAAGCAAGTTTAATTTTTATTATTTTAAAGATAACTTTTTGCTTCTTTATAAATTTTTAATTATTGAATTTCAAAAAATATAACTGGTATATGTATGACTTAATTGTGTTTGAATAAATTGAAGACTTGGGTATTAGTAAAATTTTTTGTCTCATGGCTTTATTCTATTTTTTATCTCTAATTTAGGAACATCAACTTTATGAATGTCTTCTGTATTATTATTTTTGTTATTGCTTAAATTTTTTTCTTACACACCATTTTGAAGTTCTATTTTTTTTTACCGTATTCCCTGATTTTCTTTAGTTTTCTGTTGTTAATGTTCTGTTTCAATTTATTGTAGTTTTGCTTATTATTAATGTGTTAATTTTAAATTCAGTTATGAAATGTTTTAAAAATGGGAAAAAAATGTATAGAAAACTATGAAAATAACAAAGATCCCAGTTACTATATATAATTAAAAATTGTTACTAAGCTATCACTTTTTTTTTCAGAATATAAGCAATTTAAAGTCTCTATAAAGAAGAGCATTTATTTTCAGTAGACTGTGGAGTGAAGATTAAATTTCAAAAGTGTACAGGAAGAAAGGCCAGAAGGTAAAATAGGCTTTCACTGATAAACCTGGAGAGCTGATGTCACGGGCAGAAGGCTGAAAATTCTATAATAAGTCAGGTACGAATTCTGGTAGAGGTAGGATATTGGGGTCAGAATTAAGCAAAGCTTTTGAAAGAGATCTGGGGTGGGGGAACAAGCCCACAACAAGTTTCTCTGTTCAGCCATTTGCCAAACACAGAGATAGGGGCAGGTGGGAGGTTAAAAACCAAAGCAGAAAGTTTTTGAAAAGCTGAGTAATTTATTTTGGCAGTTGTGATTCAGTGAATTTGGGTCTTACTGGTAGGAACTGTCTCAAATAAAGCAATAGAAAACTGCAGGTTCAGTAGCAAACCAGAACTAGAATAAGCCTTACTAGCATTAAAACTTAACACAGACTTAGCACATATCTCAGCACAGAACCTTACTTGGTTAAGGTGTTCAGAGATAATATTGGCTTACTGCAAGAATAGAAGGAGGAACTCTTACTATTTAGAGAAGCCATCATTTGGATACTGCAAAATTTTTAATATACAACTCCTAGCATTTATTTACAAAAATATTATGCCATGCAAATATATAACAAAACAACTTAAAAGAAAGAAAAAAATAGGAACATATCCAAATATGTTCAGGATATTTGGATTAGCCAGAAAAAGCCTTACAATAGCTGTGTAATATGTTCAAGATAATGAACGTAGAAAATAGTCAAAAATAAACAAAAATATGAAGTTTTACCAGAGAATGGAAACTATTTAAGAAAAGAATCAAGTAATTATTCTAAAGATGAAAAACAAAGAATGAAAATTAACTAAACAGGATTAACTTAACAATAGATTTGACACAGCAGGAGATAAGATTAATGTCTAGGGCTGGGCACTGTAGCTTATGCCTGTAATCCCAGCACTTGGGAGACCAAGGTGGGAGGATCACAAGGTCAAGGAGTTCGAGACCATCCTGGCTAACACGGCGAAACCCCATCTCTACTAAAATATAAAAAATTAGCCAGATGTGGTGGCATGCACCTGTAGTCCCAGCTACTCAGGAGGCTGAGGTGGGAGAATTGCTTGAACCCAGGAGACGGAGGTTGCAGGGAGCCCAGATTGCACCATTGCACTCCAGCCTGGGTGACAGAGTGAGACTCTGTCTCAAAAAAAAAAAAAAAGATTAATGTTATAGAAGGTAGGTCAACAATAAAATACTCAAACGCAGAAAGAGAATAAAAGAAAATACAGGAAATATATTACATATGTGTAGGTGTTAGTGAAAAGGTCTAATATGTACATGATGTAATATCAAAAAAGGAAAAGAAGAAATGGAGTAGAAGCCAATAGATTTTGCAAACTTGTCAAATACATGAAGCCACAAAGAGGAGAAAGACTATGAATCCCAACTGAAATACACAAAAACAAAACTACACTAAGATATTTTATGAAACACCACTAATTACTAAAGACATGGAAAAAAGCTTAAAAGTAGCCAGAAAAGTAAGTTTGTCTTCCAATGAGCAACAATTCTTACAGATGACCTTTCAACAGAAACAGTGGAAGTCATATTAGAAATAACATTTTCAAATTGCTAAAAGGAAATAATTGTAACTTATAATTCTCTTTGCAGTAAAAAATATCTTTTAAAAGTAAAGTGGAAAAAGACTTTAACAGAAAAGCATAAATAGAGAAAATAACCAGATCTGAACAACAACAACAACAAAAAACCTATAAGATACAATTTATAGTCAACAAAAGCTATCAAATATCTAGGAGAAATCTTTTTATTTGTTTAAATTTGCTGGGTACAAGTAGTACATTTTGTTCCATGCATAGATTGGGTAGTGGTCATGTCAGGATTTCTGGGTATCCATCACCCAAATAATGTATATATTACCCATTAACTAATTTCTCATCATCCAAGCCCCCTCAACCCATCACCATTCTGAATATTCATTGTATATCATTCTACTCTCTATGTCCATGTATATGCATTTTTTAGCACCCACTTCTAAGTGAGAACATGTAATATTTGACTTTCTGTGTCTGGCTTGTTTCAATTAATATGACCTCTAGCTCCATCCACGTTACTTCAAAAGACACTATTTTATTCTTTTTCATGGCTGAATAGTATTCCACTGTGTATATATACACCATATATTCCTTATCCAGTTATCCACTGATGGAAACTTAGGTTGATTCCATATCTTTGCTTTTGTGAATAGCACTGTGATAAACATAGGAGTGTGGGTATAATTTTAATATATTGATTTATTATTCTTTGAGTAGATACCCAGCATTGGGACTGTTGGATCAAATGGTAGTTCTATTTTTAATTCCTTGAGAAATCTCCATACTGTTTTCCATAGAGGTTGTACTAATTTACATTCTCATCAACAGTGTGTAAGAGTTAGTTCCCTTTGCTTCATATCCTTGCTGACATCTGTTCTTATTTTTTTTGTCTTTGTACTAATAGCCATTCTAACTGGTATAAGATGATATCACATTGTGGTTTCAATTTGCGTTATTTGATGCTTAGTGATGTTCAGCATTTCTCATATACCTGTTGGCCATTTGTGTGCCTCTTTTGAAAAATGTCTATTCATGTCCTCTGCCCACTTTTTAATGGAATTTTGTATTTTGTTGTTGTTTTGAGTTGACTTCTTTGTATATTCTGGATGTTAGTGTCCTGTTGGATGCCTAGTTTGCCAAAATTTTGTCTAAATCTGCAGGTGGCCTGTTCATTCTGTTGATTATTTCTTTTGCCTAGAAGGAAATTTAGGGGAAGCTATATAAGACCTTTATACTAAATAACATAAAATGCATAGAATTCTACTGAGAGTTATTTAAAATATTTAGATAAACAAATATATGAAGTTCATGGAGTATAAAACTATATTTATTTTAAATCTGTCAATTGTTTTTAGTCAATAGATAAATTCAATAAAATTTTATTTAAAATCACAGCTCTGTGTGTGTGTGTGTGTGTGTGTGTGTACAAAGTGAACTGATTCAAAAATTCACACTGAAATGGAAAAGGCCAAGTAGATGAACAAATCTACAGAACTTATATTACCAGTTATAAAGACAAAAAGCTATAGCAGTATGATGATATTAGGTCAGTGCAGAAGTATTGGCCTTTTAATGGCAAAACTGCAATTACTTTTGCACCATCTTTCAAGGATAGACAAATAGATCAATACAGCAGGTAGATTCTAGAAACAGATCCATATATGTTTCCCGATCTATGAGAATAGTGATACTGGATTGTAGTAGGGAAAAGAGTAAGCTTTTCAATAAATTGTGCTGGTTAAATGGATATCTACATGTATACCACGTATGTGTGCATACGTGTGTATGTATAATACCTCTAACTCATACAATACACTAAAATAAAAACTAAACAGATTAGAGATCTAAAATTGAATGGTAAAACAATAGTGTTGGTAAAAAATAGTTTTTGGTCTTGGGGGTAGACAAAGATTTCTTAAGATGTAAAAAGCAATTATCCATACATTTTAAAAAATGCTAAATTGGACTACATTGGACTATTTCAGTTTTAAAATTTCAGTTCGTCAAAAAGCAATATCAGAAAGTAAAAAGTCAAGCCTCTAGATGGGAGAATAGGTATGCAATACATTTATATGTTGAAGTACTTATGACCGGAGTATAAACAGTATGTCTACCAATTAACAGGAAACAAAGCAGACACCCCATTGGAAAAATGGACAAATTCATTTTTCAGGCCATTCACAAAAGCATATATCTAAACGGTAAAAAAAAAAAAAACGTCATTAGAGAGAGCAATTTTAATCTAAGATTATTACTGACACACCAGCAGCTAAAAGGAAAAAAGACAATACCAAGTATTGGTGAGAATCTGGAGCAATTAGAACTTCCATACTCTTCTGGTGGAAGTTAATTAGCATAGCTATTACAGAAAAATATCTAGTAATACCTAATAAAGCTAAGTATGTGCAAATCTTATAACTCAGCAATTCATAGCAACAGTATTCCTAATGGCTAAAACTATTCATACAACGAAATAATACATAGTATTGAAAATCTTTAAATACATTCTAGAGAAAATAAAAAAGATAAAGATAAGTAAGCTTATTCAAATCAAGATCAGTAATAGAGCAAACTCAAAAAGGAAAGAAATCCTTAAACTAAGTGAAGAAACAAAACAGATCAAAACACTCAAAATATAGAGAATACTAAAACTACCAAAAGCTATTTGAAAAGACTAATACACGTTACGCTTGAATTACTTTAGAATTACCCCAACTTTGAAAATATTTGTTAAATAAAGAAGGAGATAAAGCTACTGGTTTTATAAATATAGCATGCCTTAGCTTTCCTCTGAATGCCAATCATGTATTTTTTAATTTATTATTGAATTTGTATGTTTTATTATCTTAGTTATTTTTGTTTATATTCATTTAAATTTATTGTCTGAATTTACTAGTACGTTTTTCTCATTGTTGCCTGCCTCCTCACATTTCTTTCTATCTACTTTCATTTTTTTTCTCACTTCATGTTAATACAGGAAAAGGAGTATTCAGAAAGCTTAACCCACTACAGTATTCAGAAAATACTACCCACTACTCTTGATTATCAAATCATGATTTGGCTGAATTAAAATTCTCAGTTTATGGGTTTTATGTTCCCATAATGTTTGAAAACTGTCACTCTACTGTATTCTGGTATTCTAGTTGCTGATGACAAGTTGGCTGTTGGTTTTCTACCATTCTTTGTAAGTGATCTAATTTTCTTTTCTTGTGGCTCTAGGATTTATTTTATCTCTGATGTCCTGCAATTTTATTATGTGACCAGATGTGGATTAAACATAATTATCCTATTTCTGGGCTTTCTCAGTGCAACTGATATTTCAGTATGGAAAATTCTTAGCCATAAACCCCTTGAATATTGTCTACTCAACACTATCCCCATTTTATTCTTCTGGAATATTAGCTATAAAATGGAGTTTCTTAATTAATCTTACATATATCTTAATTTTTCTTTCAGATTTTCCATCTCCTTGTGATACATTATTGCACGTTTTCTATGTTCTGTCTTTTAATTCAGTCACTAGTTCTTTAGTTGCTTTCTGGTGACTTTAAGCTCATCTATTAATTTTTGATATTTGGATTATACTTTTTATTTATATATTTCAAATAGGTCATTTTTCATAGAGGATTATATGTTTTAAATAATATATTCTCAATCTTAATGGCTTATGTTAAAATCATTTTAAGATATTTTAATGGGAAAAAACTCTTATTTCATGGGGGCTATTCCCTCTATTATAGCTTAGAAATTTTAAACATTCAATATTAAAGTCATTTCCAAATTGTTTCATTATTATTTTTTTTTGGATATAAACTTCTTAAGATTGTTGGGTCTATAATCTCTCTTTTTTTGCTAATGGATTTCCTCATGTGGTAATTCATTTTGGTAATTTCACTTTCCCAGGGAGATTCCTCCAAATTGTTCCTCATCTAGAAGGTTTTTAGGTCATCTAGAGCTTACACCTATCACCTGTACAGATCAGGCTCCACACTGGGGACAGCCTGGCATGAATTTTCATTTCCTTTAGGTGATACTACCTCTTCCCCAGCCTTAGTAGGAGGTATTCTGGGTTGATTTATGAACAAACAGACTGAGGCCATAGGCTATAGGTGGAGGTCTGTAGTTCCGACCATCAGCATATCAAATGTATTTTTAGTCTTATCTTCATATAGGCTTTGGGACCAGAACTGAGATGACTTATTTCAAGCCCTGGCTCCAATTAACAGAGAAGCTACAGTTCTTATTTCTTCCATGAATTCCCTCTGCATTTCTGGTTCACAGAGATTTCCCTTTATAGTATAGTATAACCTATCTATGTATTAAATAATTTTATATTCTGTCCATTATTCCTATTTTTTTGGAGTAGGAATATGCGATCATACTGTCATTTGACTTATAATTGCTATCTCTTTGAATTTTTAGTAAAGAAAACATATATTTATTCATCTCATTTAAAAATATACAATAGTTGTACATATTTGGGGGGTACGTGTGATATTTTGATACATGTATACAATATAAAATGATCAAATAAGGGTAGTTAGGATAGCCATCATTTCAAACATTTATCTCTTCTTATGTTAAAAGCATTACATTTCAAACTAGCTAGAAGAGAAGAAGTACTCATCTCATTTTATTCTCTTTTTTTCTGCTTTCAATCTAAACAATTCTACCTGGGGCTTTTCCACTATGGAAAAATATGTCAGTATAAAATCATCTCATCCCAAAACCCTTTGAATAACTATTACTATATTATTTTATAAGCTTGTTTAACACAGAAAAAAACTCTAAAATTTCTTTAGAAATCTTGTTAAAGAATATGTTTTCTTACATAGTTATGCTATCTCATTTATTTTTCTAAATATGTATAGATTTTCTATGATTTTTAAATTTGTTTAGTTAACATCTCCTTATGTGAAGTTTCAAATAAAGGATTATGTTTAAGATATACAAAAGTTTTGGAAGCAATTGTTTAGCATGCGGGCACTGGTGAATTAGTTTAGTTGACCCAGGATGGCATTGCGACTGAATCTGCAATGGTACTAACAGATGTTACAGTAAGTTCATACTTATTGGCAACACTGATACTACAATTAAGTCACGTGAAAACTTCAAAACAGTAATAGATTACTCATTACAAAAACATTTAATTTAAAAATACAATATGTCATGGTTCTAAAAATGGAAAATTATATTTCAAGTCATAAAGATCTAAAGTTAAATTACCAAAATAGCTGAAAAGCTTAAACTGGATAGCAGTGACTATGCTATTCATGTATTACATATGCACAGAAGTGCTATGACAAATACGTTTAAATATGCTTGATGTTCCAAAACCTGCAAAGGCAATTAGTGACAATAAAATTTGTATTGAATTTGGATAAATTTTAGACAATTAGCCATCTTCTAAATGTGATTTTAGCCAAGTAATCCAATGGGACACATGACTTATCCACATTTATTACTCATTAGAGGAGACTAATTCCTGTCATAGCCAAACATCAAGGGATTTATTGTCATAAATTCAGATCAGCTAATGGACTCTGTAACCCTTTTTGCCAAAGTACAAATCCCTGGGTAAGATACATGAAATATAAATTGATCACAGATATGTGCTCTAATACGGACTGAATATACACAAATACCTGAGATTTTCCAGCCTACATTTCTAATAGTTTATAGTGTTTATAGCTGTATATTATGTGAATTACTCCAATTCACATAGCACGTATTCGTCACACATACACACACACAGAGGAAGGAAAATTACAGTATTTCTTTTCACAAAATATACCCCAATTGTTTCTGACTAGAGTACTCTTAAGTGTTTTATATATATAGTATGTAAATGTTTATTTGCCTATCTTACACACATTTTTTTAAGTGTATTTCAATATCACAAACTGTACAAAAATGTCTCATGACTCCTCTTTAACTGCCCATGAATTTGAAAATGATCACCCCAGAACTCAAACAGCATACTCCCTTGACCATTTTTCCTTCCTTTATAATTTTTTCCCGTTATTACTGCTTATTTTCTAATAATCTGCTACACAGTCTTTAGGAGCAGAAGACTTTCCCCTAAGATTCTTTCAATTCCCTTCTAGCCGAAAATGACACAAACAAGCTCCGGGAAGTCACACATATTCATCCAGGGCACAGGTCACTCTTGTTTACACATGAGCCCCTTCTCCTCATCTGTCTCTGAGGTGCTGATACTTTGGAGACGGCAGCTAACTGCCTTATTTCCTAGCAATAACATTTCCTGTCAGCAGCAGAAATGGCGAACCAGGTTTGATTTTATGAGAACTGGTTTGTGGTTTTCCATCAAATTTAAACCATACTATGCTCTAGTGTGTGGAAGGAACTTACAGAACTTTTTATTTTACATTTTCAACTCAATTATACTGTCTGACACCGCTGGATATCATCAACAAATAAGAACAAATAATTGAATTACCTGTTTTACTGTGGAATTTCTGTTCTATTACAGCTGCAAGAAGGTGTTTTCATTTTGTTTGATGTTTTATTCAACTTGAATAAAATTTTTATTTTATTTAGTAACTTTATGAAATATTTGTAGTTTTTATAAAATATTTGTGGGAGATTGTCACTAAGAAATTTTTTTCAATGCTAATAAATTCAAGGTATATATTTGTGTGTGTACGAAAACCACCAGAAATTTCAAGCCACTAAAGCTACTTCTCTTTCAAAAATAAATTTAATATCCATGGCACAATACTAATCAAATGTAAAAGCATTTGTTCCCTGCACAGGTTGGGGAAGCTACAGATATCTGATAAAGAATAGGAATGTTCTGTTTGAAGGCCAGTACAATAGTTACCCTGATTTCTTCATACTCTTCTATTATCATAGGACAATTTAGCTTTTCTCTGAAAAAGAATGAGATATTCTTATTATTTCTCAGAATGGAAAACAGGCTACATGAATTAGTCTAAGCCTATCCAAATATTGCAACAAACCTATCAGGATATCCACATGATTCAAAGAAGACTTCTCAGTCTTCCCTCCCTGAGAAGGCAACTGCCATTCATCCTTATCTAGGGCCTCACTCAGCTTTTCATTGGTTCATTTTATTGGTTTTCATTAAGTTTATTATGACATGGCATGTTTTATTTAGTTATGTAGTGTTTGGTGTCTGCAATAGAATGCAACAATTCATGTTCCCAGGGATTTCACTCCAAATCTACAGCATCTAAAATAGGACCCACACATGCTAAGGCATTTACAAGTATATAACGAATGAATGAATGAAGGAATGAATAAGTAAATAAATTACATTTCTATAGCTCCTTTCAGCTTAAAAATTCTTGTATCCACTCTGCCTTTTAAATTAAATTTCCTATATATATTTTTTGTTTATTTTGTTGTTTAATTTTTCTTCCTATTTTTAGTTCTGCCCAAGCAAAGTAATCATAGAATATTCAAGTAATATGTATGTGTTATCCACAAGAATAAAAAATTATACATGGAAGATAATTATTTATTATAAAATAAATGAGTTATACAGATATTAATTATAGTTTGGAGAATAGTGACATAAATTTAGGAAAGTGAAATCTGGACAGATTTTGGAAAAAGAGTAAGAGGTGAATTGGGTTAGGAAAATTGGATAACATTTAGATAGGGGTTAAGATGTTAGAAGGGAACTAAGTACATGCATAATTTTACAAGCAAGAAAGCTCAGAGATAGGAAGGAGCAATTAGGAGACCAAGTAAGAGAGTCGTTTGCCTAAAATTAAACATTTTAAAGGCAGGAAATGGTAAAAGGTAAATTGGGAAAGACTTGTTAAAAACTAATCAAAAAAGAAAACTTCTCAGCAGAGACCATTCTGTTAGAGAACTGGATGTGACACAGGCATATTTTGGATTGAAGATGAAGAAAAATCTTTAGTACTGGGCATGTCCAGGGTATAAGTAAGCTTCTTTGTGGTGCTTCCTGAGCCTGAGCGGCATGAGAGACATAGAATTGAGGTACAGGGATGCGAAGTGCTAATAGCGTGGAAGACATTGTTGAACAGATTATCTGCTTTCTGTGGTTTCTACTTAAGCTAGTCTTGAATATCTTATTTTACAAACGAGAATGACCTCAGCGATCATCTCATTCAGCAATCTTCAATGCTGGCTGCACATGAGAATCACCTGGGGAGCCTTAAATAACTACCAAAGCCTGGCCCACCCCAAAGACACTGATTTCATATTGGTCTGCAGTAGGTACCGGGCATTGGTAGTTTTAAAATCTCCCCAGGTAATTCTAATGTGTAGCCAAGGCTGAGAACCACTGATCTAACCTAACACTCACTCTTTACAAATGAGGACATTGAGACCTAGAGAAATTAAATGTGGCTCCGGACCATGCAGATTTTAAGTGGTTTTTTTTTTTTTTTCTCATCAATTCAGATTTAGTTCTCTGATTGTCTTTTTCTAAAAAGTACTTCTCCAGTGAGTCAAAGGCAGGTATGCTTCCCATAACATCCTGCACTGTCTTGGCAGATGCTGCCTCTACTCTGTCTTCTTCCTCACTATTGGGATAGTTCTTTAAGGGTGGAGGCACAACATTTTTTAAGTCTTGTTTTTCCCAAAAAAACAGTACAGTGCTCAGTAAACATTTATGAAATAAAAGAGTAATAGGCCGAGCACAGTGGCTCATGCCTGTAATCCCAGAACTTTGGGAGGCCAAGGTAGGCGGATCACTTGAGGTCAGGAGTTTGAGACCAGCATGGAGAAACCCTGACTCTACTAAAAATACAAAATTAGCCGGGTGTGGTGGTGGTGCATGCCTGTAATTCCAGCTACTCAGGAGGCTGAGGCAGGAGAATCGCTTGAACCCGGGAGGCGGAGGTTGCAGTGAGCCGAGATTGCATTCTTGCTCTCTGGCCTGGGCAACAGAGCAAGACTCCGTCTTAAAAATAAATAAATAAATAATTTTTAAAAAGGAATAAATGCAAACTATCCCTGTTCCTGAAGTTTTATTTTAGTGTTTTTCCCATGGTCTCTTCCTATATCCCTATTCTCCAGATGATGACTTCAAATTTGAAGGGCAGGGAGAAATTCTCAGTTCAAATCTTCTTTAGAATCACTCAAGGCCATTGTTGACTGGCTAGCTCCTTTGACCCACTCTTCTCACTTTCTAGAGAATAAAATCTCAAATTCCATACATGGAATCTAATGTTCTTAACAATAAAGTCACTATCTTCCTAAACTTATTCTCTAGAATACATCTTCAGATGATTTCATATTTCTTTCAAAAAAGGCTTATGCTCTTAAGTCAGTTGCTTTTCCCTCTCCCTGGAATTCTCTTCCCCCTGGCCCTTTTTTATCCAACTAAGACCCATCCATCCTTTAAATTGCAGCTCAAATATCATTTCCTCTGTGTGACCTTTCCCTGACCTCTCAGACAGAACAGATCACTTCCTATTTCATGCTCTCTTAGCACTCGGGACATTGTGCTGCAGTGGATGGGAGGCAATCAGTAGGCGCCCCTCCTCCAGACAGCCCTGTGTATTACCTCTGGGAGGAGAAGACTCCATAGCTTTATTTATTTTATATCCCCAGAAGTTGGAACAATGATAATATACTTGGTACTTAATAAATGTTTGTTGGTTGAAGCAGGTAAAAGCTTGTGAATTTTTTCTTAGGTGTTCTTTGGGTTTAAATATAACTATATAAAGAACCAAACTCCAATGATAAATTAGCAACAAACCAAAGAACTATACTTTGAAACTCAATCTAGATACTATTAACTGAAATTTAAGACCTTCAATATAGTGGCAAAATTCTGGGTCTCCAGTTTTAATGAATTTCTAAACAGGTTAACAGTGGTTCCTAGTTTATAATAGTGTGAAACTGATGCATTCTTTGATGTTAGATGTTTTTTCCTTTTTTTCTTTTTCTTTTTTTCTTTTTTTTTTTTTTTTTGTGAGACAGAGTCTTGCTCTGTCACTGGGGCTGGAGTGCAGTGGTGTGATCTCAGCTCACTGCAGCCTCTGCCTCCCGGGTTCAAGCTATTCTCTGTCTCAACCTCCCAAGTAGCTGGGACTATAGGCATGTGCCATTCCTGGCTACTTTTTTTTTTTTTTTCGTATTTTTAGTAGAGATGGGGGTTTCACCATGTTGGCCAAGCTGGTCTCGAACTCCTGACCTCAAATGATCTACCTGCCTCGGCCTCCCACAGTGCTGGGATTACAGGTATCAGCCACCACGCCTGGCTTGATGTTAGATTTTAATGTACATCCAGGATCTAACTTCGAATTCTGGCCACTGTGGTCTTCCCTCATTTTAATAACAGAAACATTGAGGTTTCTAATCAATTTGTGTGTGTGTGTGTAATTTCACTGGCAGAGGAAATTAATCCATGCATATTGGAGAAAAAATATGTCAAATCTATCAAATTTTGAACTTAAGGAATAAGTAGAAAATGAGTTATTCTCAGGTGCCCAGCTTCTTTTATAAATATAGATTAAAATGCCACTAAAGCAGCAAATTACTTCATTAGAGTTATTTCAAAGTTAGAGTAATCTGATTTAAAATGATGATTATTTATTTAGTTGAGAAATAATTAATTGAAAAGCAAATGGAGCATTGCCCTGATTTTGTGCAAAAGAGCTCCATTAAATAAAAACATCAACACCACCACCACAAATGTAGAAATTGAGAGAGATGGGCAGGATCTTGGAGATACTTCTATAAATAGGGAAACTAAGTCTTAGGACCATCAACCGAGTCGCCCAGGATCTCACAGCTAGTTCTCAGTATAGTGGGTGCTTTGTGTAAGTGTAAAGCTTTATCCTGCAATTCTATTTTCATTGCAGATCAGCTACTTGAGTTCATTGTTGTAGTTCCATTAAGTCCAATATGAAGAATTATCTAAGAACATTTCTTTGAATATGTACTTTAGCACATACCTTTGCCTGTTTCAGAAATGATAAAATCTCATCAAATTCACAATAAAATGGTTTTGTTCCCACAAGAGCAAACTGTCTCACTACCATGTCATCTTTCATGTTTGTGAAACACCAGCCCCTCTTGGTAGTGCTTCCCACTTCCCTGGGTAAAAGTTACCCATTCTTGAATCTCTATCTCAGATGAAAACTTTTCCAGGAAAATATTCAAGACCCCTAAAGCTTATGTGCTGTCATTATGCACATCATAAGCACTGTACATGCTGTCTCTGTATTTTCACGTATCTGGTGGGCATCCACGTGATTAAGTGCCCATCCTCCAGTCTCCCTGAAATCTCTCAAACTGGATAATGCATACCTATTCACATGGCAACCTAGGAAATTGCCATATTCTTTATGTGACCTTGTCATCAATTAGTTTCGTGTGGATACCTGATTCCTGCTGAAACTATTATAATACAATATTCCACCTTTTTATAGTTGATCTATTGATCTATTGGTGTGCTCTTGACCCATGCTGATACTGTTTTCTCCCCTCCATTTTTTAGCTAAATGGGCTGTCATCATTTTATGGGTAGCAAATTGCTAAATATTGAAGTAGATCATGTTGTTTTCCAGAATGAGACTATGGTGGGAGGAGTGCAGCATGTTTGGTTGCAAGATTCATTTTCATCTCTGGTTTGGAGTACTGGCTAGTTCTGTGCATATGGTGGTTGAAGCCATGATGGAACAACACATCTTATGTCTCATCATGTGACTTAGTAGATATTAGGCTGTGTAATGAATTTATCTCCCACTCAAACGTTCACTAGTGAGCTACATCTGTGGTTTTGCAGCAGGATGTTCCTGGCATTCTGGAAATTAATTTTTAAAAAAATGTTTAGCTGAAGCCTCTTGGCTTATGGAACTTTTCCATTTTGGTGAAAGTCTCAATCCTTGTAGCAAACACTGAAACAAGTTTAACAAGACACAAAGCTCAACTATAAATTCCCTGGGGCCATGTAGTCAACATATGTTCTAATTAAAAATTAATTTTTGTCTATTTAAATTTAGTTCTTAGTCATCCTGATTGTCTATTTCTTCCTATTCTTTGTCCTTCAATCCACTGACCTGAAGGTCCTGTGTCAAAAGATTGGACACAAATACATCTTCTAGGGTTGGGGGATGTGGCATTTACCAAGGGCTGACAAATGAGAAATGGAACAGAAGAGGGGAATAGAAGCTTTGTATGTCATTTATTGTCAGCATTTGTGGCTTTGAGTACTCACCGTGAAAGTGCAGGGGCCAACTGATCCCCACGTAGCCATATAAGACTGGGTGGAGAGTTTTGTACTCTTTCTAGCAGCAATGACCTATCATCTATAAATGCCTGAAGAGGAGTCTAAAATTCTGGGAGCTTTTAAGACTTGCTTTGTGTAGGTAGCTTGGGAACCAAGGGCAGGAAGTCAGAATAGATTCCTTCTTATGACTTTCACCTGTGAATTATTCACTTATCCACAGGTGTGTTTACTTTTTGATTTGAGTAAATGTGAAAAAAAATCCTTTCTCTGGCCTTTCTGATTTGTCCAAATATGTGCACCTTTGGGGAAAGAGAGAACTAGATTTAAGGCTTTTCATAATGATTCTGCTTAACTGGTCTCAGCCTCAGTTTTTTCATCTGTAAAAAAGGCATAATAATATATTCTGGGGGAGGTCACGATGAATAAATGAAATAATATGTGTTGAGCTCCTGACATAGTGCCTGGCATTTCATAAATGCTTTATAAATTGTTGCAATTATTAAGCGATATATTGGCCTTTGCCCTAGTACACTGTAAAAGAAGGAGCTTCACATCAGTGTAACTTGGAGAGCGAGCAAAGAGGTCTTCCTTTGTAGCTGCTTCACGGTCACAGAAAAGCAGCCAGTAGTCCCCGGTCCATCTTCAAGGAAAGCAGAGAATGAAAGGAAGCAAGAGCGCGTTGCAACTTCCAGACTCAAGAAGAAAAGTTGCTGTTTAGTTCTTCCTGGGAAGCTATAAAAATACTGAATTTCTAAATGCCTTCAAAATTTAATGGTATTATTTGATTATGTGGAATATTTTTAATTCAATTAATTCCTTACTTTATCAGCAACAAAAACAGTTTATAATTCAGAACTCTATAATTTTCAAAACCCTATCATGCAAAATTACCCTCTTTACCACAATTCTGTGGGAACAGCAAGGGCTGCCTTCTGTCCTCATTCTCCTGAGAAAGAATTTAAGAGGCTGCAAGAAGGGAAGGCCTCCCTCTTACTCAGATCAGTATTAGGACCAGGAACAGCACCCAAATCGTTTGGCTTCCTGGCCCCTGTAGTAGGCTGAATCATCACTTGCCAATATTGTTAAGGCCTCTGAGGCAGTAGAATGTAATAAAGTATAACCAGAATTACTCGTCCATAATACAAATAAATTCCTGTTTGGATATGCCTCATGGCATGATTTCAAGCAGCTCACAGACATCCTGTGCCATCTCATTCACTCTCACACACCTCTGATGTGAGGGGGATAACAGCACTAGTATTGTATGACACTGATACAAATCGATTCTAAATATTGTAGGGATGCTGATGGTATTGCTGGACTCCATTGCACAAGTTTCATAAGCCAGTGAAAATCACTCAAGAATAACGTTGTCATTTAAATTTTAAGTAAATTTTTAATTTAAAATTAAGTTTGATGACTACCCTCTGTTGAATGGAATATTTTGCTTAAATGAAATATTTATATCTTAACTCATGATCAGGGCAAAGATGTCATGTGCTATTATTTTTCTCATGTTATAAATTTTTAGAATATGTTTTTAGAAAGTTATTTCCTTTTTTTGTCTCTTCATTCTAGGATCCTGGCTGTAAATCAGCAATGCAATGCAACATGTATTTGGATGAAACATCACAAGAA
Source organism: Hylobates moloch (assembly GCF_009828535.3). Taxonomy (NCBI): domain Eukaryota; kingdom Metazoa; phylum Chordata; class Mammalia; order Primates; family Hylobatidae; genus Hylobates; species Hylobates moloch. Next base: position 1,575,961 of record NW_026652298.1, read on the forward strand.
CTTTTCATTTTAGTTAAAGTTAATATTAGTTTAGTTATAACTTATAAAAATTGTGTTAATGTCACAGTGTTTATTTGTCTTTCAAAGAGTTATAACTTTATTGATAGCAAAACATAATGCTTAAACAGATAATAACATTATAAAAAATGTCCTGGAACTAGAATATTCTAGCATAAAATAGTAGCAATCTTTTGAAAAGACTCTTTATAGTAACATAAATATTTTAAAATAAATTATTCACTTTCAGCATTGAAAATCATATTTAGCTCTTTGGGACAAATACACATATTTTTAAAATGCCTGTAAAGATTTTCTTTCATTCATTTGATCCTATTAACTTAAAATTTATAGAAATTTGAAAGTAACACTTTGTTTCCTGTGTGGTAAGACACACAGAGAAACAACAGCCATGTTTCTATTAATATCCTCTCCGACCCAGTGCCAGTAATTCCCTATCTTCTGTAATACCTCCAGTGACTGGAATCATTAATCCCATGTTTTGAAAATTATTTAAGATTGAAGGTGCCACAGTTGTACATATTGGTTCAGTCTCTAGAGCCCTAAGAAAAGATTTAGTGCATTTTCAAAAGAATTTTGCAGGTAGAAGCCCAAATGGATTTTCAACTAGGCCTCAACCTTTTTGAAACCTACTGATGTTGAATAGTCTTTTACTGGTTGCCATGCCAACTGATACCAGAGGAACACTCTGCAGTGTGTTCATCCCCTAGAAAGCTTCACCAGATGTCTTCAACAAATTGCTATGAAAAGACTTTGGTCTGTCAGCCTTGTTAGGAGATAAAAATCAGGCTAAGAGACGTCCCTGCCTCCATTTCTGATAAAACCAACCCATAAAATATGTAGACTTGTTCCACTCTCACAATAAACCAGTAAAATCTCTCACCCCCACCCCAACCCTCCTAACTTCCTGTAGCAGGATTTTTAAAATATTTATGCTCTTATTTCTACATGAAGCAGAGGCCATTATGTGTTGCAGCTGACATTGTCTGGCCGAGCAAAGCGAGAAGCATCTGGCTAGCAGCAAGGAAAGACAGCAAGTTGATAAATTATTGATTTACATAAATCAACACCCTTTAAATATTGGTCTTTTGAAGAAAAAAGCTTTTATGTTATTTCAGGTTGAAAAGTGTTAAGATGATAAACACAAAGTCAGCTGTGTCATGATTTTATATTTCTAATCAAACATATACAGGCATTGCATGAATATATACTGTATATCCTATAAATTTGGGACCAAATGAATAAACTTTGCTTTCATGAATATCAAATAGGCAAAGAGGAGTATTTTTTCAAATATATTTAAAATTTTAAAATATTTTTCCTGCCTAAATATTAATACATTTTCTGTACTGAAAATGAAAAAAGGAAAACTATTTAAAGGGTCATTTTCTTTAGGAAAAGAAAAAAGGAATCTGGCAAATAGGGTCCACATGGAATATTATTTACATGCACCGATTGGCATCTGTATGTTTAAATTGTGGGTTTGCACGTGCAAATGAATCATTAACTGTCAAATTACCTGTTTGCATATGCAGTTATTCCAAGCAGTATAAAAATGTGTGGAATTTGCATATACAATTGAGGCTTAGGCATTTACAAAGCCCGATTTTTAAACAGGAATTTTAAATCTTACTGCTAATTAGCAAGACAAGGAATTACCAAATTGAATCCAACATGTATTTTGGGCTGCGTTGTTGTACTGCAGTTCAAATTCAGAGCCCATACAAATCACCTAAATTTAGGATTAATCAGCGATAAAATGCTATTTATTTGTATTTCCAGGATGATATGACCCTTTGTCATTCTGTGTGTGTGTGTGTGTGTGTGTGTGTGTGTGTGTGTATGTTTCATGTGAATGTGAGTATCTATTTGGTATGTTTGCATTTTTGACATGTACAGGAGGAACAGTTTTGGAAATATAGGAGACAACTCATATTCATATTTTTTAATTTTTCCGGGAATTCAATTATTTTAGTATCAAATTATCTAAGTAATCTGATTAAAAATTCCATTTCACTTCAATGTTTTGTTTTGACAGGTCTACAGAGTCAGATCTGTTGAGTTTCTTCCCAGATATCAGAGTGAACTAGAACCATGGACATTCATGACATGGCTCCTTTCCAAAGAACAATAAAATAGGAGTTTAACAAAATATCTATAAACTTAAAAAAAGTTTTTCAACATAGAGAAGGAAATTTGCTCAAAAATTTAGTAGATTAAAGACATTGCTTTACACAGGGAGAAGATAACTTATCACTGTCTGTCCCTGGATGACTGATTAGGAAGAAATTAATAGAAAATACTACAGCATATATATGTAAAATGTAAGAAGCATTTTTACAAATTAAATTAAACTTTTGTGTTGTCTATGGATTCCATTTATATAGATGTTTATGTCTTGGATGTTTTAAGAGAAGTCCTGCAAGTCGTTTGTTTGGGAGTTAAAGAAATCGTAGAAGTGAGGGAGAAAGGAACAGGGAGAATACAGGTTGGGTTATCAAGCTAGCCACCACTCTGGAGAGCTGGAAAAAGTCTGTGGGCTGGTGTAAAAAGTGTGTCTCAAAGTTATCTAAGGTAACCTGTGTGATGCATCACACTCATCAGTTATTGGCAGTTGGAAGTCCAGTCACCGTGCACTAAAGTGGAAACGAGAGGGTGTGGACTTGTTGCTGCAATTATGAATATATTAATACATTAGTCCCTCTAATTTTTCTCTCTATTCTATACATACATTTTAGTAACTTCATTAAGATACTCATACTCACTAAAGCAATTTTGCTTTGCCTATATTAATGTGTCTATAATCCATCGTATGAATTGATTTTACTCTGAGTAAAACTAAATAAATCGATTTCTACGATAGCTACCCAACTTAAGTGTGTGCATTAAAATCACCCTAGGGCACTTGATAACAACCTGGCTTACCAAACCCATTTCCAGGGATCTTTATGCTGGTGGTTCATATGGATCATATACTGAGAAAATTATTCTACAGAACACTCAGTTAAAATTCTATTCCAAAGAATATTACCACATATAAGGTTCATAGTCAATATTTTTTCTAACTTATATCTGATAGACCACCATGCTCTTTTAAGGTAACAGGATGGCACAATGAAAGAACTCTCATCTAGTTTTTGAAAGACTGGATTAAACCCCTGGCAATACCATGTATTAGCTCTGTGAGGTACAAAACAACACTTAACTTCTCTAAGCCCCAGTTTCAACACCTGCAAATAATACAATACAACAAGTATATTAGTCAGAAATTCAAGTGTTTCTACAATTAAACTCTAATTTTTTGGTTGTCTTTCACCTTCCTTCAAACTATGTGTACACCAAAACCCATATTTAAGAATTAAAATAATTTAAATTATTGACCTACTTGAGATGGAATACTAATTCAACTTAAAGTTTCTGTCACTTAGGACAGTTCACCTGACCTCTTCAGATATTTTTTGTTTTGTATTAAATGAAAACAATGGGTTAGGATTATTTAAGTTCCTTATAGCTATGACATTCTATGAGTCATTTCATTTTTTTTTTTTTTTTTTTTTTTGAGACGGAGTCTAGCTCTGTTGCCCGGGCTAGAGTGCAGTGGTGTGATCTCAGCTCACTGCAACCTCCGCCTCCCGATTCAAGTGATTCTCCTGCCTCAGCCTCCTGGGTAGCTGGGACTACAGGTGCGTGCCACCAGGCCCAGCTAATTTTTTGTATTTTTAATAGAGACAGGGTTTCACCATGTTAGCCAGAATGGTCTCCATCTCCTGACCTCTTGATCCACCCACCACGGCCTCCCAAAGTGCTGGGATTACAGGCGTGAGCCACCATGCCAGGCCTGATTTTGTTTTTTAAAAAAATATTAAATTGCACACAATTAGCCCCCCATTTCCTTGTATAGTTTGTATTCTCTAGAGCAGATGCTGATATGGAGTTTGGGGTACAAGATATTTATTAGAAATTAACAACTATGGAAGGAGAGAGATAAAAACAATCTGGGGGCCAGGTGCTGTAGTTCATTCCTGTAATCCCAGCACTTTGGGAGGCCGAGGCAGATGGATTCATGAGGTCAAGAGTTCAAGACCAGCCTGGCCAAGATGATGAAATGCCATCTACTGAAACCTACAAAAATTAGCCGGACGTGGTGGCAGGTGCCTGTAATCCCAGCTACTCAGAAGGCTGAGGCAAGAGAATTGCTTGAACTGGGGCGGCAGAGATTGCAGTGAGCCAAGATCATGCTACTGCACTCCAGCCTAGGCAACAAAGTGAGACTCCGTCTCAAAACAAGCAAACAAATCAATCTGGGGCAGAAGAAGTCAAACTGCTCTCAGGCTCAACAAATTCAGCAGCCTGGACTGAGTTTTACCTGTCAGTGTTTTCCCATGGGGACTGAACTGACTGAGCCTTCACACACCGCTCCTCCCGACTTTGCTAAGCCACATGATGCAGGCTATCCTGATAGGAGCTTGATCCCAAACAAGGTGGCTCTCTATAGCAGAAACGACCTCCCTCCTCCTCTTGAAGGAGGTGACAGCTGGGAGTTGTCCGCCAGCTACACACACGGTGATGCTTTCCAAGTCCTTTCTTGAAGAGAAATCTGGCCAGTGCATCTCTATTTCAACCTTCACCACACTTCCCAAAGACTAAGATACATGGCCAGTAACTTCCCTACAAGAGAAAAATGACTGTTTGCCAAGATTGCTTCATAGCCAGTTCAACTTATTTGCAAACTCTCTCTGGTATTGATGTTTGTATGAGTGAGTTTTAAGTTGATAGTGTTTGTGGCCAAAAACGTGGATGTACAGAGCATAAACTGTTGCTTCTCAAGGTGGGCCAGCACGTTTACCAATACTTGGGTGCTGAAGCAAATGTGTGTTAAACGAACATGAAACATTTAAATTATTCATAGAGGTATTATGAAGCAATGTGTCTGCATGTGCTACGCCTGACAGTGAGGGTGGAGGATGGTAAATTCATGCCCTGCTTCAACACTACACAACATCTGGATTACTCTCTCTTCCCTGAGCCCCCATTACATTTTGCTATAAACCTCTTATTTGAGTGTATCAGTTCCAAAAAGGCAAAGCTGATGTTTAAACACGTTCATGTTATTCATCACCATAGAAGATATTGCTGATGGCCTGCCTCATATCTCTTCTGTCCACCTCTGAGTTCATCTACAGCTGTGTAGAGTTTCCTGGAAGGCTGACATCTTCTCACTTCAAGTGCCTGTTTTTCTGTACCTCCCTGCCAGAGAGCAACTAAAAACAGCTGGAAGAGGACACTCCCTCCGCTCCAGCAATCCTTCTCCCATGGCAGATAAGAGGTGGTGTTCATATGGTCCCCCGCTACCCACCATCTCCAAGCTTCAAGGGTTCCTCAGTGTGTCTCCAACAGAATTGAGCCCCAGTTGCCCCCTTATAGATATTCTAATGTTTCCTGTCTCCTTTTCTGTACTTTTTCACTTGTGCTTCCTGTGGTCACCTTCTAAATAAATTACCTGCAACCAATTCCTTGTCTCTGGATCTCCTTTTGGGAGAATCCAAACTAAAACAACCACTGTATGTCCAGTAACTTTGTGTCTGGCAGTTAATTGTTCAACAAATGAGTGGTCCATTCTCAGATTATAGGCTCTTGATCAGGTGTCCAGTTTTTGCTGAAAGTCTTGGGCCCAAAGCCAGAGGACCCAGTCTCTAGTTCTCACACTACTATTTACTGTTCCTCTGACTTGGGGCTCTGGGCTTCACCTTCCTCCTTTGCAAAGTCTCCTTCCTCACAGGGTTCATATGAGATCAGAGAGTGTGATGCACATGTATGAAGGGATCTCAGATCATAAAGTGTCCCACTTGGCATTTATGTAACTTATGTAAGTTATATAAGTTTCCTTTAGTAGATTCTAAACTCCTGTGGTAGGGATCATGCTTCAATAAGCTGTATATTCCTAGACGGTCAAAGTGTACAGCCTTAAAATTGGAACATAATTAATAATTGATGAATGTATTTTAAATAGCCAGTGCTTAAATCCCCAGGCTGTAAAGGGTGATAAGCAATAAACATCTTCTCTGTCAAGTGCATTATTGTCCAGCTGGGAGGAAAGAATTAGCACAGGAACAAGAATCAGAGAGCTGAGATGTGTGGTAAGTTTCTGACTAAGTGCTGAGGGGGAAAGGGAAGGGAGACATCATATTTGCTAGATTCGTTTTGGCAGATTATGGAAGAAATGAGACCTGGTAAGCATTGAAGCCTGGGCAGGAAGAAGCCTGTCTAAAGAATCTGCAAAGAAGTGAGAACAGCATGTGGATATGCTAAAGGAGTGAGCAGCTTCATGTGTCCTGGAGACAGGGTATAAAGTCACTAGATCATAGAGTGCAGAAAAGCAGTGTAGGATATGGCCAAGAACACAGGCTCGGAGTCTTTATGTCTGCCTTGGAATATCACTGGGCCCTGGCTACTGTACATGAACCTCCATTTCCAAATCTGTATTAATTAAGGATGATAAAATCAACCCCCAATTTTGTATGACGCCTAAATTGTATCATATATGTGACACATTTATCATGTATTACACATTGTTGCTACCTGGCAGCATCTTACTAGATAATCTATAATTATTATATTCTTAATACTTTTATCATTATTCTATTGGTTAGTAGTAAATATAGGCATTCTATATGATTCAGGTATGAAGACTCTATTGATGTATTTGAATTTTGACTCTCCTCCTCAATTCCAAATTCAGCCACTAACTAGGAAAAAAGCTAATAAAAATAACAACCTAGGAAGTCTACTGAATTTTCAGTGCACCTACTGTCACCATATGTATTTTTCCAGAATTTAAAGGAAAAAGTGTGCTGGTAAAAGAGGATGTTGTGTTTCCTAGAAAGTGAATATTATTTAATTTTCTAGGTTTATAACATGGCTTTCACTTGCAAATTACATCACTCCATTCTGGAAAGTTTCAAGAAGAAAAATTTTGGCTGAGCAGGCAAGTGCTTCCCAGCAATGTACTTGTAGCATAGTTTTATTGTCACTAAATGGACTTATTTTGGGAAGGAATGGAATCAATGCACTTATTTTGGGAAGAAACAGAATCAGTGCTATATTTGAATTCACACAAATAAAGTGCCAAGCAATCAGGCAGAAGCTTGCTCTGCCTTTCACTTACCTTTATCATCATCTTATTACGTTGGAAATTTTGGTCAATTGTTTCTAATCAGACACTATTAAAAACATTCACCTAGTTTTTTATAATGTGAGGTCTTTGATGTGAGACTTAACCGAAACAGCTTACTGTATTCAGAAATTCTTTTCTAGTCATTTCAAATATATTTGGAAAACAAATACTATTGCCATTAGAAACAGTCACTGATGGGAAAGAAGAAATATCACATATTTAAGTACTCATTCTACACTTCTAATATACAGAATATTCTGCGTGTATTTATATTTTTATGGGACTAGTGATATTCTTTGAGCTTTTATTGGAAGGCTATGAAATTTTTGTAGGTAGACTCTGTTTTATTGTTGAAAAATTAGAAAAAGTTATTTTTAAAAAATATCAATCCGTGTAAGAATGCATTGTGTTATTTTCATTTAGTTGCATGCTGCTACATCTCAGTGGTAATAAATAAACTATAGCTATTGGAAACAAGAATATTTTAAAAAACTAAGTTTAGGCCAGGCACGGTGGCTCCCGCCTGTAATCCCAGCACTTTGGGAGGCTGAGGTGGGTGGACCACGAGGTCAGGAGTGCAATACCAGCCTGACCAACATGGTGAAACCCCGTCTCTACTAAAAATACAAAAAATTAGCTGGGCGTGGTGGCGGGTGCCTGTAATCCCAGCCACTCAGGAGGCTGAGGCAGGAGAATTGCTTGAATGTGGGAGGCGGAGGTTGCAGTGAGCTGAGATCACGCCTCTGCACTCCAGCCTGGGCGACAGAGCGAGACTCCATCTCAAAATAATAATAATAATAATAATAATAATAATAATAATAATAATAATAATAAAAACCAAAATTTAATGTTAGTTTAAGGAAGCAAAAAATACCATTAATCCTTTTTATATAAATGTCAGAAACAGGCAAAACTAAATTATCCTGTTGAAGGGTACATGGGTGATACCACTATAAAGAAAAGCAAGGAAATGATTACTAAAAATGAAAAGGTAAAGATCACCTTTAGGGAGAAAAAAGAGAAAATGTTATCAGGGACACATGACATTGTCTCCTGCAAATAACTATTCTCTTGCATACGTCGCTTACTCCTTTGACCCTATCTACTTCTGACTGATGATCAGAATAATTCATTCCTGATGAATTCTTACTCAGTCGGCTCTATACCTGTATGGGAGTAGCAGAAACTACCCAAGGAAAACTTTAACCATCCATTTTATATTTATGACCATAAACCCAAGTGATTCTCCAGGGCTGTCCAGTAATCCTTCCACATTTCCACATTCAATTCACCCTCCCTTAGTCTTTGGTGAGTATTTTATACTTTCCCCTATCTTCTCACACCTCAACATTCTTTTTCTCTTCCCTTTTAGCTGAGGACCTGATTTCCCTGGAAAAACCAAGACAAGTAGATGAGAAAGTCCTCATTTTCTCACCTCTGAATCTATGAATCTGTATTGGTGTTCATATATCATGCCTTTCTTGCTGCAAGAAAAGAAACTGTTCTGCCTTTCTCTAAAGCCAAGCCTTCCATAAATATTGATTTTAATTCTTGCTTATCGTTTGAAGATTATTACTTTGGTCTTTTCTGTTTTCTCAGCTACCGTATCGATTTTTCTGTGCTGGATCACTCCCATCATGATAGAAACATACTGAAAGTCTCTCTTTCATTAAAACAAAAAAGAAAACCTCAACCTCTGTCTTCATCCTATAACTCTCTTTGATTCTGTTTCATTCTAATCCAAAATGTATTCTGTCTCCATTTTCCAACTCCTCTCTCTCTTCTCCTCCACTCAATCTAATCAAGCTATCATTTCCTTTATTCTACTGAAAACGTACTTAACAAAGGTAGTAAAAATCCCCATAAAGCCCGTTCCGAAAGTCTACTCTCAGTTTTTGTTTTATTTTATGCTCTAAGCAGTATTTGCCATTTCTGATGACGCTTTCAGAGTACTGCCTCCATCGTTGTTTTTCCTTCCTGACTATAGCTCTATGAGTATTACTTTCCCACATTGGGTCTTTCATTTATATCTGGACCTCTACATTCTGGGGTCCCCAGTATTTTAGTCCTCTGACTCTTTACTTGTCTCTATGCTCACTCTAGTGATGCATATATCCAGGTATATAAATTTAAATATCATCTACATACTGAAACCTGAACATTTATGTAACTAACCAAGACCTTGCCCCTAAATGCCAGGCTGCATTTTCCAAATGCTGATTGGACATCTCTATTTTAATTTCTAATAATTATCTCAAATGTATTAAATAACTAGGTCAAAACACAATTCTTAATTCCTGCATCCCTCCCCACTTTCTGATTCTTCCCAGGTTCTTCCCACCTTGAATAATAGTACGACAGCTTACACAAATGCTCAAGTCAGAAGCCAAAGAATCATTGTTTATTCTTATTTTCTCCTTATATTCGTCACATGCATATTATAGTATAATCTACCACCAAATACTATTGATTCTATCTTCAAAATATATCTTGAATTCAAGCACTCCTTTCTTCTCTGATCATTTTTTTTTCTTTTTTGGAATCTAAGCAATTTTGTCCATTCACATTGCTAATCCCTCTCTGATCCAAACCCTGTCTCTTGCCTTGAGTTCTGCAATAACGAATCAACTGGTCTTCTGCATAAGCTCTTCGCCCATCTTTTTGAGATGTATTCTTCACATAGATTGAGCAATCTTTGAAAAGAAGCCAATGGTAAAATTGTATGTGTTGCTGTGAAAGAAAGGTGAAAGACAAATTGTTCACCACTGCTACTCCTATTGAACATTGTAATTGAGTCATAACCAATTGATAAAACCAGTAAAGGGAAGATACATATAAGGACTGGAAAGGAAGATGCCACCTGTACTTATTTTCAAACAGTATGATTTTCTACATAGCAGAATCACATAAAGTAATGAAAAAACAGCAGTTAATCATTTACAAATACCTATGGCAGAAATTGGTAGTTTTCCTCCAGTAATTGTTCTCTGTCTTTTGCATAATAACAAAATTGTTAGATTAGGCACATGGTCACTCACGTGAAGACATTTTCCAGTATCTTTTATGGCTAGGGTAATCTTGAGCCTAAGTTCTGGCAAGTAAGATACAAATAGAGGGGAGGTGTGTTTTTTCTAGATTGTGCTTTTAATAAGAATAAACGTTCCCTCCGTTTTCCTTTCTTCCTCCTGCTGGTTGGAATTCAAATATGATATGGAAACTGAAGTATTTATCTTGGCACAAGATGGCATCCGAGAATGGCAGAGAAGTTAAATAGAAAGAGCTTCACCCTCTTGACACTGTGTAAAGCCACTCTACCAGCCCAGAGATTGACTATGACCCTCTCATTTTTATATGCCTCTTATGGTATCCAAATGTATAGAACATACAAATACATCAACAAATAAATTAGGTAAATAGTAGCATTATTTTGTAATTGCTTTGACACATTTTGAATACATAAAATCTTAAAGATAAAATTGGTATGTCCTATGCATGCCTTACCAGTATCTTTCCCTCGTTTCTCTCAAAAGGTTATTATTATCATAAAATTTGTCAAAAATATAACATATATTTATTAAATATTAATATATCCACAAACCATATAGGATTCCATATTGGTTGTGTTTGCCTTTAAATGTTCCTTTAATATTTCAAATAATATGTAACATTCTGTAACTTTTTCACTCAACATTGTTTTTGAAATTCTAATTACTTTGTCATATATTGATCTAGTTAATGCATAAAAATATTTTATAGTATGATAGTCTACGAATGTACCACGCAATGTATTTATTGAGGTTGTGAATTTTTGCCTGCAGTTCAGTGATTTGTGAATGTCTGTTAAAGAGTTTGGCAAATAGTAGACATTCAAATTTTTTCTAATAAGTGAGTTAATTTATGTCCCTGATTATGATCATTTGAGTTGCTCCAAATTTTTATTATTACACATAAGGCTACAGTGAATACATTCGGGCCAGTTCTTTTGTTCAAAATAGCTGTGAGATGAACTACTACTGAAATACAATTGACAATTTGCAGGCTACAAGTAACTTCAACTTTAATGTCAAGTTGATCTTTAAAGTTTATAAGAACTTCCTTGTCAACACCTTTTCACCAACACTTGATATTGACAATCATGTCTTTTTTGTTTAACCAATTGGATGGGGATGAAAATGCATTTTTCATTCATATCAATTCAAAATCATTTACAACTTTAGTAAAATTTAAGTATAAAACAAGAAGGCCGGGTGTGGTGGCTCACGCCTGTAATCCCAGCACTTTGGGAGGCTGAGGCGGGCGGGTGGATCACGAGGTCAGGAAATTGAGACCATCCTGGCTAACACAGTGAAACCCCGTCTCTACTAAAAATACAAAAACAAAATTAGCCGGGCGTGGTGGCGGGCGCCTGTAGTCCCAGCTACTCGGGAGGCTGAGGCAGGAGAATGGCGTGAACCTGGGAGGCGGAGCTTGCAGTGAGCCGAGATTGCGCCACTGCACTCCAGCCTGGGCGACAGAGTGAGACTCCATCTCAAAAAAAAAAAAAAAAAGAAAGAAAGAAAAAAAAAAAACAAGAACATGGATCTTTTTCTAAGTATATTGGCCATTTGGATTTTTTCTTTTGTGAATTCTGTGTATATCCTTTGTCTAACTTTTATCTGGCTTTTTGTTTTATTCTTATTGATGTGAAGTAGTCTCAGATTAATTAGATGCTAACACTTTACCTACTATATATATTTTTTCCTTTGTTTAAGTATTTTTTCCAGACACTTAAAATTCTGATGTAGTCACATTTATTGATTTTGTCTTAGTGATTTATGAAATTAGTATTTAGCTAAGAAATTCTTGTTAAATCCTATTTTATTCTAATAATACTATGTTGTGTTTATTACTTACAGATTTTTAATCCATCTAAACGCAAGTAATCCACATTTTACATGAATTTATTACATACTTTTACTATTACATACTGAGATTTTACATGTACTTGGATATCTGTCAGCTCTTTGTTCTGCCCCACCAGCATAGATTTCAATTTATTTATAAATGTAACATTATGTTAATTACTGTAACTTTATAAAATAGCTTTCATTTTTAGTATGGCAGGTACCCTTCATTATCAACATTTTTGAGGATTGTCTTAGATATTGTCAGACATATACTGTTCCATATACTTTTCAAATAAATGTGTTGAGTTTTAAGAATAAAACAGTGGAAATTTTGAGTAGAATTCTACTGAATTTATAGCTTGCTCTGAGGATAACTGACACCTTTCAAAGCATATATTATGATCTCATTTTTATATATTTATACATATCCAGCAATCTATTGACATACAAAAATATTAATGATTACATTTTGAGAAGTGAGATATTCGATGCCTTTTTACTTCCTATTTGTACCTTTCTCTATTGCATAATATGTAGTATTGTTATAAAAAATAAGCCATCATTCTAAAAATTCAAAAAAGTATCATAACGTGCCAGAATGTATACATTTTGAATTAATCTTAAGATGACTAGGCAAATAGTAAATGACACTTTCCTTGTAACTCCTACATGACTTGTTAGAGTAGACATAGTCCATGTCTTGTTCAGATCTCTAGGATCCTATTTTAGTTAATTCACTTTGTGTTTATTGCTTCTAATGCCTCACACCTGAAACTCTGTCTGGAGAACTGTGTAAGTGGTTATTAGGCCAGCTTTGACTGCATATGCAGAAGCTAAGAGATATATGAGGCTTTAGGCATCATCACCTTTTTAAAGGCCAATGGCTGGTGGTGCAAAAAGCACAGTAGCCAGTTTTCCTTCCTGAGTTGGAACAAACTTGAGTCATATTTCACACTCCTGAGCTCACAGCATGATCAGGCTGGGGATGAGGTTGGTCCTGATCTGCATCCTTTCTTGGCATCCCCTCATTCCTCTCCTGTTTCCCCCAGTCCCTTACAAGTGTGTTTTAGAAGCACTTTGTTAGTAAGTCCTCATCTGATGTTCTGTAAGCATCTTGTCTTTATGCCTTTAAAAATATCATAGTATTATTTCAAAAACACAAAACAAACCAAAACGTGATTACAGATCAATCCATCTGTTGAATCACATACCATCCTAGTGGGAAAGTAAGTATGAAATATGACCATGGATTATCTTTAAAGTTGAGTAGATTTTACCTTTGTCCCTAAAATTAAGAACTGCAAACATTTAAAAATATTATGACATATATAATATTTATAATAGAAATTCTGATTTGTAACTACATGAGTCCCATGAATTGTGCTGTTTCCATCAAGATTTCAGTTTTCTTTATTATGGAAGCACTAGACATTTAATTTAAAATATAGAGGATGTGGCTGGAATGTAGCTATAAAATAGCTTAAATGTCTCTCACAAAAAGCAATGTTAATCTTAAAAGCAAAAATCATATACAAAGTGTGTGATTATGGAATGCTTAAACAAATGTTCTTTTATCCCACATAGACTTCTCAAAGTTTTAATTTTAAAATTAGAGTATAAAGATACGATTCAACCATTTTCTCAGTGTCACGATTGCGACAGTGGCCCTCATAATCCACCACTTTGCTTGATTCTGGGATAGAAGAATGCGGCAATGAGCAAAGATAACTGGGCAAGGTGCTGTTCACTTCTATAGTGTCATCTGTCTCCTGCTGCTTTTGCTTATCACTGCCCTCGCTTACTCTTTATTTCCCTTAAGAAACTGCATGCAGCTTGGCCAGGGTAGTAGAATTATCACTAAAATCAGCCCCATTGCTGCTTGACCAATGAATAAGACCCTGATGATTCCTTGATCCCTGTTTGGATTTATACATTTTATCAATTGCTAATGTCGCTTCTGCCTGGTGTCTCCCATCCCCCACCTTTATACCTTCTTAGAAAAAAGCACATACTTCACGTTCTAATATAGAATGGAAATGTCCCATCATTCTTTCTCTCCTGATTCTCATTTCTCTCTTCTCAAATCCACCATAATGAAAGCTATAATTTAGAAACAATCATTGGGATATTAAGCTATTTTAAGTGAATGAAATAAATTTGTTTGCTTGGTAGACTTTCACTTACCTTATTCTACCTTCTACCTGAGCTAAATTCTTATTTTAATATTATAGAGATTATAATTTCTGATAGTGCCTTATAAAATCTTTAGGGGAATGGTTGTTGACAAGGTATTGGTTTCTGCCCTATGTGGCGAAAATTTGTAAAACAAGGGATCTGGAGACAGAAAATCTGGGTTTGAATTTCTGTTTCTACATGATTTCATTTAAATTAGTTCGCATCTCTGTAGCTCTGTTTTCTCATTGGTAAAATGAGAATAATAGTATGTATAGAAAATGTTTTCATAGAGTTGCGAGAATTCAATGAGATGAGCACAATGTACAGCACATAGTGAGCAGTCAATATATGTTAACTATTACTTTAGTTATTGATACGAAGGGCTTTTACTGATTCACTTATCTTTTTTTTTTTTTTTTTGAGATGGAGCCTCACTCTTTTGCCCAGGCTGGAGTGCAGTGATGTGATCTCGGCTCACTGCAACCTCCGCCTCCCAGATTCAAGCGATTCTCCTGCCTCAGCGTTCCGAATACCTGGGACTACAGGGGCGTGCAACGACACCTGGCTAATGTTTTGTATTTTTAGTAGAGACGGGATTTCACCTTGTTAGCCAGGATGGTCTACGATCTCTTGACCTTGTGATCCACCGGCTTCAGCCTTCTAAAGTGCTGGGATTGCAGGCGTGAGCCACCGTGCCCTGTCCTGATTCACTAATCTTTTATTGAAACATTGTATGCTAGGCATTAGGCTTGGTGCTGAAAGTGTCTGCATGAATAAGACACAGGACATTTCCTGGGAAAATAATTTCTCTAAAAGAGGAGCAGATAATGCTAAAATAATTATAGTACACCATATATCTATGATAGCAGTTAATGTGAAGAACTTAGGAGGTGACCACTCTGTACTACATACTCTCAATATGATACTCCCTATATAGCTTCCTTGTTTATTTCTCTTCATAACATCATTATTAACGTGTTACACATTTTTGTTTTTTTTTCCACTTTCTCATCAACATGTTATTTTCGATTTTTTTTTTTTTATTATTATACTTTAGGTTTTAGGGTACATGTGCACAATGTGCAGGTTTGTTACATATGTATCCATGTGCCGTGTTGGTTTGCTGCACCCGTTAACTCGTCATTTAGCATTAGGTATACCTCCTAATGCTGTCCCTCCCCCTCCCCCCAACCCACAACAGTCCCCGGAGTGTGATGTTCCCCTTCCTGTGTCCATGAGTTCTCATTGTTCAATTCCCACGTATGAGTGAGAACATGTGGTGTTTGGTTTTTTGTCCTTGCGATAGTTTACTGAGAATGATGTTTTCCAGTTTCATCCATGTCCCTACAGAGGACATGAACTCATCCTTTTTTATGGCTGTATAGTATTCCATGGTGAACATGTGCCACATTTTCTTAGTCCAGTCTATCGTTGTTGGACATTTGGGTTGGTTCCAACTCTTCGCTATTGTGAATAGTGCCACAATAAACATACGTGTGCATGTGTCTTTATAGCAGCATGATTTATAGTCCTTTGGGTAAATACCCAGTAATGGGATGGCTGGGTCAAATGGCATTTCTAATTCTAGATCCCTGAGGAATCGCCACACTGACTTCCACAATGGTTGAACTAGTTTACAGTCCCACCAACAGTGTAAAAGTGTTCCTATTTCTCCACATCCTCCCCAACACCTGTTGTTTCCTGACTTTTTAATGATGGCCGTTCTAACTGGTGTGAGATGGTATCTCATTGTGGTTTTCATTTGCATTTCTCTGATGGCCAGTGATGATGAGCATTTTTTCATGTGTTTTTTGGCTGCAGAAATGTCTTCTTTTGAGAAATGTCTGTTCATATCTATCGCCCACTTGTTGATGGGGTTGTTTGTTTTTTTCTTGTAAATTTGTTTGAGTTCATTGTAGATTCTGGATGTTAGCCCTTTGTCAGATGAGTAGGTTGCAAAAATTTTCTCCCATTCTGTAGGTTGCCTGTTCACTCTGATGGTAGTTTCTTTTGCTGTGCAGAAGCTCTTTAGTTTAATGAGATCCCATTTGTCAATTTTGGCTTTTGTTGCCATTGCTTTTGGTGTTTTAGACATGAAGTCCTTGCCCACGCCTATGTCCTGAATGATATTGCCTAGGTTTTCTTGTAGGATTTTAATGGTTTTAGGTCTAACATTTAAGTCTTTAATCCATCTTGAATTAATTTTTGTATAAGGTGTAAGGAAGGGATCCAGTTTCAGCTTTCTACATATGGCTAGCCAGTTTTCCCAGCACCATTTATTAAATAGGGAATCCTTTCCCCATGTCTTGATTTTGTCAGGTTTGTCAAAGATCAGATAGTTGTAGATATGCGGCATCATCTCTGAGGACTCTGTTCTGTTCCATTGGTCTATATCTCTGTTGTGGTACCAGTACCATGCTGTTTTGGTTACTGTAGCCTTGTAGTATAGTTTGAAGTCAGGTAGCGTGATGCCTCCAGCTTTGTTCTTATGGCTTAGGATTGACTTGGCGATGCAAGCTCGTTTTTGGTTCCATATGAACTTTAAAGTAGTTTTTTCCAATTCTGTGAAGAAAGTCATTGGTAGCTTGATGGGGATGGCATTGAATCTATCAATTACCTTGGGCAGTATGGCTATTTTCACGATATTGATTCTTCCAACCCATGAGCATGGAATGTTCTTCCATTTGTTTGTATCCTCTTTTATTTCATTGAGCAGTGGTTTGTAGTTCTCCTTGAAGAGGTCCTTCACATCCCTTGTAAGTTGGATTCCTAGGTATTTTATTATCTTTGAAGCAATTGTGAATGGGAGTTCACTCATGATTTGGCTCTCTGTTTGTCTGTGATTGGGGTACAAGAATGCTTGTGATTTTTGTACATTGATTTTGTATCCTGAGACTTTGCTGAAGTTGCCTATCAGCTGAAGGAGATTTTGGGCTGAGACAATGGGGTTTTCTAGATATACAATCATGTCATCTGCAAACAGGGACAATTTGACTTCCTCTTTTCCTAATTGAATACCCTTTATTTCCTTCTCCTGCCTGATTGCCCAGGCCAGAACTTCCAGCACTATGTTGAATAGGAGTGGTGAGAGAGGGCATCCTTGTCTTGTGCCAGTTTTCAAAGGGAATGCTTCCAGTTTTTGCCCATTCATTATGACATTGACTGTGGGTTTGTCATAGATAGCTCTTATTATTTCGAGATACAACCCATCAATACCTAATTTGTTGAGTTTTAGCATGAAGGGCTGTTGAATTTTGTCAAAGGCCTTTTCTGCATCTATTGAGATAATCATGCGGGATTTTTTGTCTATGGTTCTGTTTATATGCTGGATTACATTTATTGATTTGCGTATGTTGAACCAGCCTTGCATCCCAGGGATGAAGCCAACTTGATCATGGTGTATAAGCTTTTCGATGTGCTGCTGGATTTGGTTTGCCAGTATTTTATTGAGGATTTTTGCATCAATGTTCATCAAGGATATTGGTCTGAAATTCTCTTTTTTGCTTATGTTTCTGCCCGGCTTTGGTATCAGGACAATGCTGGCCTCATAAAATGTGTTAGGGAGGATTCCCTCTTTTTCTATTGATTGGAATAGTTTCAGAAGGAATGGTACCAGTTCCTCCTTGTACCTCTGGTAGGATTCGGCTGTGAATCCATCAGGTCCTGGACTCTTTTTGGTTGGTAAGCTATTGATTATTGCCACAATTTCAGAGCCTGTTGTTGGTCTATTCAGAGATTCAACTTCTTCCTGGTTTAGTCTTGGGAGGGTGTATTTGTCCAGGAATTTATCCATTTCTTCTAGATTTTCTAGTTTATTTGCGTAGAGGTGTTTGTAGTATTCTCTGATGGTAGATTATATTTCTGTGGGATCGGTGGTGATAACCCCTTTTTCATTTTTTATTGCATCTATTTGATTCTTCTCTCTTTTCTTCCTTATTAGTCTTGCTAGCGGTCTATCAATTTTGTTGATCTTTTCAAAAAACCAGCTCCTGGATTCATTAATTTTTTGAAGAGATTTTTGTGTCTCTATTTCCTTCAGTTCTGCTCTGATTTTAGTTATTTCTAGCCTTCTGTTAGCTTTTGAATGTGTTTGCTCTTGCTTTTCTAGTTCTTTTAATTATGTTGTTAGGGTGTCAATTTTGGATCTTTCTTGCTTTCTCTTGTGGGCATTTAATGCTATAAATTTCCCTCTACACACTGCTTTGAATGTTTCCCAGAGATTCTGGTATGTTGTGTCTTTGTTCTTGTTGGTTTCAAAGAACATCTTTATTTCTGCCTTCCTTTCATTATGTACCCAGTAGTCATTCAGGTGCAGGTTGTTCAGTTTCCACGTAATTGAGCGGTTTTGAGTGAGTTTCCTAATCCTGAGTTCTAGTTTGATTGCACTGTGGTCTGAGAGACAGTTTGTTATAATTTCTGTTCTTTTACATTTGCTGAGGAGAGCTTTACTGCCAACTATGTGGTCAATTTTGGAATAGGTGTGGTGTGGTGCTGAGAGGAATGTATATTCTGTTGATTTGGGGTGGAGAGTTCTGTAGATGTCTATTAGGTCCACTTTATGCAGAGCTGAGTTCAATTCCTGGATATCCTTGTTAACTTTCTGTCTCATTGATCTGTCTAATGTTGACAGTGGGGTGTTAAAATCTCCCATTATTATTGTGTGGGAGTTTAAGTCCCTTTGTAGGTCACTCAGGACTTGCTTTATGAATCTGAGTGCTCCTGTGTTGCGTGCATATATATTTAGGATAGTTAGCTCTTCTTGTTGAATTGATCCCTTTACCATTATGTAATGGCCTTCTTTGTCTCTTTTGATCTTTGTTGGTTTAATGTCTATTTTATCAGAGACTAGGATTGCAACCCCTGCCTTTTTTTGTTTTCCATTTGCTTGATAGATCTTCCTCCATCCCTTTATTTTGAGTCTATGTGTGTCTCTGCACGTGAGATGGGTTTCCTGAATACAGCACACTTATGGGTCTTGACTCCTTATCCAGTTTGCCATTCTGTGTCTTTTAATTGGAGCATTTAGCCCATTTACATTTAAAATTAATATTGTTTTGTGTGAATTTGATCCTGTCATTATGATGTTAGTTGGTTATTTTGCTCGTTACTTGATGCAATTTCTTCCTAGCCTCAATGGTCTTTACAATTTGGCATGTTTTTGCAGTGGTTGGTACTGGTTGTTCCTTTCCATGTTTAGTACTTCCTTCAGGAGCTCTTTTAGGGCAGGCCTGGTGGTGACAAAATCACTCAGCGTTTGCTTGTCTGTAAAGGATTTTATTTCTCCTTCACTTTTGAAGCTTAGTTTGGCTGGACATGAAATTCTGGGTTGAAAATTCTTTTCTTTAAGAATGTTGAATATCGGCCCCCACTCTCTTCTGGCTTGTAGAGTTTCTGCCAAGAGATCCGCTGTTAGTCTGATGGGCTTCCCTTTGTGGGTAACCCGACCTTTCTCTCTGGCTGCCCTTAACAGTTTTTCCTTCATTTCAACTTTGGTGAATCTGACAATTATGTGTCTTGGAGTTGCTCTTCTCGAGGAATATCTTTGTGGCGTTCTCTGTATTTCCTGAATCTGAATGTTGGCCTGCCTTGCTAGATTGGGGAAGTTCTCCTGGATAATATCTTGCAGAGTGTTTCCCAACTTGGTTCCATTCTGCCTGTCACTTTCAGTTACACCAATCAGATGTAGATTTGGTCTTTTCACATAGTCCCAAATTTCTTGGAGGCTTTGTTCATTTCTTTTTATTCTTTTTTCTCTAAACTTCCCTTGTCTCTTCATTTCATTCATTTCATCTTCCATCACTCATACCCTTTCTTCTAGTTGATCGCATCGGCTCCCGAGGCTTCTGCAATCTTCGTGTAGTTCTTGAAACTTGGCTTTCAGCTCCATCAGCTCCTTTAAGCCCTTCTCTCCATTGGTTATTCTAGTTATCCATTTGTTTTAATTTTTTTTCAAAGTTTTTAACTTCTTTGCTATTGTTTTGAATTTCCTCCCGTAGCTGGAGTAGTTTGATCATCTGAAGCCTTCTTCTCTCAACTCGTCGAAGTCATTCTCCATCCAGCTTTGTTCCGTCACTGGTGAGGAACTGTGTTCCTTTGGAGGAGGAGAGGTGCTCTGCTTTTTAGAGTTTCCAGTTTTTCTGCTCTGTTTTTTCCCCATCTTTGTGGTTTTATCTACTTTTGGTCTCTAATGATGGTGATGTACAGATGGGTTTTTGGTGTGGATGTCCTTTCTGTTTGTTAGTTTTCCTTCTACCAGCCAGGACCCTCAGCTGCAGGTCTGTTGGAGTTTGCTAGAGGTCCACTCCAGACCCTGTTTGGCTGAGTGTCAGCATTGGTGGCTGCAGAACAGTGGATTTTCGCGAGACCACAAATTCAGCTGTCTGATAGTTCCTCTGGAAGTTTTGTCTCAGAGGAGTACCCGGCCGAATGAGGTGTCAGTCTGTCCCTACTGTGGGGGGTGCCTCCCAGTTAGGCTGCTCGGGGGTCAGGGACCCACTTTAGGTGGCAGTCTGTCCATTCTCAGATCTCCAGCTGCATGCTGGGAGAACCACTACTCTCTTCAAAGCTGTCAGAGAGGGACATTTAAGTCTGCAGATGTTCCTGCTGAATTTTTGTTTGTCTGTGCCCTGCCCCCAGAGGTGGAGCCTACAGAGGCAGGCAGGCCTCCTTGAGCTGTGGTGGGCTCCACCCAGTTCAAGCTTCCTGGCTGCTTTGTTTACCTAAGCAAGCCTGGGCAATGGCGGGTGCCCCTCCCCCAGCCTGGCTGCCGCCTTGCAGTTTGATCACAGACTGCTGTGCTAGCAGTCAGCGAGACTCCATGGGCATAGGACCTTCTGAGCCAGGTGCAGGACACAATCTCCTGGTGTGCCGTTTTCCAGGCCTGTTGGAAAAGCGCAGTATTAGGGTGGGACTGACCCGATTTTCCAGGTGCCGTCTGTTACCCCTTTCTTTGACTAGGATAGGGAACTCCCCGACCCCTTGCACTTCCCGAGTGAGGCAATGCCTCGCCCTGCTTCGGCTCGTGCACAGTGCGCTTCACCAACTGTCCTGCACCCACTGTTTGGCACTCTGTAGTGAGATGAACCCGGTACCTCAAACAGAAATGCAGAAATCACCCGTCTTCTGTGCCGCTCACGCTGGGAGCTGTAGATGGGAGCTGTAGACGGGAGCTGTTCCTATTTGGCCATCTTGGCTCCACCCCCCTATTTTCCACATATTTTTGTTGTGTATTTGTTTATTACCTGCATATTCTTACTAGAATGTAAGCTCACAGAAAAAAAGGGACTTCTGTCATTTGCTTTACCGCTTCTGCCCCAATACCTAGAGCACTGCTTAGTACATAGTAAATCCTCAATAAATATTTGTTGAAAGAATGAATTATCAAAGTTCTCCAATTATACATTACTCTTGCCAAATGGCCAAAATGTTTACTCCTTCAGGCTCTTCTGTTGTCCTAGAGGATAGGAATTAAGATGTACCTTCTCAATTTAAAGCACTGCTAAAGTTCGGAAGAATAAATAATAAAGGGCATGCATAACAGTTTTTCAGGTGTTACAAAAATGAAGAGAAATACCTCAGTCAAGTGGGAAACCACAAGCCAGGAGCAGTAAGATGGAATTTAAAGGTGGTAAGTGTAAATTCCTACACTCATGGTCAAACTAATATATATATATATATATAAATTCATACATATAAATTATATATATGAATTCATATATATAAATTGACAGGGAAGACTTTGCGTAATAGCAATTAATGGAAAACAAGATGTAGGATAGTTCGTTTATTGCAAATATTGTCAAAATAAGTGACAATGTTGTCTTCTTAGCACAGAACTAGGACTTGCCATTCCCATTATAGTATGTACTGGCAGACAACATTTAAGGAACTGTGCTGACTTCTCATGTCAAAAGTTGACAGCAGCTCTGAATGGTCTGGAAAAAAAGTCATATAGATACTGAACAAACTAAGTGTGCTTGGTCTAAAAAGGAAAAGAAGTAAGGGAAAATATAATTGTTGCTTTCCAATATTTGTATGATCATTTTGCTTAAGGGCTTACACTGTTTCAATATAGTAGTGGCTGGCATAATGGAGAGAACACATGCATTCTAGTCAAACAGAGCTGACTTCAGTTCTAGCACAGACATGGACCACCTGTGTGGTTTTGGTACCTGAACCCTTAGTTTCTCAATATCAAAAATAAAAATAGGTAAGCTTACATTATATGGTTGTTGTGATGATTGAAAGTACCACTGGTTAATCATGTAGCACATTTTTAGTTTTCTATAAATTATCATTTTTTGGCATGGCTCACAATAGTAGAAGTAGCACTAACAGTGACCCTCAAAAGGTTGTTCAAACATGGAATCAGTAACCTTCTTAGTGAGTTCATTATCACTGGAAGGGTTTCAATGGCTAAATCAGCACCAACAATTTTTTAAGGTCCTTTTATTCAAGATTTAAATACCTAATGTGGTCTCTACCACTGCAATGGAATCTATTCTAGAAAAAATGTCATGATTTAGAATGTTTCCAAATAAATGTAATTATTGTACCTATAGATATTATTGAGTAGAGAAAAAATGGACTTTTCTGCATCAGTATATCTTCACAGAGTAGTAGAAAGTTCTTGAGAGACAGGACAGGCTTTGAATCCCAGTTGTGTCACTTAGCACCCTTGAACTCTTAGATAATTTTTAATCTCTCCTAACCTCAAGAAACAGAGTAAATTATAAGTGATCTCACCTCATGGAGTCATGGAGAGTTAATGTCCTGCATGTGGTACAGAATCTAGGACACTGTAGTCACTCAATACATACAGTCACTCAGTAAATAATTATTTCTCTCTTGCTACTGCCCAGAAAAGAACAAATTATGACATTTTCTTGTCTTTCATTCTATTTCCTATAATAGTAACTGGAGTGCAGTACTGATAGTGTAGCAAAATGAGATTTGAGAAGAAATGCTCATAATTGGTTGAGACTAACAGCAATCAATCTATAGATGGGCTATAAGAAACAACCAAAAGCCAGGCAATAAGGATTTGGTAAAATAAGGACTGCCACTATTTCTGTCACCTTGAGCAAGTCTTTAAACTCTTACCTCTCCGTACAGGACAAATGAGGCAAGTGTTCTTAACCAAGTAGGAGAAAACCACAAGATAAATATTAATGGTATAATGAACTGCTAGTTTCACTCAATAAATTTTACATTTTATTTCAAGGTGGCCAAGTATCCTATTTCTATAGAATTACCAGAAAGACAATGACAATCAATAGAAAATAGTTGTCTACAAAATACTTTATTTGTCCCAAGCAATAATAACACAATCATCAAAGTCATTGCTTTTATAGGAAAAAATAAAAAAGTGCATTAAAATTTTAGGTAAGTTCTCAAAATGGTGCTATACATTTAGTAATAATGTACTTAGTTTTAGAGTCTTTCTTCCTGGATAGCAAATAATACAATGGGTAAGGAGGGTAGGGGAATACCTCTCTTGTTTGCCTCTGTATCTCTAGTCCTATGTGAACCCATGCTCAATGATTATATGTTGGACAAATGAATACATGATTCAAGCAGGCCACCTAAAAGTTTGTCCAGAGAGGACTGAACACCCATTCCTACTTTCTCCCTCTCATCCCCACATCAATGTGCACTTCATATACTCTGCCCCTCACCATAAACTTTTTTATGTAAATTGTATTTTATTTTTCTTGATTCAGCTTTTTGAAAAAAAACTCATTGTATTATTCTTGCATTCACAGTATTTGGGAAATAGCCATCAAGAAGTGTTCAATGAATGACAGGGCAACACCCCACAATTGCAGGAAAGAAAATTTTTCATGATGACACACAGGCTTCAGGCAATATTTCAACTATGATTGTGAGATATCTCAGCGCTTCAACATTGAATCATTATGGCCATCTTTCCCATATTTCTATTTCTGTCACCTGTACCTAGAAACATACTTCGGTGCAAGAATTATATTCGAAGTATTCAACTACTGCTAGAGATTGGGCACTAACCAAACAAACCAGAAAAAATTCGTATGCTAGCTAAGGCAAGCTCCTAAACGCCACTTCTGGTGCTACACGTTATTTTGTAGATGCAAAACAGTACATTTGGCTTGGGTGCTGCGGGAGGTGATTGACTATCAAACTGGGATAAGGAAGGAGACACTAGGAAGAACAAAATGGTGGCCATTTACCTACTGAAATGTTAATATTTCAAAATGTTAACAATCAATTTGGCTGTGCTGGAACACACTAACTGAATATGAGCTCTGCTTAGCAACATGTATTAATAAAGGAATTGGCAGAATGTCAACAAGTTCTACAAACTGGAATCCTGCCCATTCTTTTTGACTACCACAGCTCTTTACAACCTCTGCTAACATCCCTTTTCTTGAAGAATGCAGACTGGAAAATAAATGGTGAATTTTAGTATCTGCAGAAATGTGAATGGTATAACGGTATTTTACAGAAGTCTGATTTATGGGAGGAGAATGGGAAATTATGTGTGAGATCTAAAATTGCATTCTCTTGGGATCTTTTCTACTTTTCAAAAGAGAGTTATATCAGGTCAGAATTTTATTATTTTTGGCTAAAGGCCAATGAAAAGTCTTACAATGTGATCTTAACATGTTATAAAAAATCAAATCAGAACAAAGTTAGAGTGGAATTCTGAGCATAAAACTTGATAATGACAGTTGAGAGTTAATTTCATAAAATGAGACAACAACCTAATACTTCATTGTTTTTACTTGCAATGTCCTAAGTTTTCATTAGCTGCTATAACTATCAGACATGAAGAGAGACTACAAACTCTACCAGTAGAGCCTGAATAAAGAATTTCTTCTTTCCTAAATTTCTAAAATCAGAGCTGCATCCAAGAAGCTTCTTACATAATCACAGATTCATTCTATAGAATCCATAGCTGTATAAAGGGACCTTAACTGAGGGAGTCAACCATTACCAAGTTACTGGTTTTCATGAGTCCTGGGTACTTGCCTTTAATTAGGTAACTTGCCATCATGACATTTTGTAGCTGAAGAAAGTTAAAACTAGCCAAGTACGATTTTCTATTTCATATTATATCTAAATTCCTTAAACCACATACATTTGGGTAATTAAATATTTTATGAGACTTTAAATAACAATTATTCATAGTGGTAATTGGAGCATATGCAAATCCTTCATAATAAATTGCTAACATATAGACAGTGTGTCTTATTTAAATCATATGTTATATAACCATAGACCATAATTGAAATGTATTTATAAAATATGCAAGCCCTTTTTATGTTAATTAATTTCCTCCCTATTCAGTAAAAACAAATAAGAAAATAAACCAAAACTTTGACAAAATGAGAATAATTTGACAAAATAAGAATAAGATAATTTGTATGAATTTGAACATCCTGAAGAGTTAGGAACATATATAAGCTGGTTTTAAGGGCAATTTTAAAAATTTTGTGACAAAATAAGTTGCTATCTCCCCCCAGATACACAGAAATAATGGTAAATTATGGGCTCTTAGTTTATTTTCTAACATAGAAATAGAGTCTTTGGGCCAGGTGCTGTGGCTCACGCCTATAATCACAGCACTTTGGGAGGCTGAGGCAGGCGGATCACCTGAGGTCATGAGTTCGAGACCAGCCACACAGGGCAACATTGTGAAACCCCATCTCTACTAAAAATACAAAAAAATAAAAAAAAAATTAGCCAGGTGTAGTGGTGTACCTGTAGTCTCAGCTACTTGAGAGGCTGATGCAGGAGAATGGCTTGAGCCCCAGAGGTGGAGGTTGCAGTGAGCCGAGATTACACCAGTGCAGTTCGGCTTGTGGTACAGGGTGAGACTCCATCTCAAAAAGAAATAGAGTCTTTGAATATAACATTTTCATTATTTATACCTTAAATTTTCTCAATTGATTAAGTAGTCTCTAAGCAAAGTTTGACCACATTATCCCCTTATATTAGGAATAATAATGGCTACTTGCCACTCAGATATTACAAATCGTATTCCAAATATACATTCCTTGTAACTATGAACATAGATCCAATAACAAATGTAGGGAGTGTTTATTTCCCTAACTTACTGCTTCAACATGTTATAAAAGAATTCACTACTTCATTCTGTAATAATGACAGGATAGTGAATTTGTAAATTATGGCAGAAAATGGGCAGTGATATGGAAACGGAGCCTGTTTAGGAATGACCTGAATTTACTCCCACTTCCACAGAAGGAGCCCTGTTCATTTGAGATGTAAGTAGGAAGAGGGCTTTCCCCCATAGCATTTTACTCCTGATAACACTGGGGCTATAAAATCACTGCGTAGAATTTAAGTTTGGGGAGGAAAATTGATGTAATGCCCAGTTTTTATTACTCATTTCATATTTAGGGAATACGGCCTCATATTAACAATATCTCTCATGTTAAATTATATATACTTGTAATAATTTTCTTTCATACTTTCTAGATTTATGGAGCCCACAATTCTTAGCATAGGTTTGTGTTTTATTGGCCACCCCTCAATCTTTTTTTGGGGGATGGAGTCTCACTATGTCACCCAGGCTGGAGTGCAGTGGGAGATCTCGGCTCACTGCAAGCTCCGCCTCCCGGGTTCATGCCATTCTCCTGCCTCAGCCTCCCGAGTAGCTGGGACTACAGGCGCCTGCCACCACTCATGGGTAATTTTTTGTATTTTTAGTAGAGTCGGGGTTTCCAGGATGGTCTTGATCTCCTGACCTCGTGATCCGCCCGTCTCGGCCTCCCAAAGTGCTGGGATTACAGGCCTGAGCCACCGCGCCCGGCCCAGCTGCCCCTCAATCTTTCTAAATTTGTTATTAATAGATTTTCTGAGTCCTCCATCTCACTCAAACAGTTCTACCCGCACCATTCCCCTCCATTAGAATAAGCCTCATCATTTCTAACTTTTTTTTTTTTTTTTTGCCAAAAATACCCTCAGAAAATAATGAACCAGATCTGTGGTGTTAATCAAGTCTTATATTTAAAAAAAAAAAAAAAAAAAAACATTTCTTTTCCAGCGAGACTTCCCAGCCTTTCTTAGGTTTGTTGCATTTATGTTATGCTCTTCCATCACCGGTTTTGCCACCTGGAGTAAGAGCCACCCGAGAAAGTTTCCATGTCATGTATTTTGCATCATAGAACTTTCCTAAACAAAGTGTAAGAATATAGGCGATGCTTAATGAAGCCTGGTTTTCCCTATGTGTTTCTACCTTCCTTTTCTATGTATAATTAAAGCGACAGTGATAAAGAGGAGGAGATGATGAGAGTAGAATTACCTCTAATTTGTAAGTATTTGAAGTATCTTCTACGTTCTACACAAGCAATACCAAAAAGAATGAAGAACATACTAGCAATTGCTCTCTACCTATGGTAGTCATTAGTGCTGGTCACCATTATTTCTGGCTCTACACTTTTTAAGAATGTGACAGGGTTGCATTTGCTGGCTTTTTTGTGGTTGGAAAAAGTGACAGCACTGGCCTGTGGGTTGTGAGTAAATGTGTTATACTCCGGCCACAGTATTTAATTGTCAGTAAGAGTACAACTTGTCTTTTCGTCTGCCTCAGAAACTGGCAGCATATGAGATGGTGTATGCTCCATCATTATGCTCCATTATCCTGCCTGTCATCATGAGCAGAACTCTTCTGTAGTCCTTCATGGAAGAGTAGCAGGAGTGAGAAATGTCTTTATTGTTTTTAAACGTTGAGCTTCGGGGGCCACTTGTCACCTGAATATAATTTAACCTACCTGATGCATCACTTTACCTCCATTTTGAGTTCTCATAGAATTAGTTTGATGTGTATCTTTCCACATTTTGGTTCACACTCAGGAAAAAAAATGCAAACATATACATATAAATATAGGACACTTTTACAATCAAAATGGAATTACACTGTTCTCCTTGATTGGTAGATTTTTATAATAATAAGATTATATTGTATATATTATATTTTGATTGTATATAAAATATTTCATAGAAAATAATTGATACACTTCTTAATATGGAGAAATTCTCACTTTATAATTTGAGTAAAATGTTCATATAAAAATGAGGGAAACTTTCGGGCAAATGTATGTCTTTTGTAAAAATTGTTTTCAATTTAGATAAATGATTCTGTTCGTAATCAAGGTTAATTGGCATAGCATTTCTCTTTTTCTCTTATTGTATTCTTTTCTGTATTCTGAATTATTATATTTTGAATTCCTTGTATTTTGAACTATATCAAAAACAAACAAATAAGTGTAATTTTCAAGAAACCTTTTATACATGTTTTCAGAATCACATCTAGTACATGAAATAGTTTACAATAAAACACTACTTAACTTTCTCATAATCTGAGGCTATAATTTTACCGTTTTACTTTGCTAAATAATTTTAATCTATTGAAGTT
Source organism: Hylobates moloch (assembly GCF_009828535.3). Taxonomy (NCBI): domain Eukaryota; kingdom Metazoa; phylum Chordata; class Mammalia; order Primates; family Hylobatidae; genus Hylobates; species Hylobates moloch. The sequence continues at coordinate 1,604,633 of NW_026652298.1, forward strand.
TCATATAAGTGCTAGATGACTTTATAAATAGTTGCTTTTATTTTCACAAGTTCGTTAAGTTCTTTATGTAAACTATTACAAAATTATGGTCACAGCAAACACTGTTTTAGTTCTAGGAACTGAGCAAGTTGCTTATGTACATTAGATTGATATATGAGCGGTGGCTTGAAAAGCCCCTGTTTCCGATGAATTTACAAAGATTTCAGGAAGATAAGACCCATATTTCAACTAATTTAAGAGCAGAAGATTATATAATTAAATGCTAATCAACTATTACTCAGCATATTTTAAAATAAAGTTATCTCACATTTTAGACAGAACTTCTGGTTATATCAGTCATCTTCCAAAAAAATGCAAACATGATGTAGCTTTTATAAAAAACAAAACAAAATAAAAAAACTTTCAAGAAGACTGATTTTCTGAGAGTTTAGATGTTTGTAATATGATTTCTTCAAATAGGCGATATCTCAGTACGTATTATATAATGACAGAGTAAAATCAATCTTTATTAATCATTTTTTTGTGATTAAGGTGATCCAAAAATAACTGGAAACTTCAAGTTGCAAGTTTATCATTTCTTATTACCTATAGAAATAATTAAAACATACAAATATATAATTTTACTTATTAATAAAGTTAAATGGTTATATGTAAATATAAATAAGTTATATTTTTAACTATATCTCAATGTTCATTATGCATGTACTTCATTATGTTCTAACATTGAGATATTGTTACACATATAACTTATTTTTATATTATACAAATAGATATGCAATTAACAGGATATTTTATTTTATAACACTACATGTTTCTTATCCATGAGAAACCCAGAAAGAGAGAAGGTATAAAGGCCTTTATTTTCTTATATGTTAATCATTTAAAAAGTTGTTTATAGGACAAAGAATGGTTTTATAAGAATATAATTCTTTATTCTAACATAATATTTTTAGCTTCACATGAAGCAATATACAATAAGAAGAGAAAATCTGTTGGTTATTTCTGCAAGTTGATTAAATTCATTTATGACGAGCACTGCCTAATTCCAGAAGGCACAGAAACCTAGTGAGTGAAACCTATTTAAATTCTTCTTTTCAATAATGAAGCATAATTTCTGGGTTAGAATGACATGCATTCATCCCAGCTAATGAAAGCTCTAAGCTCTGGTTCCTGTACAGAAAGAGAAAAAGAGAAAGGAGAGAAAGGAAGAGAGGGAGCACACACTTCAAAAAGGATGCTTTTAATATTTTCATATTATAAATTTTCTTGCATAAAATAACCACCAATGAAATAGCTTTAATAGCACCCAACAAAATACTTGATCACTTTTCCCAAAAATGTTTCCTCTGTAATAAAGTTCAGTACTTACCAATAAAGTGAAAGTAGACTTGAAAAATGATTATTTTAATTGCCGGGACTTTCTCTAAAGAAATCATCTGCTATGACAAAACTCCTATGTCAAGAAAAGTTTTCCTGAAGGAACTAGTGGAAAAGCAAGTCAGGAGCAGGTAAGGAATTTAGGGTAAGAGAAAAATTATGTGCCAGTAAGATAAATATCTCTACCTACAACATTGTTTACCACTTTTAGGAGCTGAGTAAACTTACTATAAGTGCATTCCCTTGTTGATATTAAGTAATGAAATTCTTTAGAGACAGTTCAATTATATTTGAATTGTGGGATAAAAATTTTTGCAAGTTACCACACTTAATGTACAACATAAAATCCATAGTCTTTTTTATTTATATAATCATTTAGTTATTAATGAAAATAATGCAATTATGAGGCTGTTTTGCACACTTACTATATGCCAGGAAGCAAGTACTGAAAGTTTTACATTATCTTACTTAATCCTCTTAAGCAACTTATGTGATTAATTTTTCTCAATATACACATAGTGAACTTTTGGTCCAGACGTGTTAAATAAATTGCCCAATGTCAGACAGCTAGTAAATGGCAGAGCTAGTATTGATAGCAAGGTTGTATGATTTGCAAATCTGTATTTATTCCAATGTGTCACACTGAAATTAATTCAACATCAGGGTAAATATGCAGCAATATTAGGAAGGTAATATTGTATTATAAAAACTGGTATTTGTTGTATATGTATTATATACCAGAGACAGTGAAAATATTTTTCAAATGTATTATTCAATCATCCCAACAGCCCAATATTATTTTCACCATTTTAAGATGAAAAAAAAAAGAAACACCTGAGGCATAGAATGGTTAGATCACTTGCCATAATTTCATATTGTTAGATGGTGCTGGAGCTGTGATTAAACTCAAGGAAGACATAAGTGAGGTCCTGCAGAATGTTTGTAAGTGAAATTAAAATTTGGGGCATGAACACATAGGAAGGAAGGCTTAAGCAGTTGGTTAGTACATTTTCCTCTACTAGTATGAGTACCAGTGATACAGGCAATTATCTCAATATTCCACTACACTTTCTGTGACCAGATAGTAACAAAACCATAGTGTAATATCTATTGAAATGTTGTTTTTCCTTTGTGATCAGTAAAATTATGTGTAACTCAAGTTAGAAACAGTCTTTTGGCCCAAATGATGGTGTTCTGTTTTTGTGTAACCACTACTATAAAAGATTTACTTAAGAAAATACTCTGGATTCATAGAAAGAAAAATAATGGGAGATGGAGAGATTCTAAAAAGACTCAACACAGGTTCTCTAGGGTACTAATTCTTAGAGGTGAGGGGAGATAGAGACAGCAAACATAAGTAAGGAGATGTTCATGGACCCAAAAGCTCTGCAGCAGGGGCCATAAGCATCAAAGTAAAAAAAAAATGTTGTAATGGTTAATTTTATATATCAACTTGGCTAGGTTATAGTGCCCAGTTATTTAATCAAAAATAAATCTAGGTGTTTTGAAGGTATTTTATCATGTGGTTAACATCTGTAGTGAGTTGACTTTAAGTAAAGGAGATTACCCTTGAATATGTGGGTGAACCTCATAGAAGCAGATGAAGGCCTTTAACAGAAAAAAATTAGGTTTCCTGCATAACGAAAAATTCAGTCTTAGGATTCCAACATCAACTCCCATATACTTCTAACCTGATGGATTGCCCTACATGTTTTTGATATGCCAGATCCCACAATGTGAGCCAATGCCTTAAAATAAATCATTCAGATAGATAGATAGATAGATGATAGATAGATAGATAGATAGATAGATAGATAGATGATAGATAGATAGATAGATAGATAGATAGATAGATAGATGATAGATGATAGATAGATAGATAGATAGATGATAGATAGATAGATGATAGATAGATGACAACCCATATTGCATCCATACCTCCTAATATACATACATTAGTACCTGACTGCAAGAAGTGTTTATTTCAATCATTCTAAACTGTAATGGCCTTGATGTTCATCAGAAACAGCATATGCCAAGGACACAGCCAAGAGCAGATAAGTCTATCTCACAGCGCCTGCCATTATCTGTGAATCTTATCCAATGGTTATATTCAAAAGATTCTGTCTAAAACTTTAGCTTTTGTTAGATCTCAGAGCACTGATTCCGTTTTGACCAATAGCACATTTTGATTTGGCCATTTATCAATGAGATTCAGCGATGTCATTTATAGTGTTTGGGAAAACAAAGTTTTTCTTATCAAAGATGCATTTCTGGAATGTTTTTATTTTTCTGTTATACTGAGAAAGACTATAAATAAATTTTTCTTACGGTAAATACTTTTAAATATAAGTGGATCAAAATAAAATAAAAAATTAAGATTTAAAAAACTGGCTATATAATAACTTTATTGTTTAAGATAATTTTGACTATTAGTTAAGTTAAAATGCTATTCAGTTATATTGATATAATTGACATGTAAATATAAGGTATTGTATAAACACTAATTTTTAGAGTTATTCAAATTTGAACATGATAGGGTTTATATTAAAATGTTTTGTTATGAAACCCTTGTGTAATGCAAAAAAACTATATAAATCAGTATAAAATTATTATAGTAATTTTAATAAAATGATACTATATTTGCATATATTAATTTCATATATAAATTATGTTAAAAAACTAAAATGTAACCCAGATTCTCACTTAGGAAATAAAAAATTAAGTGACCTATTTCTTCAGAAGATCCCACTAATGGCTATAGATTAATGCTACCATTAAAAATCAATGTGAACAAATCATTTCACATCCAGGAGAGTGCTAATATTTTAATGTCAAAACAACATAATAATTAGCAAAATAATTATTTTCTATATTTCAAGGCGGGTTTTATTGAAGATGAATTTCTTATTGAAAAGGGGCAAGCAAGACAATCATAAAAAAAGGTTTAGCAGTAAAGAGTAGTTATCAAAGAATGGTAAATTGATTACACATTTACAAAATTTCCTTACAAGTAAGTGCCATGAAGTAAAGAAAAAGAAGTCTCAATACATAAAGTTATAAACAGTCACTGTCCAGTTCTTTGTCTGAATTCAGTTTTTCTTCAGTTTATTTAAGATGAACCCCCAGATTAGGATGCCCTAACAACAAAGTCAAAGTTAATTAGTCTTAACTAACAGACAAGTAGTAAACTTCTTGAGGTCAGCTCCACCCTCAAGAAAGTGGACATTAGGGAGAGATTTTAAAGCGGTGTCTGTTTTTATAGGCAGTGCAGGGAAAGGCTAAGCCAATAAAATGTAATGGTTCTATTCTATATTTTAATAGCAACTTCCAAAGGACAGAACACTTCCCTATGATTGAAGGCAAAGCCTTGTACCAGGTTCAAAATGATATGTGAGCAAAGAAAATTACTGTCATTTTACTCTCCTTCTGAGTGCTGAATGTAACAAGTGAATAGCAATCAAACACATATCAATCATTGGCTTTTTGGGTGCAGAATCACTCATGCGTTAGGCCATGTAGGGACCCCAGGGACCACCGTAAGGATTCCTCAGTTTCCCCAGTTGATAGATCATAGGAGGTTCACATTGGTCTGTGTTTGGGAGGGAAGAAGAAACACCAATCTAAGAATCTTGGGATGCTGTTGGGAATGTTAGGCGTGGGCAGCTGTAGTCAATTAGAGCTTCATTTTCTCTCGAGTCGTCTTTGGTTGCATGCCACAACTGCACAGGGCATGGAGGTTTATGACTCTAAAATAGCCTTGTCATTTGTGAAGGCTAACAGAGCAAAGACGTTTGATAAATAGTTTTTAAAAATGTTACTTAGAAAGCCACTTCAATCAGATTAGTTTTCTGTTGTTTGTTTTCAGAATCCCAGTAGTCCACCAGCATCTAGTAGGTAAACATCAATGGCACCAAGTTGGTGAGTAAAATAAAAGCTTTAAAAAACACATGTCTTTATTTGTTTACAAGGCATTTATGTGGCATACTATGCTAAATTAATCCAATCAATGGTGTATTTAGTTTATTTTACGCTTAGAGCACTTACATGGAACAGGTGGCAAAGATGTTATAAATTGTTCACAAAGAAAATATGGGTTTCAACTCTCAACAGTTCAAAGTTTTTATTTTACTCCCAGGAAGAGACACTAATGATTTGCTTTCCTGCCATATTTTTCATTTATGTCATCACTTAATACAGAAGAAAAAAAGTTATAAAATATTACACAGTTTGTGTATTTCAGTGTCAGTAGGCCCATCTGCTGTTACACACTATTGAATGCTTACAATTGAAAAGAGAGATGGAGATGCCTATTTTAAAACAGAGTGCTTTCTAAATTCAATCATTTAATTTCCTATTAAGTATATGTAGGTAAATACATATCAATTTATTGAAAAATAAATCATCTGGAATTCTGGAAGCCAGTGGCCTAGAAAAGTCTACTAATTTGTAGCCGACTGCAGAAGCAACAGGGCATTTTCCCACTGGTGTTCAATATAATTGCAACAGTGATGGGATTCAGACTCTCCTCCACGTGAGATTTGTCTTTCATTCAATCAACGCAAACAACTAATGCACTGCAAGGCATATTATATTCCATCCACTTCCCAATAAAGTCAGTGGTATCCAATCAGACACCTATTGTTAGCAGAGAATCTGAAATTGATACAATCATCACATTGATCCAAAGTTGTCAATCATCTTACATCTTTACTTCCTTCTTTCTCTTTGCTCAGAATTTATAAATTGCAATGAAAATTGTCATATTTATACCAAATTTTAGAAAGTAATTGTTGAAATCATAGGTTTTTCAAAGTATTTGCAAAGGTAATTTTTTTAAAAAGTGCTTCATTTTTTTTTCTACTTGGTGCTTAATACTTTGACAAATGTTAAACACTTTTGACTGAAAACTAGTTTTACTTTAATCTGTTGTATTTGTTCTATTCTCTTTTAAAGAACTATAGAAAGCCTATACTGCATCATAAAACTTGTGACTTATAAAGAGCTCTTGATGTTCAATTTCATTTTTATTATTTTCTTTCTGTTTATATGTAATAAAAGCTATTACGTATGCAGTTTGTATAAAAACATTTATTACCTATTATATACTCATTAAGCTTTGTGAATGAGCAGATTGTAAGCTTCTGCTCTTGATGTTCAATTTCATATAAAGAGCTCTTGATGTTCAATTTCATTTTTATTATTTTATGTTTATATGTAATAAAAGCTATTACGTAGGCAGTTTGTATAAAAACATTTATTACCTATTATATACTTGTTAAGCTTTGTGAATGAGCAGATTGTAAGCTTCTTAAAGGCAGGAACCTGAATTATATATTTTTTGCAATGACAACCCTAGATATTCCAGATATTTTGGCATTATGCTGCATAGTGGAAGAATAAAACTTCTACGGTAGGTAAGCATCTCCTTTATTGCCACTTATTTCTGAAGATGTCTGAATTTATTATCCATAATGTTTGCATTTAATTTCTCACAGTTTGGTAGTGTCAGTTCCTTAAATGTCAGAGGATGTGAGGGCACTGGTTGGAGCAAATGAAGAGATTACACATGAAAGACCTCTGGTCCTAAAATAGTAGTAGAAGCATTAAAATACAGTATTCTCTTTCTCCATGTGAATGAATTATTACTTTCACTAATATTTCAGCCTCTGTTTGATTATTCTGTATTATTTGTAATACTAAATTCTGTTCTTGTGACATAAGTTTGTCATAAGGCAGTATTTTCTTAGACTTGCTAATGCCAAATCGAAATAATACCTAAAGATCTAAGAACCCGTAAACAAATAAGTAGAACATAATTCCAAATAATATATTTAATGAAATAGATCAAGTTCACAGTAACATTAAGATTGAAATAAACATTTTAAAAATTTTATGATGAACTTTAAACATAAAAGTGGAAAGCAAGAAATGCAGGTCAGGAATGTCAAATTTGTACATTCAAACACTTGGAATATTTATACTATTCTTATTGAGAGCAAAATGCATGAAATATATGAGCTTTCATCTCATCTATGAATCAGTGCACTCAACATTTCAAGAAGAATATCACCAATCCTGTTTATAATAAACAATTAATTAAAAAGAGAAAATTAAAACAATGTATAATATCTGTATAAATACAAATGCGGTTTTATTATACTCATATATATGTCACAAAAAATAATTATCATTTCTCAGATTCTGAATTCCCCACCCTCAACTACAGTTGCTGTTTGTTACAAAAATGGTTGCTAAGAATACATACATATGTACACACAAACACACACACACACACATATCAATGACATGGGGAGCAGATGCCACCCATAGGATAAATGATGTCACTGCCATTTGAGCTATTAGATAGTAAACAGTAATAAAATTAGGTCATTACTGACCAGGACTTACGCATATGTGACAAAATTGTTTCACCAAGAGAATTGTAGCACCTGTTTACAGAGTTGCTATTAATATTCATATATCCATCCAGAAAATCATATGTAAGCAGATGGGTGAAATTTGAAACCTGTCAAAGCACAATTTCTTAATTGCTTTAAATAAAACATTGCTACAGTTGGTGGAGAAGCAATTAGATGCATGCTATATTCACTACCATTTCCCAGTGTTACTTTTTTTTTTTTTTTTTTTGAGATGGAGTCTTGCTCCCTCAGTGCGGGCTGGAGTGCAGTGGTGCAGTGGATCTTGGCTCACTACGGCTTCCGCCACCCGGGTTCAAGCAATTCCCCTGTCTCAGCCTCCCGAGTAGCTGGGACTATAGGCGCCTGCCAGCATGCCTGGCTAATTTTTGTATTTTTAGTAGAGACAGGGTTTCACCTTGTTGGTCAGGATGGTCTCGAACTCCTGACCTCAGGTGATCCACTCTCCTTGGCCTCCTAAAACTCAAGGATTACAGGCATGAGCCACCACACCCAGCCCAGTGTTACTGTTTTTATAATTAGGAAAACTAATATGGAGGATATTTATCACAGCATCAGTGATTGGTATAAAATTCGACTTCTAAATTTTCAGTGATACTTGTAGAGAATAAATATCAGTAGGAATAATAATCCACCTTACAAAGTTACTAAAATTCATGTGTCAAAACATGTAATGAAAAAACAAAAAAGAGAACTAAAGATTAGTTGTATTTGTAAATGTAGATACGAAACCTAAAGTACATCATTAACAAATGAAGCGCTCTTCAAGGAATTCAAAGCTAGTTTGATTTTGGGAAACACATCACTAAAACATAATAGTTTAAGTAGTCAAAGAGAGTAGAAAAGCAAAAATCACTTAAAGCTACCTGAAAGGCATTCAATAAATGTATTACCATTACTGAATTTTAAAAGCAAAATGAAACAAAATTCTTACATATCGTGTATATGGTAAATGTACCTTTCTAAACTGTCAAGGGCATTTTAATTTTTGTTAACTTTGGCTAGTTACATTAAAATATTAAAGTAAAGAGTAAGTCTGGGATAGTACTGTATTAGTTCATTTTCATGCTGCTGATAAAGACCTACCCAGGACTGAGAAGAAAAAGAGGTTCGATTGGACTTACAGTTCCACAGAGAGGCCTCAGAATCATGGCGGGAGGAGAAAGGCACTGCTTACATGGTGGCAGCAAGAGAAAATGAGGAAGGAAAAGTGGAAACCCCTGATAAACCCATCAGATCTTGGGAGACTTATTCACTATCACAAGAATAACACTGGAAAGACAGTTCCCCCTGATTCAATTACCTCCCCCTGGGTTCCTCCCACAACACGGGAATTCTGGGAGATACAATTGAAGTTGAGGTTTGGGTGGGGACACAGCCAAATTAGATCTTTGCACCCCTGGCCCTTCCCAAATCTCAGGTGCTCTCATTTCAAAAGCAATCATGCCTTCCCAACAGTCCCCCAAAGTCTTAATTCATTTCAGCATTAACCCAAAAGTCCATAGTCCAAAGTCTCATCTGAGACAAGGCAAGTCCCTTTTGCCTATGAGCCTGTAAAATCAAAAGCAAGATAGTTATTTCACAGATACAATGAGAGTACAGCTATTGGATAAATACAGCCATTCCAAATGCTACAGCTGGTGGAGAAGAAATTAGATGCATGCTATATTCATTACCATTTCCCAGTGCTATCTTTTTTTTTTTTTTTTTTTGGGAGACGGAGTCTCGCTCCCTTGCGCAGGCTGGAGTGCAGTGGTGTGATCGATCTTGGCTCATTACAACCTTCGCCACGCGGGTTCAAGAAATTCCCCTGTCTCAGCCTCCCGAGTAGCTGGGACTACAGGCGCCCATGCAAGGTCAAAATCCAATGAGGCAGTCAAATCTTAAAGCTCCAAAATGACACTCCTTTGACTCCAGGTCACGCTGATGCAAGAGGTGGGTTCCCATGTTCTTGGACAGATCCGCCCCTGTGACTTTGCAGGGTACAGCCTCCCTCCTGGCTGCTTTCATGGGCTGGCATTGAGTGGCTTTTCCAGACACACAGTGCAAGCTGTCAATGAAGCTACCATTCTGGGGTCTGGAGGACTGTGGCCCTCTTCTCACAGCTTCATTAGGCAATGCGCCAGTAGGGACTCTCTGTGAGGGGTCTGACCCCACATTTCCCTTCTGCACTGCCCTAGCAGAGGTTCTCCATGAGGGTCCCGCCCCTGCAGTAAACTTTTGCCTAAGCTTCTAGGCATTTCCATACATCCGAAATCTAGGCAGAGATTCCCAAACATCAATTCTTGACTTCTGTGCAACCACAGGCTGGACACCACGTGGAAGCTGCCAAGGTTGGGGGTTCCACCCTCAGAAGCCACAGCCTGAGCTTTATGTTGGCCCCTTTCAGCCACGGCTAGAGTGGCTAGGACACAGGGCACCATATTCCTAGGCTGCACACAGCACAGGGACCCTGGGCCCGGCCCACAAAACCACTTTTCCTCCTGGACCTCCAGGTCTGTGATGGGAGGGGCTGCTGTGAAGGCCTTTGACATGCTCTAGAGATATTGTCCCCATAGCCTTGGAGATTAATATTAGGCTCCTTGCTACTTACACAGATTTCCTCAGCCAGCTTGAATTTCTCCCCAGAAAATGGATTTTTCTTTTTCATCCCATTGTCAGGTTGCAAATTTTTCAAACTTTTATGTGATGCTCTCCTTATAAAAGTGAAAATCTTTAAAAGAACCCAAGTAACCTCTTGCATGCTTTGTTGCCTAGAAATTCCTTCTGCCAGATACCCTAAATCATCTCTCTCAAGTTCAAAGTTCCACAAATCTCTAGGGCAGGGGCAAAATGCTGCCAGTTTCTTTGCTAAAACATAACAATAGTCACCTTTACTCCAGTTCCCAACAAGTTCCTCATCTCCATCTGAGACCACCTCAGCCGGACTTTATTGCCTATATCCCTATTGGCATTTTAGGCAAAGCCATTCAACAAGTCTGTAGGGAGTTTCAAACTTTCCCACAATACCTGTCTTCTTCTGAGCCCTCCAAACTGTTCCAACCTCTGCCTTACCCAGTTCCAAAGTCGCTTCCACATTTTCTAGTATCTTTTCAGCAGCGCCCCACTCTACTGGTACCAATTTACTGTATTAGTCCATTCTCATGCTGCTGATAAAGACATACCTGAGACTGGGCAATTTACAAAAGAAAGAGGTTTGATGGACTTACGGTTCCGTGTGGTTGGAGAGGCCTCCCAATCAGCTTGAAGGTGTAAGGCACGTCTCACATGGCAGCAGAGAAGAGAAGAGAGCTTTTGCAGGGAAACTCCCCATTTCACAACCATCAGATCTCATGAACCGTATTCACTATCACAAGAACAGCACAAGAAAGACCTCCCGCCATGATTCAGTTACCTCCCACTGGGTCCCTCCTGCAACACGTGGGAATTCAAGATGAGATTTCGCTGAAGACACAGACAAACCATATCAGTTTCATTAGGTGATTTTGTCACTGGGTGAACATCATAGTGTGTACACAAAATAAGATGATATAGCCTACTACACACCTAGACCATATTGTGTAGCCTGTTTGCACCTAGGTTACAAACCTGTACAGAATGTTACTGTATTGAATACTGTAGGCAATTGTAACGCAACAGTATTCGCATATCTAAATATATCTCAACATAGAAAAGGTACAGCTAAAATATGGTATAAAAGATAAAAAATGGTGTATGTCTATAGGGCACTTACCAGGAATGTTGTTTCCAGGACTGGAAGTTGCTCTGGATGGAACAGTGAGTGAGTGGTGCATGAATGTGATGTCCTAGGACACTACTGTACACTAGTACTCTAGTCTTTATGAACACTGTACATTTAAGCTACACTAAATTTATTTAAAAATACTTTTATTTCTTAAAAAATAAATATTCCTTAGCTTACTGTACTTTTTTAGCTTTATAAACTTTTTAATTTTTCAAAGTTTTTGACTCATGATATTTAGGTTAAAACATACATTGCACACTTGTACAAAAATATTTTCTTTCTTTATATCCTTTTTATAAGCTTTTCTATTTTTTTAATTTTAATTTTTTTACTTTTTAAACTTCTTTGTTAAAAACTAAGACAGTGAGGCACAGTGGTCTGCACCTATGATCAAGCTTCTCAGGAAACAGAGGTAGGAGGATCTTTTGAGCTCAGGAGCTCGAGAGCAGCCTGAGCAACATAAGAAGACCCCATCTACAAAACAAACAGAAATCCAAGACACAGATGCACACCTTTGTCTAGGATCATCAATATTAGCCTTCATCTCCACAGCTTGTCCCACTTGAAGGTGTACCACTTGAAGGTGTCCCACTGGAAGGCAATAACAAGCATGGAGCTGTCACCTCCTGTGATAACAATGCCTTCTGGAATACCTCCTGCAGGACCTGCCTGAGACTGTTTTACAGTTCACTCATTTAAAAAAAAAAAAAGCAGAAGCAGTACACTCTAAAATAACAATAAAAAACACAGTACAGTCAATACATAAGCCAGTAACATAGTTTATAATCAATGTCGAGTATGTACTGTACATATTTGTATGTAGTATACTTTTATAGGAGGGGTAGCACAGTAGGTTTGTTTACACCACCATCACCACAAACACATGAGTAATGTGTTATGCAATAATGTTATGACAGCTACATCACTAGAGAGATGAGAGAAATTTTTTGGCTCCACTGTAGTCTTATGGGACCACCATCATATATGAGTTCTGTTTGTAGATCACAATGTCATTATGCCATGCATGACTGTATATTAAAAAATTTCAGAAAACCTATCAAAAGACCCTTAGAATTTACAAAAATTATTAAATATAAGATGAATCCAACTTGATAGGGTTTCCTATGTACCAGAAACAATCAGTTTATACATTTTATAAGAAAAATATAATACATTGAAAGCAACAAAGTGTCCAAAAATACCAAAAATCATTCAAATGGAAATATGTAGAACCTATATGTAAAAAATACAAAATTAAAATGTGAGTTATAAATGTGCATTAGACTAGGTGTAGAAATACCTTGAGGTGATAGTACAAGTATTCTGGAGAGCATGAACAGCAAAAGCAAATGTGCCTCATCTTCAGAAACAGCACACTCAGGGGCAGAATAGAAAAATGAGGCAATATTTCTTTTTTTTTTTTTTGAGACGGAGTCTCGCTCTGTCACCCAGGCTGGAGTACAGTGGCACAATCTTGGCTCACTGCAAGCTCCGCCTCCCAGGTTCAAGCCATTCTCCTGCCTCAGCCTCCCGAGTAGCTGGGACTACAGGCACCCACCACCACGCCTGGCTAAGTTTTTGTATTTTTAGTAGAGACGGGGTTTCACTGTGTTAGTCAGGATGGTCTCGATCTCCTGACCTCATGATCCGCCCGCCTTGGCCTCCCAAAGTGCTGGGATTACAGACATGAGCCACCGTGCCCGGCCAAGGCAATATTTCTTAATCCTTAGTCATGAAGAGTGACTTAAAATAATGCTGGAGAGTTAGGTGGTGACTATGATGAAAATTTTCTGTATTCCATGAGCTATAATTCTCATGGAGGAATTTAAAGCAGTAGCAGCACAGATCAAGTGTTAGTTTTAAAAATTATTACTCTTCTTCTATAAAGAATGTATTGAGAAGTAACAAATGGAGGCAGAGTGATCAATTAGGATGTTCTTTCAATTGTTAAGGAAAAATGATGAAGATTTGGGCTAGGTGTTTGATTATGGATGCTGAGAAAAAAGCGTCTATAAAATATTTAGAGAGTAGAATCTACAGGAATTTGGCCGTTGCTTGGTGTGAGAAAGGGTCTTTATAAGAATTACTTCTATTATTCTGGCCGAAAAAACAAATATGAATGGAGTGTCTCCATTCATAAAATAAGAAACCTTGGGGGCAAAATTTAAGGAAACAAAAAAACTGAGTTAAGTTTTGGATATACTGGGCTTGGGTATTTGTGAAATGTCCCATTGGAGAGTTGAGTGTGCAATTAGATATATTTGTTTTAGTAGTCCAGCCAGAAATATAAATTTCAGAATTAAGAATTGGCTGGGTATGGTGGCTCATGCCTGTGATCCCAGCACTATGGGAGAATGAGGTGAGAGAATTACTTAAGCCCAGGAATTCAAGCCCAGGAGTTCGGGCCCAGCTTGAGCCCAGCTGTTGTAGACTTGTCTCCACAAAATAAACCAATTAGCTGGGTGTAGTGGCAGGCACCTGTAGTCACAGCTACTTGAAAGGTTAGGGTGGGAGGATTGCTTGAGCCTGGGAGGCTGAACCTTCAGTGAGCCCTGATCACACCACTGCATTCCAGCTTGGGTGACAAAGCGAGACCTTGTCTCCACTCCCCTGACCCCCCACTGCAATGCCTACTCCCACCAAACATAAACAACAACAACAAAATGATAATATTTGAATTCGTGAAAGTATCTTTGATCACCTATTTGTATAATGCAATTAAGGAGAAAAGTGCCCCAATTAATCAAATCCTCAGCAACCCTATGAAGGAGAAGAAGAAAAATTGGAAAAAGAGCCCAAAATTGGAGAACAAGTGAGGTCAGAGGAAAACCGTAAACACACGTCCTTGCAGATGCTCAGAGTTGAGAATGTTTCAGAAGAAAGACAGAAAACCAAATTCTGAGGATTATTGCTGAATTAAGGCTGGAAATTAAAACAGTTCATTACACATTGTAGCCTATAGGTCATTGATAGGTTGATTAAGAAAGTTCCCTTCTGTCCAGGAGCGGTGGCTCACGCCTCTAATTCCAGCCCTTTGGGAGGGCGAGGTGGAGGAATCACGAGGTCAAAAGTTCAAGACCGGTGTGACCAAAATAGTGAAACCCTGTCTCTACTAAAAATACAAAAAATTAGCCGGGTGTGGTGATATGCACCTATAATCCTAGCTACTTGGAAGGCTGATGCAGGAGAATCCTGTGAACCTGGGAGGCGGAGGTTGTAGTGAGCTGAGATAGGCCATTGTACTCCAGCCCTGGCGACAGTGCGAGACTCTGTCTCAAAAAAAAATACAAAAAACAACAAAAAAAGAAAATTCGCTTTTGGTAGAATGCTAGGGATACAAGTAAAATTTAAAATTTAAGTGATTTTAGCAGTAAGTAGATAGTAAGAAAATGAGTAGACAACCCAAGCAAATTGATAGGGGGAAATAATTTTTAAATAATAGAATTTAAAAGATGTAGTGAGCTCATGATTTTAAAGAGAGAAGAAATAATAGAGAGCTTGTGGTTCCAACAGAAGCATGGGAGTCCCAGGCAAGAAAAGTCTTAGTGAAGGACATCAGAGAGGACTTGCAATAATGAAATAGATTAGAAAAATTGCGATGAAAATTGTGTGGCACAGACCCAAGATATTAATTTTTCTTGAAATATATCTTAATTACATAAAAGGATTTACAATACTCTAGAAGAAACAAGAAATAATAGTGAGAAAGCCTATTTGTCATACTTTCAAGAAAGACTGATTTAGCACTCACTACGTGCTAAGCACCATTGTAAGAGCTGAGACCCAGCAGTGAACTAAGCGGAAAAAGTCTTCATTTAACGTACATTTCAATGGAGGGGGAGGGGAGAATTTCATTCTCATAAATGAAATTAATAAGTAAAAGATACCACGTGTTATGGTATAGAGGGAAAAAAAAGCAGGAAAAAAATGAAGATTGTTAGAGGAGGGGATATTGTAAATAAATGGCCGGAGAAATCCTTAAAAATGGTGAAACTTGAGAACTGTCTAAAGGTGTCTAGAAAATTAGCCATGAGAATATTTGAGAATGGTAAGTTAGAAAACCCAAGATGTAAGCATTTCTGGAGTGTCTGAAGAAAATAAAGAAGCCAGTGTAGCTAGAATAGAGCGAGCAAGGAGAGAGGTTTCAAAAGAGGTCAGAGGAAATGAGAGTGAGTGGGTTAGGTATACGGACAATATGCAGTGCCATTTTAGACTGCTGTAAAAATGTGGGTATCTACCCTGACAATGAAGCTATTGCAGAGGTCGAAGCAAAGGACTATTAGTCTCTATAGCAGAAGGGTAACAGAAGAAGCAGGAAGACCAATTGGGGGCTCTTTCAATAATCCAGAGCAGACATGATTGTGGCTGGGACAAAGGTGGTTTCAGGAGAAGTGTTGAGAAAACAATCAGATTCTGAGTATATCCAGACATTTCAAATTACAGCTAGCAGGATTTGCTGAAGAATTTTACATAAATGGTCAGGATGAGTAAAGGAGAATTCCCAGGTTTGGAAGCCAGAAAACATAGGAGGTAGCACAGTGTGGTGATTCAGCTCATAATCTCTGGAGGCAGACTCATTGGCTTTGCAATTCTTACTCAGTCACTTGTGTGGCCTTGGGCAAGTTAGTTATCTCTTAATGCCTCCATTTCTTTATCCATAAAGTTGAGGCATAGTCATGCTTATTTTATAGAGTTGTTATGAAGTTTAAATTGGTTAAAGTTTCACAGTACTTAGGAAGGATGCTGAAATGAGTATTTGGGGGGATGGTTGGAAGATAAATTCTGGGTTCTTTAAGTTTGAATTATTTTTAGATACATATGTGGAGATGTCTTAAAGGCAGTTAAATACACAGGTATTCAGATTTGGAGTACAAAGGGGAAAATCCAATTTTGACTTAGTTTGTAATCCATCAGTGTATGGATGGTATTTAAAACTAGATTTAGGGGAAGAAAAAGAAAGCATCAGTAGGCTAAGCCCTGAGAATATCTTAATGTTTACAGGACTGGAAGATCGGGTGGAAATGGTAAGAAAGCTTATAAGGCACAAAAGATCAACCGGGAGTGTATAGTGTGTCAGTTTAATCAAGTGCTGCCAATGGATCAAATAAATTAAGAACAAAGGATTGACCACTAGATTTAACATTTAACATTGCTTTGATCATTGGTAGTCTAGGTGAAAGCTGCTGAAATATTGTGGTAGAGACGAAAACATGACTGGAGTGGGTATAAGAGTTCATAGGGCTAGAAAAATTGAAGATAGTGAATATGGACCTTTGTAATAGAAGGTTTGTTCTAAAAGGAAGGCAAGAATAGTAACTGGAGAAAAAAGTAGGGTGATGAGATGTTGTTTTGTTGTTGTTTTAATCAGAGATAAATAACAGTAACTTTGCAGGGTTTTGGGGAAAATTCTAATAAAAAGGAAAAAATGATGATGATGCAAAAAATGGAAAGGAGTTTTTCTAGAAAATGTCCCTGAGAAGTAAGAGGGGATAAGATATAATGGCAGGATTGGCTTTTACTAGGCTCTTGGATGATTCGTCTTTAATAAGTAAGAAGATACAGTTGCAGGAGAGTGGGTAGATAGTCATGACAGTATGTACAATTGGCTTCTAATTGATTTAATTTTCTAAGTGAGTTGAGATGCAAGGTAAAGAGTTAAGCATGACTTTGTGGAGAAGATATTTGAGGTCTGAAGAGAGAAGAGCAAGTAGAAACAATTGCCTTAAGCAATTAAAGGGAGTGACCCAGAATTCTGTAGGTAACGGCAAAAGAAAGGATTGTGGGTGAAGTAATTTTATGACATAAGATGTGAGCTGTTCCATTGATCTATATCTCTGTTGTGGTACCAGTACCATGCTGTTTTGGTTACTGTAGCCTTGTAGTATAGTTTGAAGTCAGGTAGCGTGATGCCTCCAGCTTTGTTCTTTTGGCTTAGGATTGACTTGGCAATGCGGGCTCTTTTTTGGTTCCATATGAACTTTAAAGTAGTTTTTTCCAATTCTGTGAAGAAAGTCATTGGTAGCTTGATGGGGATGGCATTGAGTCTATCAATTACCTTGGGCAGTATGGCCATTTTCACGATATTGATTCTTCCAACCCATGAGCATAGAATGTTCTTCCATTTGTTTGTATCCTCTTTTATTTCATTGAGCAGTGGTTTGTAGTTCTCCTTGAATAGGTCCTTCACATCCCTTGTAAGTTGGATTCCTAGGTATTTTATTCTCTTTGAAGCAATTGTGAATGGGAATTCACTCATGATTTGGCTCTCTGTTTGTCTGTGATTGGTGTACAAGAGAACAGAACAGAGCCCTCAGAAATGATGCCGCATAGCTACAACTATTTGATCTTTGACAAACCTGACAAAAACAAGAAATGGGGAAAGGATTCCCTATTTAATAAATGGTGCTGGGAAAACTGGCTAGCCATATGTAGAAAACTGAAACTGGATCCCTTCCTTACACCTTATACAAATATTAATTCAAGATGGATTAAAGACTTAAATGTTAGACCTAAAACCATTAAAATCCTACAAAAGAACCTAGGCAATAGCATTCAGGACATAGGCGTGGGCAAGGATTTCATGTCTAAAACACTAAAAGCAATGGCAACAAAAGTCAAAATTGACAAATGGGATCTAATTAAACTAAAGAGCTTCTGCACAGCAAAAGAAGCTACAATCAGAGTGAACAGGCAACCTACAGAATGGGAGAAAATTTTTGCAACCTACTCGTCTGACAAAGGGCTGATATCCAGAATCTACAATGAACTCAAACAAATTTACAAGAAAAGAACAAACAACCCCATCAAAAAGTGGGCAAAGGACATGAACAGACACTTCTCAAAAGAAGACATTTCTGCAGCCAAAAAACACATGAAGAAATGCTCATCATCACTGGCCATCAGAGAAATGCAAATCAAAAGCACAGTGAGATACCATCTCACACCAGTTAGAATGGCCATCATTAAAAAATCAGGAAACAACAGGTGCTGGAGAGGATGTGGAGAAATAGGAACACTTTTACACTGTTGGTGGGACTGTAAACTAGTTCAACCATTGTGGAAGTCAGTGTGGCAATTCCTCAGGGATCTAGAACTAGAAATACCATTTGACCCAGCCATCCCATTACTGGGTATATACCCAAAGGACTATAAATCATGCTGCTATAAAGACACATGCACACGTATGTTTATTGTGGCACTACTCACAATAGCGAAGAGTTGGAACCAACCCAAATGTCCAACAACGATAGACTGGACTAAGAAAATGTGGCACATATACACCATGGAATACTATACAGCCATAAAAAATGATGAGTTCATGTCCTTTGTAGGGAAATGGATAAAATTGGAAAACATCATTCTCAGTAAACTATCACAAGGACAAAAAAACAAACACTGCATGTTCTCACTCATAGGTGGGAATTGAACAATGAGAACTCATGGACACAGGAAGGGAAACATCACACTCCGGGGACTGTTGTGGGGTTAGGGGAGGGGGGAGGGACAGCACTAGGAGATATACCTAATGCTAAAGGACGAGTTAATGGGTGCAGGAAATCAACATGGCACATGGATACATATGTAACAAGCCTGCACATTGTGCACATGTACCCTAAAACCTAAAGTATAATAATAAAAATAAAAATTAAAATTAAAAAAAAAAAGATGTGAGCGGGATGCCTTTAAGGAGATAAGAAGAATGATCTAAAAGTAATATTAAGGATCAAGGACATCTAAACCACATGAGATGTTTGGGAAGAAAACATCCATTACTTAATAGGTCTTCAGGAGAAGTGTCCTCAGGGAATAGCCACATTTCCCTTGAGTAAAAAGGTGAAAGGATGTTTATGAAAGAGACAGAATAGTTGAAGTTTGAAAACATTGACTACTGAAAAGAAATCTAGTCAGGTATCTGTCTTACTACACAGGCAAATCAATTCCACAGAAATAAAACGATTAAATGTAAAAATTCCATAGCATATAAATATGGGTTACTATTTAAGCAATTTTCAAATGGTTAAGAATTTTTCATGGCTGGGCACAGTGGCTCATGCCTGTAATCCCAGCACTTTGGGAGGCCAAGGTGGGCAGATCACCTGAGGTCAGGAGTTCACGACCAGCCTGACCAACATGGAGAAACCCCGTCTCTACTAAAAATACAAAATTAGCCAGGGGTGGTGGTGCATGCCTGTTATCGGAGCTACTTGGGAGGCTGAGGCAGGAGAATTGCATGAACCCAAGAGGCGGAGTTGTGGAGAGCCAAGATCGCACCACTGCACGCCAACCTGGGCAACTGGGCAACAAGAGCAAAACTAAGAATTTTCCTAGCACAAAAGCAATAGAAATAACTACTCAGAAAAAATTAATATAACTAATACCAGGCACAGTGGCTCACGCCTGTAATCTCAACTACTCAGGAGGCTGAGACAAGAAGATCTCTTGAGGCCAGGAGTGCGAGACCAGCCTTTGCAACATAGCAAGCCTCCTGTCTCTAAAAAAAAGAACAAAATAAAATGAGCCAGATGTGGTGGTGCAAGCCTGTGTCCCAGCTATTCCGGAGGCTGAGGTAGGAGGATCGCTCGAGCCTAGGAGTTTGAGGCTATAGTGATCTATGACTGCACCAGCGCCTCCCAGCCTGAGTGACAGAGCAAGATCCCATCTCTAAAATAGTAAAAATAATATGAAGAAGAAGGAAATGAAGAAGAAGAAGAAGACTGAAAAACCTAGAACTAATATTTACCACAGATAGGAAAATGGCTTAATAACCATAAAGTGTATAAGACTTTTATAAATCAAAGAAAATAAAAGTCCTCCTAGAAAAAATCATTTATAAAAAGTTCAACAAAAATTCCAAAAACGATTAAGTTTTTTAAGTGTAGTCATGATGGTATGTGTGGTGGTGAAGAACTTGGTTTTGTCCAGCCTCGGTGACAGAACAAGACTCCGTCTAAAAAAAAAAAAAGAAAAGAAGAACTTGGTTTTGAAATTGAAACTGTTGTAGGCATAAGTACCAATCTGCTACTTATCTACTGAGTAACCTTGGGCAACTTTTATAACTTCTTTAAGCTTCAATTAATTCATCACTGCAAAAGGATGAAAATTATACTATTCTACTTACCTCATATGGATATGTTATGTTTAAATAAAATAAAGTCTCAGTGCCTGGCAAAAATAAAACTTTTGCTGGTGTTAGCTATGGTTCTTATGATAGTAGTTGTTGAGGTTGTTTTCATTACTATTATTAATAGTATTTCTATTAATATCCAAGTATAGCATCTTATTCATCTGTTGTCCTTATTAAATGCTTTACAACTGTAGTCAATCAATACGGTTTTGTTATTTGAATAAATTGTTGCACCATCTAATTGTCAAGTACAGCACATTGAACATTATCATTATCAAACTCTTCATTGGTTACTCAGAGATTGATAGCCCCTAACCTAAGTACTATATAATTGTGGCTCAAGTGCTATAGAATGAGGACCTCTTATAGGTTCGACCTAAAGTTGATCATCTAAACCATACAAAATTAAAACAATAGAGGCAATTATGCACTAATCATGCACTAGCCATACAAGAATAAAATTAATTAGAAACATAACATCTTCGATGTCTATTATTTACAGTTTCCACAGAAAACCCTGAGAGAGGACTATCTTTTTTTTTTTTTTTTTGAGACGAAGTCTCACACTGTCGCCCAGTCTGGTATGCAGCGGGGCAATCTCAGCTGCCTGCAGCCTCCACCTCCCGGGTTCAAGTGATTCTCCTGTCTCAGCCTCTGGAGTGGCTGGGACCACAGGCGTGCGCCACCACACCGGCCTAATTTTTGTATTTTTAGTAGAGACAAGGTTTCACCATGTTGGCCAGGCTGGTCTTGAACTCTTGACCTCATGATCTGCCCACCTTGGCCTCCCAAAGTGCTGGGATTACAGGCGTGAGCCACCACGCCTGGCCGAGAGGACTATTTCTAAAGTGACAAGATTGAGGGAACAAGGAAGAGATGACGAGACACTCCCAAATTGGCAGCAGATAAAAAGCTGTCTCCACTCTCAAGGTTCAGGAGGACACAGGAAGAAAGTGGTTTTCCCAGAGCTCAGAGACAGCTGAACCACAGAGGCGTGTCACCCAACAGGAGAAGTGGTCATGGAGAGACAGAGGCAGAGTCACAGTGTTGAAGCAGGAAGTAGTGGGGAAGAAAGATTCCAATCTCTTTCTCCTTCTGCCCCTCATTTTTTTTCCAGTCTTTTCCATTGGCTTAACCTAATGGGGAGTCAACCAGCAAGGTTATTCTCCTAGGGCATAGGACAGAACTGCTAAGGCTGAGCATGGTTCCGACATTGTAAAGGGGTGGAGATGGGGCATGAAGTGGGAAAGAAGCAGAACAGGTGCACAAGCACAATGCTTAAAATATACTGTGTTTCCACTGCAGTTTTCAACTCTTCTTCATAATTTTCATTTATATGACTCTGACTCAGGGCATGATGTGCTCTGTTATTTTGGAACTATGAAGAATGGAGAGTTAAGATGTCAGTAAACAGCGACACTGGCCACATTGAGAGGTACCAATAAAAAGTTCATGTTTATTTTGAATTTGAAGACATCAAAATAATGCTGACCTTGTTTTTCAGGCTCTCGAATAATAATATTGAATCCAGTCATGGTCAATAATAATGTATTCACATCTGACATGCAAAATCCTTTCTGTCAGTCATATCACTTCTGTTTCTAATCTCCTTGAATGCATCTAAAGCATTAGCATTCATAGAAGGCAAACATCAGACTCAATAACCTTTATATTCGGACATATTCTAAGCAAATTATGGGGAAATTTTGCAGCCTCTGACTTTCCAGGATAAACAATAAAAAGAATGGACATCTAATCTGGGTATTTATACCAGCACTTCATCCTCTTGGAATATATGTGGGCCAGTCAACTGAGAATGATAAAGATGCTAGACCTGCCTGAATATGAGAGAGAGACAGAGAGACAGAAGAGAGAAAGAGCTGTGTGCGTGTTTTAAAATGTTTACTGTGGATATTTTATAATCTTGACTAAAGTGGGTAATGACTCTACAATCCACACACCACTGTCTAATACATGTTTAATTAATATTGCATAAAAGGCTTGCTGTGGTTTTTTATGCAAATAGGACCATAAGTATATCTGTAGGTTTTCTTTTCTTTCCTACCTCTCTCTTTTGGGGTTTTGCTCTCCTGAGGTACAAAACTGAGCAACAAAATTACCTTAAAGAGGGTTTATGAATCACAAAGGAGAATTCTTTATGTACCTTGTTTCCATATGAAAGTAGCAACATTTGTGCATAAATGCCTTGAATCATTTTTTTATGAATTGGGCCTTAAGTGCTCATGATTGTCCTTGGTATTCAGTTTTTGTCATTAAGTAGCGTTGAAACAACAGGAGGAGAAAAAAGGAAACATTTTGTACCTGTGGTACACACTTGGACAACACAGCTTTAGGAAAATAGCTACACTCTTATCCTTTTATATGTATAAATTATGCAGGGACAAAGACAAGTGTGAATTGATGAAAAGGCAAATAATATATTTCTGGAACATTAATAGTCGAAGCCATACTCAGGATTTAAAAGAAATGCATTGATTTTCTTATTTGGTTCACGTGCGCACTCATATTTTGCCAATCTATATGGCTCCGTTGACAGAATTAGGTTTGCTCTGGATGAAGAAAGGGATAATTCTCTTTCTAACTGCAGGGTAATATGTCACCTCTCTTAGCATATTACCTAATAATCATCCTCAATGACTGAGGAAGAGGGGCACAGCATACAGATTTTTTAAACGTTGGTGTTTAGTGTTTTATTATCATATATTTCACACAAAGGTGAAATGCTTGAGATGAGGAATATTTCTTTAAGCCTTTTGAAAAAAAAATACAAGAGAAAAATCTAGACATTCTCTGTTTCTATACCTATTTCTATTATAGACTCAATTGTGTTCCCCAAAATTCGTTGTTGAAGTCTTAACCCTTAGTATCTCAGAATGTAACTGTATTTGAAGATAGGACCTTTGAAGTGGTAAATAAGGTAAAATGAGGTCAGTCTTATGGGTGGACCCTAATCCAAATGATTGCTGTCTTTATAAGAAGAGGGATTAGGACACAGAGACACACAGAAGCAAGACAATTTGAAGATACAGGGAAAAGATGGCCATCTGCAGCACTATGATTTCAACTAGATTATTTAGTTCCATGTTTAATACACTTTTTCATTTTATAGCACAGGACAATGGAAAAAATTGTGAAATAACATAGCACATTGCAAAACTATTAACATATAAAATTAATGAAATAAGTAAATCATAACATTGATAATAATAGCAGTGAATTACTCCAAATGCTCTGTGTAGCTGATGAAGATTGAAGGCCTATGCTAAATTTCCCAAACCCTATGTTGCTATGAAATTCAGTTCCATCTTGTTCCTTCAAGTTGACAATGAAAGACTTCTAACAGTAATTGTTTTAGGAAGAGCCCTTTTTGTAGATAATTTTAATTGATATGCTTTCTATTAAAATGTCAACTAAACTTGATTTTCATTCTTTATTATTTAAAATAGGTACTGAATAAATTTGTTGCAGATATAAAACTGCAAACCTTTAATGAGGCAAATTGCTTATGGAGTTCCTGCTTAATGAGTTCAGTCACTTGCTGTCACTCCTAATTAGATAACTAAATTTTCTACGTTTGTAAAATATCACATTTGGGATGAATTTAATGCTGAAAGATATTGGTTTAATATCCCAAGGCTATATCTGTGAATTCAGTTATCAAAACTTAGATTTGTAAACATTTATGTTTCATTCCCATTTTTATTTCAATATGTAACATATTATTATTTTTCTTTAGTTTTCTGTGCCAATTTAGGGTTTATTCAAAATTATCTTTATGAAATATTATTTCGTTACTGGAAAGTGGTCTTGATCTAAACCCCAAGAGAGGGTTCTTGGATCTCGCACAAGAAAGAATTCAGGGCACGTCCATAAAGTGAAAGCAAGTTTCTTAAGAAAGCAAAGGAATAAAAGGATGGTTACTCCATAGGCAGAACAGCCCCAAGGGCTGCTGGTTGCTCATCTTCATAATTATTTCTTGATTGTATGCTAAACAAGGGGTGGATTATTCATGCCTCCCCATTTTAGACCATATAGGATGGCTTCCTGATGTTGCCATGGCATTTGTAAGCTGTCATGGCGCTGGTGGAAGTGTAATAGTGAAGAAGACCAGAGGACACTCTCATCGCCATCTTGGTTTTGGTGGGTTTTGGCCAGCTTCCTAACTGCAACCTATTTTATAAGCAAGATCTTTATGACCTGTATCTTGTGCTGACCTATCTCATCCTGTGACTTAGAATGCCTAACCATCTGGGAATGCAACCCAGTAGGTCTCAGCTTTACTTTATCCAGCCCCTATTCAAGGTGGAGTTGTTCTGGTTCAAACACCTCTGACAATTTTTTGTTTAAGTTAAATGCAATTGATTGTTAGTTATTGGGTTTGTTATTGAGATCTTTATCATGCAATCACAAATTTTATAAAAATTTCTTACGTTTTTTTCAAGAAATCCCCTGGGATATTCACAATATACTTGCTAAGCACAAGTTTCTGTGTAGCTCCTTTGATCTTCTAATTTCTGTCCTTTGTGTGTGTGCTAGATTTGAATCTCACCCTACCAACTCCTCTCAGACTCTTACTCATTTCTCTCATTCAATTTAGCTTTAATTGTCTAATGTAGCTATATCTCACATTCTAGGTCTAAATTGTAGAAGAGCTACATTAGGTTAAATGCAACTTATAAAAGGAATGTAGACATTGCTCTCTCATAGTTTTCAATTTTGGGATTTCATCATCGGCATAAAGAATAAAGAGATTACTTTTCAAATTTGAAGCTGATTTTTGTTTCTTATGAAAAGACAGAGAAGAACTTCAGAGTAATATCTTGACTGTTATGACATAATTGAGAGTTCTAAGGACCCAGCTTATTCTCTCTAGCCATCATTGGTCTTGTGTGCTGGAAACACTATTCCTTTTCTCTCTAAATTTTTCAAATCAACCATTTAATTACTTAGGTTTTTGAGCTTCGAGTCTATATTATTTATCTTATCACTGCTTTACAAATTCTCACCCTTCACATTGGTAGAGAAGCAAAATTGAGGATGGACAGGATTCTGCAACAGTGTGTCAAACATAGTTTATAAATTAGATGGTAAATTTTATTTAATGATCTTAAATATGAGTTGTTCACTTTTAGATTACATAGTATCCTTATCTAATCTGTTTAAACAGAAACAGTAGGAAAAAGCTATCTTTCAGAATTAGCAATAAAACCTTCCAGATAAAGAAGTTTCATGTGTATATTTTTATTCCATATTTTATAACCTCAGAATAACTAAAATGTGGCATATTAGTTCTTAATTAAATATTTAAATACCTCTAATACAATGTAGATTTATGTCATTTATATTTTTCAATCCAATTTCAAATAGAAGGGCAATTTCAAAATTACTTGGCATGGATTGTTTGTAACAAAAACGCAGAAATCGAAATTTAGCTTTAATTTTCTGTACAAAACAAAGTATCTGGAAAAACTTTTGCATACTGTATTTGTTCCTGACCTCTTCATACTTACAAATTCAATCCTTTTGTGAAACCATCTCCTTTCTGCAATCATATCAGGATGACTACCCTCTACGACCACTTTGAAAGCCTTTAGATTTAGAATGATAGATTGTGCCCAGGAAATGTATTCATTATGTCCATGTCAATCATTAGTAAACAGAAGGAATAACATTTCTAACTTAGAAAGTAAAACTTTTTATCACAAAAAATAAATGTACATACTTATGTATAGTTATTTTTACCAAAATACTAAAAGAAAATAGTAACAACTAACAGGGTTGTTAGTAAGCAGACAAGGTGAAAAATGAATTATATTATCAAACTAACTATTTTTACGGACAATAATGAGACCTGGTTGTAGTGATGAAAAAAAGAACAAAATATTTAAATGTAATTGAGAAAAAAGGATTTTGATTATATCAATTAAGTGTTTGCCTTATGAAAAGAGTTTAAGAGTTAAAAGAAATAATGAAAACGTAACTGACAATTCTTAGAATTTCATATCCCATCTCCATGGCAGGATTTACTCTAAAAGGTATGTGTGAAACAACCATAATTTGGCATCATGATCACTGCCTGTCAGATTCAATTCCAACATCAGCTACTTACTCAGTTTACATAAGAGAAAAAAGATTCATCTTGGGTGTTTCTTTCTTTGGTATTGTGTTTCCTTTTTCTAAAAATGGATCTTCTCAGTACATAGATTGACTTTATTGAAACAATGGATATTTAGTGAGCCTCAGATTTTAATGCAAGTCTGAGAAACTCAAAATACAGTTACAAATAACAAATGCTATCTGATGATAATTTGTAAAACAAAATTTTGTTAAGAGAAAACTAAAAACCTAAGGCTCTTTTATTTTTAATAACTATCACATAACAACTTCCTCACATTTCTGCATGACCATTTTTCCCAAGAAATCACCCATATTTATGAAACCTATGTGCAAGAAGCAACAACACAAGTCCAATAGTCTGCTTACAGAAAATATCTACATATTTCACATAAAAATACCAAAGGTACTTTTAAAAAGTTAATGATAGTGCAAACAACTGACAATTGTATTAAAATATAAAAGTAAATGTAATCACTGGTATCAGAATTTTGATTATGTTCTCTATTGAATGAATATTATTAACATTCTATCATATTTTCCACCTACAAAGACCACAAAGCATTAATGTGCTACAAAGCAATTGGCTCATTGCAATTTAAAATTTCAATTTTTTAAAAAAAAATTTCAAAACACTGGCATTCTCATTTTTTTTCTTAAAGTAAAGCATCATTAAAGTTTTCTCATTTTAAAAGGATAGTTATTTTCTTTATTAATAATAATCATTTAACTGTAATATAACTTGCTTTTAAATATGTTTGGACACAATTTGGCAATTTTTGTAAAAAGAAAGTCTTTCTGGTGAGTAATGAATATATGTGGGAATTTAGTATGTTTTACAAACTTTTCCAAAAATAACAGTGTATATTTAACAATGTTAAAATACCTGTGCATGTTTAAAATGTGTAAACAACTTTACAAATACATACATATGCATGCTATAAATAGAGGCAATGTTAATTATCTTGCCATTTTTGTCAAATTAGAGACGGTGTGTATTGTGATTAAAAGGGAAGATACGTACAAAAAGAAAAACACTGAAATGTTAAGCATCATTATTGTGGGTCTTTGTGATTATGGGTAATATTTGTTATCATTTTTTCTTCTTTATGTTTCAATATTAATGTTTCTTACATTTTGGAGGCAGATTTTCTTGGAGAGACATTGGAAGGCACAGCAGGTCAGGATGTTGAATTAGCGTTTAAAGGCAGTGGAGAACTTGACAATGTATGAATGAGGGAAAGGTGATCTTTCTGGGGCAGCTGGGCCTCGTTTTGCCATGAACTGCAGCATTTACATTGCACCACAATACTGAAGCAAAGACAGAATCAAGGGATGCTTAAAAGAAGAAAGTGAGGTGGCAAATGGCCCCCCATGAGAAAAGCTTTGAGGTTTTACTTGAATGAGCATACATAGCAGGGTTGAATTTAAGGCACTATGAATATACTGGGGGAAAAAGTGCTTAAGACCATTGCACTTCCACATTGGGAGGTGAAAATTTGAGGATTTTGTTGCTGTGGTTGTTGTGTTTTTTTTTCTCCTGTTTTAATTTGTTTTCCTCCTAATGTGGTAAAAAGCTTATGAATGAATACATTATACTTGTATCTATACATATTCTTAATGGGGCTTAAACATGGTGAGGAGAGAATGGCAAGGTAAAACATAATTTTTCATTTCTTATGTTATTTAAACAATTGTGTATTTGATACCAATTTGACAAGATCATAGTTGTGAAATACAGGCCAAGTTTTCTTATTTCAACAATTCTGTATACATTTACTATAAATTAAAAATTAGAAGATAATAATTTTAATGACTTGTGTTTCTATACTATGTTATTTAGCTTTCAGTGAAAAACTCTAACTTTACAAATTTAATATTAATAAGTTATTTATAAAATGAACTTTTAGTGCTTTTGAGAACACTCTTTCCTTCTATCTTTTGTTTTAGAGGAATAATTCAGAAATTCAATACAAAAAGCCTTTTTAAAATATGCATACATTATGTATATTTAAAATGTCAGCCATTTGTAAACTACTTCAACATAAAATGATCACGACAAGACTGAAGGTAAATTGTTGGTATAGAGTGAAGGCTATTTTGAGTTCTGCAAATATGTACCGTGTGTCTGAGCTCAACTTTTGATCTAGGTTCTCTACACAAGTTGTATTTAACATCTTTGATCTCTGAGTTAGTGATCTAATCTGCTGTATAACTTAGCTTTTATTGATCTGTTCTCATGCTAAGCAAATCAAGTCTCACTTTTATGGGGTAGATTGAAAAAGATAGTAAAACTGCCTCTGAGACAGCAGTTTAAATCTGTGCAATAACAGTGAAAGCAAGAGATAAGACTTTTATTACACTGCCAAACTTCACATGAACTCGAAGTGTCATTAAATAGGTATGTGTCATTTGCCACAGATATTTATTTTACTAGAGATCATGGTTACCACCCATTTGGAAGCAATGTAGTATATTTTCTACTGTCATAGAATATATTGCTTGTCCAGGTACCTATATTTATAGAGGCGTTTGGTGCATAGCATGGCATTCTTTTTGAATGAATTATTTATTCTGATTGAACAATGCCTGCATGTACTTTTTTTTTCCTTTCAGGGTTGTGTTAAGAACAACAGAGAAGAGGTTTATGCCTTTGTAATATTGATTTTTAAAAACCATGTTCAAGAGAATAAAAGACTAATAATATGCATTGGCTACTTTTAGTTACTCCCTATAATATTATTCCTTCTGTTCCAATTGATATTTTATCACAAAGATGGAAGAAAGTGATGTAAAAATTGAGACTCAACTAAGTAATATTGACAGATTATCACTTGCCCTGTAAAAGACACTTTTTCTATTGGAGCTGGAACTAAAAATTCAAAAGACGCAAATGCAGAAACGATGGTAGTTCAAAGATACAACGGACTGTAAAAATAGCAACAGACATATTTGAATGGCATTTTATGACTTTATTAATGCACTCTAAAAATTATAATTCTACATTAACAAATTATAAAAACATGATTATAAAGCAGTAGCTATTATTGCATGGTGTATAATAAAAAGAAAATATTTACAAATGAGGAAATGCAACCAACAGCAAAAACTATGCAAGTTAGAAGTTTATTCATTAGCAATTGAAGGAAGGCAATAAAAGTAATCATGAGGTTTCACTCATCTAAGCCACCTAAAAAGGGAGGAAAAAACAGAGAGGATACAGTGTAATTTTACTGTAATTGTAAAATTCAGAAAAAAACTACCATTAGAAATTTAACTGTTGAATTTCTGTTAATTTCCTATGAAATTTAAAAATTAAAACAATTAAATATTAAATATTTATTTTAATTTTCAGTTTACATTTACTTCTTTAAACATACAGATTCTTAGAAGCTCTATATTATTCTATCATATGGACACTAGAATTTATTTTATCATTAACCTTATGTTGGACACAATGATTATTTCCAGTTAAATACTGCTACCATAAACTTTGTCATGTCAAAATCTTTATTTAACTACATTTCAAGTGTTTATCTTGGCATAGATTTTTAGAAATGAAATTACTGAACTAGAGTATACATTTTGATGTATATTTTGTCAAATTTTTTTCCAAGAAAAGTTATATCAGTTAATATCTTCAGCCTTTTATGAATGCCCATTTTGCCCTACCTTTCCCTGTGTCGTACATTATCATTTAAGCTTTTCTAATTTGAAAAACAAAGGGAAGTGTTTTATTTTTCAAGTTAACATTTCTTTCACTAATATTAAGCTCAATATTTTTATATTTTCATAATTTCATTAGATTATTTTTTCTCCTTTATGTGAATTACTTTAGTTATCTACTGGAATCTCATATGTAGTTATAAATTTCTTGTTACTCTTATTTTAAGAATTTTAATTTTATTCTGTTTCAAATATTTCTTATTTTAATGTTTACTATTAATTTTAGTCATCTTTTTGTTTGACAATTAGAAGTTTAAATATCAATATATTTATGAACAATATATTTTCCTTTAACACTTTAAAGCTAAGCGAGTATTTTTTCATCCAAAACCCAATTGATATGGTGCCATATTTTTCTAGCTTTTATGCTCTATTTTTTTTCCCCAATTACATCATATGATGTTATTTCAGGTTTTTTTTTGTATTATATGAGATATGGAATCAATCTTCTTTGGATATTCAAAGAGCTAACCAATTTCCTAGTGCTAATTTTAAATAAAAATATTACAGCCAGCTTTGTTCTAACATAGTGATGTCCATAGTTTGCACACCATATGAATACACTTTTTCATTTCCTATTATTTCAAAACCATCATTTTTAATGTCTATAAGGTGTTCGTTATACCTATAAAGGATATAACACAATTTAATAGACTCATATGTCTGGCCATTTACATTGCTTTCAGTTTTCCAACATTATAAAAAGTGTTGAAATTAACAAATTTCTACATGCACTTTTTTCTCAGTTTGTATCAGATTTATATGCTAGCTTTCCAGAGGTGGTATAATAAAAATAAAGTATACAAACTTTTTTTAGGATTTGAAATATATTCACAAAATGTCCCTGTAAAATGTTATATTAAATATATATTGAAAATGCCATCACCAATGTAAGAAAATATCAATTTCACTGTATTTGCTCTGTTTTTTTCCTCCCTTTTCAGGCTGATTGGATAGGTGAAACCTCATGGTTATTTTTTTGCTTTTCTTCATGTACTAATGATGGTTATAATTTTTTGCTCAGTTTATGTTGTTGGTTGCATTTCTTCATTTGTAAAATATATATGGCATTCATTTACTCGCCTATGATTCAGTAGTTTTATTTTAGGTCTTTTATGTATTTATGTTATGTATTTTATTTAGTTATTTATATAATCAAGCTATTAACTGTTACATTATAATAATTATTCATATTTTCTACAATGTCTTCCTTTTTATTTTATATAGATAACATTCGTTTTTGCGTTTACAAATATGTTCACCATTCTTTTAAACAAGCTATGTTATATCTGCCAAAAAATGTGATAAATATGCAATTCCATTTTCCATCTGTGTTTCCTCAATCATATATGTATTCTAATTTTTTACTGTGAGTAAAAATAATGAGTTTTTAAACTCTTGAATTGGCTAAAATTCTATAGTTTTCAAATTTCTTTGATATAAAAATAATCATGTATTTAATCTTTGTTATTAATGTGATGGCAAGCAAAGAACCCAAATTTGGAATAAAATCAATAGTTTTAGTTCTAATGTAGTTTATAATCAACTCAGTGTTGCTTAAAATTTTTAACAATTAATTTTAGCTCATATACATAGAAAGTCTAAAGGGATTAATGAATTAATGACTGAATCCAACATTTTAAACAGGTTAAACTCCAGATCTTGTATAACCTCTGGGGTGTAATCTCTTGTTTTATTTCTAAGCCACAGAGGCCACCCTGTAGTGATGATTTTGTCTTATAGGAAAGTGCCCCTCCTGGGAAGCCTAACTGAAAGTGCCTATCCCTGTAAGGCAGATCATCCAATCCTTAGATTTGGGACGGGTCTAATAAGGAATGGATGTAGGACCCACAACATAAAGGATGTCTACTTCCAGTCAACACCTTATGTTAAGAATCACTGCATTTCTCCAAGTTAAATTCATATACTTAGTTTTTCAGTCTCAGATTGATAAGTAGTTATTAGTAAGTTCCACCACACTGGCAAGTCATAGGAAATAAAATTCAAATTCAAAGTTCAATTTTAGGTTGTCTAAGTCAAAGTAATCTTCAAAATAATTTTGTGGTGTTAGTACTTATATGACATTTTTGCTGTCAATAAATGGATAGAGTGTACTACTTCAGAAATTCTTTATTCTACATTGAAAGTTTAAGAGAAGAAGCTTTGCCAAATAACTTGTAGTTTATAAGCAATGTCCATAGTGCCTTATGAGGTCCTGAAATAAGTCTCATCTGTGTAGTCAAAAATATCTGCCAAGTAAGCCAATTTGAATAAATTTCTCCCTATCCATGAATTCATTCTCAATTTTAAAACAAATGCTTCAACTGTACATTCTCAATTTAAAAACAAATGCTTCAACTGTAATCTAAGTAATTTTAGGATTTTTTTGTAAAGAAAATGATCTTCTGTTAATATAAAATAGTTGTAAAAACTTGAAATTATCATTCACTTGACCTAACATATATATACAACCTAAATAAATGAAGAGCTGGCCAAACTGAGGAATTGATGAAAAATTGAATAATTATCAATTACTCCATAAAGTTCTTGCTTCGAAATATTAAAGGGTGTCAGAAATGCTAGAGTAGATGGTGTTATTTGACAGAGGCTTTGCTTTGGTGTTTTTTCCAATTACATTAAAAATATCTATAATTCCCCCCACCTCTCATTAAAAAAAATACCTATTTCCTCATCCCTTGAATCTGAGTTAGCCATGCGACTTGTTTTGACTAAGGGAATTAGCCAAGTAAAGAGAGGTTTGAAAAGACTTACCCATTGGGAATTTCCTTTTTGCTCTTCAAACCCTACCGCTGCTATGTGAGTGAGCTCGGTAGAGCCTACTAGACAGAGTTAATGTAAGATAATTGGCCCAGTTACCCCTATGGCTCCAGTCAACAGCTGGACTACTCTCAGACATTTAAGTAAGGCCATTTTACAATATCCAAGTCCCCGCTGAGCCACCAGAGGACTGCAGACACATGAAAAAGCCAGCTGATTTGAGCTGAGTCCAGTCCAGTTGAGAGAATCACTCAGTTGTCCTGTAGATTGATGAGTAATGATAAATATCAGAGATTTAAAGCCACTAAATTTTGGGTGGTTTGTTGTATGTTTTCAGATAACTGATAGAATTCATCCTTTGCACCAAGAAGTAAAACAACACAAAGACCATTTCAAGTGAACCTGGAAAGACTTTTCAATCACAAGAGACTTTTTTTGCTCGATTAGTGAATAAACAACCTTGCACAAAACTCTAGGACAAGCTTCTCTTAATGGGGTAAATCTCATCTCATCCTCTTTAGTAAGATCTTCTCTATCATAAAAATAATCTACACTTTCTCATGGACACAGTTAGATTGTTCTTCCTATTGAATTTTCTATTTATTATTTATTTATTTAGAGACAGAGTCTCCGTCACCCAGGCTGAAGTGAATTGTCATGATCATAGCTCACGGCAGCCTCAAACTCCTGTGTTCAAGCAATTTTCCCACTTCAGCCTACTGAGTAGTTAGGACTACAGGCGTGTGCCACCATACCTGGCTATTTTTCTTTTTCTTTTTTCCAAGACATGGGTCTTGGTGTGTTGCCCAGGCTGGTCTCAAACTCCTGGCCTCAGTGATCCTCCTGCCTTGGCATCCCAAAATGCTGGGATTACAGGCATGAGCCACTGTGCCTGGCCCCTATGGAATTTTGTAATATTACTTGCTTATAAGCAGTATTGATAATTTTGTGTTCTTCTGTGTTTTGTAATGCAAGTAAAGGACACACAAACGTAAATCTTACCTTTACCTTGACATTTGCCAACTAAGTTAGGCTGCTTTAAACAAATACTAGAGGTCAATAATTATTGGCAGAATACGTTTTCTTTTGTTCTTATAATAGGAAAGTATTCTAAACAACAAAGAAAAGAGATTGTGATTGGTAGTTACCTGGCTATGTATAATCGAGTCTCACACCATCTCTTATTTTTTCGAAGAGAAATAGTAATAACTTATTTGCATAATGTGATATGAATTATTTTTAAAAGATAATTTTCTAAGTAACAAGAAGTATATTTGAGGGAAAAATACTTTTATTTTTTACATGCAGTTCACAGATGCTATGACATTCAGTCATAGACCACAGGTAAAAAACTTACACTCAATATTTACCATTAAATAAAATGTTGAAAGTAAGTTTGAAATATGTTCCATCATGGAAGAGTAGGAAGATTAACTTAAAATAAATTATCATTGTAATCTAAGGTGGTAATATGGTATATTAATTTCATTATTAAAGATTTAATATTTCCAAATAGTAAGATATCCTTAAAAATATAGACAAGGTATTCCCAACTCATGATAATTCACGCTTTTGATATAGTTCATATCATATTTGTTAGTATTTTAATTATTATTTTCCATTTATTACTTTTTCTCTATGAATTTACCATCTTAGAACTTTTATATGCTCAAGGCAATATTTGCTCCATGAAATGAATCAGTTAGTTTTTGTTAATTTTACATTGACTGGAATGATTTTTAAGCATAATTATCTGCTCTTAGGCTGCACAAGTTAATCTATTTAGAAATAACTTGCAAATATATTTTTCCATGTTTTTATTTTTACTTTCATTGCTATAATGGAATTCATTTATTTTTATAAGATCATTGAAGTTTTCAGATTTATCAGTATATAATTTTGCCAGTTGTACAGGGTTCTTTAATTTTAATGATTGCGTTATAAACCATACATTTTCTTTCATATACAATTGCATTTTAAATTTGTTAGTTGCAGTTTTCTCTATCTGTACTTCTGTGTGTATGTATTTCTTTCTACTTACCTATATTTTATCTGTTATGCAACAATCTTCCAATATATGTATTGATTTTGTTTGTATTAATTTATTTCACCAATTTCTCCCCTCCCCACCTTCCTACTCTACTTTTATTTTGATGTACCTTTTATTCTTTAAAATTTTTTTCTTTATCTAATGAGTTCAACATTTTATTTTATTTTATTGAGCTTTTAGGAAGGTTATTCTCTATACATAAATATATTTTATTGATGCATAATAGATGCACATATTTTCAAGGTACATTGCTAATTTAATATATTTATATAATTTGCATAAATCAAATCAGTGTACTTGACATATCCATCACCTTAGACAGTTCTACATTTTAGCTCATAAGTTTTTTTATTTTCCAATAGTGAAATCATAGTTGTCGTTAATTTAAAATCTTGGTATAGAAAAGCTTTCTAAAAAGTTATATGTTAATCAACCCATCTGCTGTATCTAGCACATTTTCTTCTTTCTTCCTAGGAATACTGTATTGCTGACTTTTATTTTTAAATGCAAATATTTGTTGTAGATTTTCAAATTTTAAAAATCTTTCCCCAACTTGCATACACTTTCTAGTATTTGTCATTCCTTTAGGTTGGTATACATTCTACATTGTTTTCTATTACAAATGATACAAATGCAAGAGCAAGAAATGATGGCGACACCCTCCTGGGCTATCATCTTGCTTCAGATTGGGTAATTTAATAACTACGGTCTCATATGGTGGATAGCAGAAAGAATGGGAAAGAGGAGAAGTTAAAAGGGTGAGAAGAACGATGTTTACACAATATGAGTGTGCAGTAAGGGCACATTTCATGTCTATGAAATATGCAGAGGAAAAAGATATTTATACCTAAGAAGAGAAAAAAGTAGAAAGGCAAGGTGGGTACCTAATGACTCTGTTCACCCATTTTACAATTTTGCATAGTCCTACAAGCTAACATGCCTATATACGGTTTCCCTATATACAGGAAGCTGTGGTATGACAATAATATTACAACTATAAAATACTCTACAGTAGCCTGTGCTATGAAAGGATAGATCAAAATGTTGTTACATTAGTTAATAAATTAATGACGCATTTATTTTGTACATTTATTTACTGATTCAGTCTCACATCGACATGAATGCATTAAAATAATTAACAAAGTTTTGTTGTCTTTCACAAGTCTGAAAGTCACTTATCCAGGTGTCCAAAATGTCAGGGAAAATATTTCCAACTGTTGAATGTATAAATTATTCTGTGTTCCTGCCTGCTGCTGTTGGAGAGCCAATAAAAGTGTATGGCAACACTAAGTCTAGTTACTTTTATTAACCAATTATAAAGCACTTTCAGTGCTTCTGACGCTTGACAAAGCACTTGTAGGCTACAAACTTAACTGGCCTTCACACATTTTGAAGCAAATATTATATTGGTTATCTTAAGCCTCTATAAGCATCCATCTCCTGCAATTACTTAAATAATGATCTATAGATATGGCATAATAGGCAGCACAGTTTAAGAGAACAAAATGAAAATAATTTATTTTAATAGTGAAATGGAGTTTCTTTTCAGGTTTACAAAGTTTGATGAAAGTGGCAGATTTTAAAGTTTATAATAATGTTTTAGTCAGACCAATATAGTAATTTTAATTCTAAGTACACATTAGAGTTCTTAATGAGTTAATTTGCAAGTCATTCCTGTGAAGCATAGAAATATTAGAAATCTTATTTCTATTTATAAGAGGGTTATAGATTACAATTATTTCTGAATGAGATATAACTAGAATTTTCTTAAAATTCAGTACGTTTATTTATTTCTCTATAAAATTACCTAGTAACAGTTTCTCACCATCTCTAGCAAAGAAGTATGTCAAGAGTGATGGGATTCAGAAAGGTCAATAATTCGTACAGGACACACTGATAAACCAGAGAGGAGAAGATTATCCTTTCATCTAACCATCTGTCCATTCATATAATAAGACCAGAATCTGAGTTTAAGATTAGCAGGTTTTCACCAGTACTACATCCAGGTGGAAACTGCAAATATCAAGGCAATTCTGAGCATGTATCAAGGCACTCTTTCCAGTATCTGCCTGATGCATGGGTAAATTTCCAAAAATTTCCACTGAATGATTTCATTCTGAAAATAGACAACTCATATTCTTCATGGCAGTAGTCAGAGACCTTATTCACAAAATTTTGCAGCAATTCTGCTCTTCTTCATCTCTCCTTGGCAGTTAATTTCTCCATGCTCTAGTACTTGTAGTTCAAATAATCTTCCTAAAATATTACTTCCCATGTCAATTTCCTGTTCAAACGTCACTATTCTAGGTGCCTTCATTTAGCTTTGAAATCATGAAAGTAACCTATCATCTAGCTGTATGTATTATAATCTAGTTTATCGGTAGTTCATTCTTTCACATTGTTGAATAATATTCCATTATATTAATACACCAAAATTTGTCTATTCATTTTGATATCACTGGCATTTGGCTTCTCCTACAGACACTTGAGTTCTTTCTATTTTTGGCTATTCATAATAAAACTGTTATAAATATTTTTGTACACATGTTTTCATAAATATATGGATATATTTTAATTTTTCTTGGTATACAAATGGTAGAATTGCTTAGCAATTGAATAAATGTATGCTAAACTTTGTAAGAAACTGCCAAAGAACTTCTCCAAAATGGATGTATCATTTTACATGACCACAAGCAATGTATAAGACTTCCAGTTTTTCCACATACTTGCCACCATTTAATGTTGTCCATCTTTTTTATTTTTAAATTTTAGCCATTTACTGCTGCATAGTGTTTTCCATTTTCATTTATCTGAAGACTGATAATATTGAATACCTTTACATGTGCTTGTTGACCTATTCCTGTATTTGCTTTTAATTGTTTAGTACAGCTTTTTCCATAAAGGGACAGATAGGAAATATTTTAGTCTTGGAAAGCCAAAGAGGATCTATGTAACATATCCTTTTTAAATTTTTTAAACACATTAAAAATGTAAAAATTATTCTTAGTTCTTCAATCATATAAAAACAGACTGCACATCATATTTGGCCTGTGGGTTGTAGTTTACCAACACTTGGTCTAGTCCCTCATCTATTTTTATTGGGTTGTTTGCTATTTTATTATTGATTTGAATTCTTTATATATTATAAGCATGAGTCTTTCTCTGGATATATATATATCATAGCCAAATATTTGAGGATTTTATAGACTTCTTATTGTTATTGATTAAAATTTTACTCATAGACATATTGAATAATATATTAAACACTCACAATTTACTGCCGATTCTTAAATGAGCTGTCATATGCTCTTAGTAATTACATTTGTACTTTAAAAGAAAGCATATTCTGCATTTAGAGGTGTAATTTTTTGAAACATTAATTATATTAGGTTGGTTGATATTGTAGTTCAAATTTTTTATATTCCTCTTGATTATTTTGTTAAAAAGGACCTATCTATTTAGTAAGAGAAAGATGTAAAGATCTCTATCTATGGACATTAATTTCATTATTTCTTCCTTTAGTTCCTTCAAATTCTATTTTATTATTTTGAAGCTTTGTTAGTAGACACACAAAAAAGATGTCTTCCAGAGAAATTATCATTTTTATTAAGAAATGTACTTCCTTATGTCTACTAAGTCTTAGTCTACTAATGTCTATTTTGTCTGATATTAAAATAGCCATAGTAGCTTCCTTATACTTACTACTTACATATGATAATGTTTATATTTTAATAGTTTTAAACTTTCAACCTGTGTCTTTATATTTAAAGTGTATCTCTTATTAATAGCATATACCTGGGTCTTGCTTTCATATTTAGTCTGACAATCTCTGACATTAATTAGAATACTTAACCACTTACATTTAATGCAATTTTTGATATAATTGAATATAAGTCTACCAACTTAATATTTGTTTTATTTTCCCCCCAACCTTTCTGTTTTGGTTTTAAATTCCTCCTTTTGGGGCTTTCTGTTTTCCTTTATTTGTGTGTCCATGCATGCATGTGGTGTGTGTGTGTGTGTGTGTGTACAGGGGTGATAGAGTTAATGTTATTTATTTTCATTTCACTTCCTCTATTGGCATTTAGCCATACTACTTTGTAGTTTTATTGAGATTAAGGGATTACCAGATAAATCCTTAACATTACCTATCAAGTGTAATTAGAGCTAAATTTAAAAAGTCTTCCATTTATGATTCCATCCATTGTGCCATCGTTGTTATCTTTTACTTCAACATACATTAATGACCACATAACACATTGTTATTATTTTTTTCTTACATATTCAGTTTGTTCCTTAAATAAATTAAGAAAAGATAAACTTTGGTTTTATATTTACTGACATATTTACTATTTCAGTGCTCCTTTTTTTTCTAATTTTTTGTGCTATTTATTTTCTTTAGCTTGTAAAACTTAAGCATTTTTTATAGTTCCATATCTTCTGTGGCTAGACTCCCACAGTTCTTGCTTATCAAAATATACTGTTAATTTTGAAAGATACTTTGTTTTATCTCCAATACCACACTGCCTTGATTACCATAGCTTTATACTCGATCTCAATGGCAGATAGTGTCAATCTTCTGACTTTGTTTTTCCCCGTTGAATATTGTATTGACTATTTGAGATCTTTGGCCTCTTCTATAAACTTTAAAAACAATTTGTTAATATGCACAATGTAAATTGCTAGGATTACATTGAATCTATAGATCAAGTTGGAAAGAACTGACATCATGACAATATTGAGTCATCCTATCTATGAACATGGAATTGCTTCATTTAATTAATTCTATGATTTACCAGAGTGTTGTAGTTTTCCTCATTTAGACTTTGTACTTATTTTGTTAGACTTATACTTCCCTTTTCATTTTTGAGCATGCTAAAGTCAACGGTATTATATTTTAAATTTCAAATTCCACTTGCTCATAGCTGGTTGATATGGTTTGGCTGTGTGTCCCAACCAAAATCTCGTATTGAATTGTAGCTCCCATAATTCCTACATGTTGTGGAAGGGACACAGTGGGAGATAATTGAAGGGTGGGGGCTATTTCCCTCAGACTGTTCTCGTGATAGTGAGTACGTCTCACAAGTTCTGATGGTTTTATAGGGGGTTTTGGCTTTCTCACTTCTCTCTCATTTGTTCTTGTCTACCACCATGTAAGATGTGACTTTTGCCTTCCGCCATGATTGTATGGCCTCCCCAGCCACGTGGAACTGTGAACTAATTAAAGCTCTTTTTCTGTATAAATCACCCAGTCTCAGGTATGTCTGTATTAGCAGCATGAAAATTGACTAATATAGTTGATTGGTACCAGGAGTGGGGTGCTGCTGTAAAGGTACCCAAAAATGTGGAAGCAACTTTAGATCTGGGTAACCAGCATAGATTGGAACAGTTTGGGGGGCTCAGAAGAGAAGACGAAGATGTGAGAAAGTTTGGACCTTCCTAGAGACTTGTTTAAAGACTATGACCAAAATGCTGATAGTGATATGGACAATGAAGTCTAGGTTGAGGTGGTGTAAGATGGAGATGAGGAACTCGTTGGTAACTGGAGTAAAGGTGACTCTTGCTATGTTTTAGCAAAGAGATGTGGTTGCATTTTGCCCCTGCCCTAGAGATTTGTGGAACCTTGAACTTGAAGGAGATGATTTAGGGTATGTGGTGGAATAAATGTCTAAGTGGCAAAGCATTCAAGAGATGACTTGGGTGCTGTTAAAAGCATTCAGTTGTAAAAGGGAAACAGAGCATAGAAGTTTGTAAAATTTGCAGCGTGATGATGCAATAGAAAAGAAAAACATATTTTTTTAGGAGAAATTCAAGCCAGCTGCAGAAACTTGCATAAGTAATGAGAAGTCAAATGTTAATTGCCAAGACAATGGGAAAAATATCTCCAGGTCATGTCAGAGAACTTTGCAGCAGCCCCTCCCACCACAGTTCTGGAGGCCTAGGAGAAAGAAATGGTTTTGGGGCTGGGCCCCGGGCCCCCCTTCTGTGTGCAGCCTAGGGACTAGGTGCCCTAAATGCCTGTCACTCTAGCCATGGCTAAAATGGGTCAAAGCACAGTTTGGGCCATGGCTTCAAAGCCATGACAGCTTCCATGTGGTGTTGAGCCTGCAGGTGCACAGAAGTTAACAATTGAAGTTTAGGAACCTCCATCTAGATTTCAGAGGATATATAGAAATGCCTGGATGCCCAGGTAGAAGTTTGCCACAGGGTCAAGGCCCTCATGGAGAACCTCTACTAGGGCAGTGCAGAAGGGAACTGTGGGGTTGAAGCCCCCACACAGTGTCCCGACTGGGACACTGCCTAGTAGAGCTGTGAGAAGGGTGTTACCATCCTCCAGACCTCAGAATGGTAGATTCACTGACAGCTTGCACCATGCACCTGGAAAAGCTGCAGGCACTCAATGCCAGCCTGTGAAAGCAGCCAGGAGGGAGGTGGTACCTGCAAAGTCACAGGGGCAGAGCTGCCCAAGAGCATGGGAACCCACCTCTTGCATCAGCATTACCTGGATGTGAGACATGGAGTCAAAGGAGATCACTTTGGAGCTTTGAGTTTTGACTGCCCGCTGGATTTCACACTTGCATGGGGCCTTTAGCCCCTTCATTTTGGCCAATTTCTGCCATCTGGAATGGGTGTATTTATCCAATGCCTGTACCCCCATAGTATCTAGGAAGTAACTACCTTGCTTTTCGTTTTACAGGCTCATAGGCAGAAAGGACTTGCCCTGTCTCAGATAAGACTTTAGACTGTGGACTTTTAAGTTAATGCTGGAATGAGTTAAGAATGTAGAGGACTTTTGGGAAGGCATGATTGCTTTTGAAAAGTGAGGACATGAGATTTGGGAGGGGCCAGGGGCAGAATGCTGTGGTTCAGCTGTGTGTCTCCCTCAAAACCTCATCTCCAATTGTAGCTCCTGGAATTCCTACATGTTGTGAGAGGGACCTGGTGGGAGATAATTGAATCGTGGGGGTGGTTTCCCCCATACTGTTCTTTTAGTAGTGAATAAGTCTCATGAGATCTAACGGTTTTATAAGTGGATTCCACTTCTCTCTTCCCTCTCATTCACTCGTCTGCTAACATGTAAGACGTGCCTTTTGCCTTCTGCTGTGATTGTGAGGCCTCCCAACAATGTGTGAGTTCATTAACCCTCTTATTCTTTATAAATTACCCAGTTTCAGGTATGTATTTATCAGCAGCATGAAAATGGACTAATACACTGGTATATAGGAAAGCAATTGAATTTTTAATATTAACTTTTTAACCTGTAATCTTGCTATTAATATAATTGCTTATTAGTTCCAGTTTGGAGAGTTTTTTTTCTCAATTATTCAGGTTTTTTATAATAATAATCATGTCATCCTAGAACAAAGATAGTTTTATTTCTTTCTTTCCAGTCTATATACTTTTTATTTTCTTTGCTTGTCTGATTGCTTAATGCTAGGACCTCCAGGATGATGTTGTGGTGAGAGGGAACATGCTTGCGTTGTACTTGATCTTAGTGGGAAAATTTTTAGTTTCTCACAGTTATGTATGATGTTAGCAAAAGGTTTTTCCCTACGTATTCTTTACCAAGATGGAGAAGTTACCTTTTTTTTTTGAGACAGAGTCTCACTCTATTGCCAGGCTGGAGTGCAATGGCGCAATCTCGGCTCACTGCAACCTCTGCCTCCCAGGTCCAAGTGATTCTCCTACCTCAGTCTCCCAAGTAGCTGGGATTACAGGCATGTGCCACCATGCCCAGCTAAATTTTTTTTGTATTTATTTATTTAGTTATTTATTTATTTAGTAGAGACAGGGTTTGACCATGTTGGTCAGGCTGGTCTCGAACTCTTGACCTCGTGATCCACCTGCCTAGGCCTCCCAAAGTGCTGGGATTACAGGCATGAGCCACCGTGCCTGGCAGAAGTTCTCCTTCTATTTCTAGTTTACTGAAAAATTTTTTAAAAATCATGAATGGGTTTTAGATTTTGTCAAATGCTTTTTTGTGTCTACTGACATAATCAATGAACCATGCTTGCATATCTCAAATAAATCTCATTTAGCTGTGGTATATAATTCTTTTTTATACTATTGGATTTGATTTACTGATATTTTGTTGAGGATTTTTGCATCATTTTATGGGTGATATTGTTCTACATTTTTATTTCCTTGTAATGCCTTTGGTTTTGGTAGTAGGGTAATGCTGGCCTCAAAATAAGTATTTCCTCTACTTCTATCTTCTAAAAGAAAATTGTAGAAACTATAAATAATTTCGTACTTATATGCTTGGTAGAATTCACCAGGAAACCTATCTGGGCCTAGTACTTTCTGGTTTGGAAGATTACTAAATACTGATTAAGTTTCTTTAATAGCTATAGGTCTATTCAGATTATCTATTTATTCTTGTGTGAGTTTTGGTAGATTGTGTCTTTCAAGGGATTAGTTTATTTCATCTAATCACATTTGTGGATATAAAATTATTTATAATATTATCTCATCCTTTTAATGTCTATGGGATATGTAGTGATGTCCCTTCTTTCATTTCTAATATTAATAATTTTTGTCCTTTCTCTTTTTTCTTAGCCTGGCTAGAGGCTGACCTATTTTAGTTATCTTTTCTAGTAACTAGCTTTTGGTTTTATTGATTTTCTTTATTGGTTTTTCTGTTATCAATTTCATTGATTTCTATTCTAATTTTTATTATTTCATTCCTTTTACTTACTTTGAATTTGCTCTTCTTTTTTATAGTTTCCTAAGATGTAAGCTTAGATTATCACATTTAGATCTCCCTTCTTTTCTAATATAATGCATCTAATGCTATAAATTTCCCTCTAGCACTGCTTTCACTGCATCCCACAAATTTTAATAAGTTCAATTTAATTTCATTTTTAATTAATACAAAATTTTTAAAAATTTCTCTTGAGTTTTCCTCTTTGACCTATGTATTATTTAGCATGGTCTGATTTCTAATTGTGGGCTGATGGTTTATTAA
The DNA here is from genome assembly GCF_009828535.3 of Hylobates moloch. Classification (NCBI taxonomy): domain Eukaryota; kingdom Metazoa; phylum Chordata; class Mammalia; order Primates; family Hylobatidae; genus Hylobates; species Hylobates moloch. The sequence goes on from NW_026652298.1 coordinate 1,648,976, forward strand.
TTTGTGTGTTTATTTTCTATAAAGCACTTCAAAGAACTTGCAGCATTATTTTTAGGCTGTCATTTTTTCAGATGAGAAGTAAACACTCATTTGTGTTGTTGATCTTCTGCACATAATATGTCCTTTTCTTCTAATTGCTTTTGAGACATCTCTCCTTTTTTCTAGTTTTCATCCATTTGATTGTGTTATGCCTGGATTGTTTTTTAAAAAATTTATATTACTTTAAGCTTACTCAGTTTCTTGGATATGTAAGTTGGAGTCTTTTTAACAATTATTTATACAAATATTGTTTTCTGTACCATTCTCTTTTTTCTTCTTAGACTTCAATTATACCCAGCTTATATGCCAACTAAGGATGTTGCAACTGTTTGTATTGTACATTGGCTATAAGCCTCTGTTGATTTTTTTCAATCTTACTACCCTTTTATTAAATTTATCTTCAAGTTCACTGAGTCTTTTTTCGTGCTGTTTAATTTACTATTAAGCCTACCCAGTGAATTTTTTATTTAAGATATTACATTTTTTAGTTTTAGAATGTTATTTATTTTTGCCATTTTACTGTAGAGGTTCCTTAATAAGCCACTCAATATATTTTTCTTGAATGCCTTAAATACATTTACACAGGTCACATCGAAGTCTTGTTTCAATGAACTACTATTTGTTTCTTGATGTAGTCAGTTTTCATTTTTTTCCAATGTCTAGTAATCTTTTGTTGTATTTGTGAAAATGTGGATTAAATAACATAGAAGCTTTGATTATGTTACTTTAAAATGTATGGAGTTTTATTAAGGCTTGGTTTATTCTTTGTTAGACTAATATTATGCATTTACCCTTTCGTCACCTTTATCGAGGTCTTGTTCCTTAATTCAGGACATGAGTTTTACCATTAAAGCAGTCCTTCTGTGGGGTCAACTGAGTGCCTGAGGTGCTGGAGGAGGGGGTGGGGTCTACATATGCTAATGTCTCCTAGCCCTATACTATCTCTAGTCTTTCTATTTCTCAGTATACCTTTGCACATGTGCAGCTCAGCCCTAAGCCAAGACCAGAGCACTACACTCCACCCCCAATATTTGAATCCACTCTCTGTGTAAATTTTTCCTCTGTTTTTCAAATTCCATCTGCCTCAGAAGCATCAAGCTTCATATTTCCCCCTTCAGTGCAGTGAGTCTGCCTATTCTGCTGGGCTCCATTGATCTGTACTGCATTTCAGAAAGAATCTTTAGACAGGAAATTGGAGCTAAGATGTAGCTTATGCCTTGTGTTTCCCTTCTGTCAGGCACCCAAGTTCTAAGATGATTGTTTTCCAATGTCTGAAAATAGTAACTATATATTTATTGTCTTCACATATTTTATAGTTGTATATTCCCTGAGAGTGAGTCTAGCACCTCTCACTATCTCACATCGAAAGTAGAATTCTCTCCATTCATTCTTGTAAGGACATATTCATTACTACTTCAGCAATAGACATACTCATTCTTTCAACTTCCTTATGCTCGTAAGTAGTAGTTCCTCTGGTTGTTAGTTTTAGTCACTGGTGTTGAGTTAAATAAACCTGATTAATCATTACAACTACTGATATTAGGCTGTCATTTTTTCAGATTAGAAGTCAACACTCATTTGCGGTGTTGATCTTCTGCACATAATATGTCCTTTTCTTCTACTTGCTTTTGAGACATCCCTCTGATGAAAACTGATGTAGTCAGTTTTCATTTTTTCTAATGTCCAGTAATCTTTGGTGGTATGTGTGAAAATGTGGATTAAATAACATAGAAGCTTCGATTATGTTACTTTAAAATGTATGGAGCTTTGTTAAGGCTTGGTTTATTCTTTGTTAGACTAATTTTATGCATTTCCCCTTTTGTTGCCTTTATCTAGGTCTTGTCCCTTAATTTAGGACATAAATTTTACCATTAAAGGAGTCTTTCTGTAGTGTCAACTGAGTGCCTGAGGTGCTGGAGGAGGGGTTTATTATAGTTGCAGTTCTAATATAACCTTGTTTCATTTTCATATACACTAATTCCTCACTTAATGTCATCAGTAGTTTCTTAGAAACTGTCTTTAAGGAAAATAACATACAGCTGGTCCTCGAATAAAATCATTTTCTTCAACACTGTTTTGTCATAACATTGACAAGAAAAAAAAAAACTGGCTTCATTATAAATTACAGTATTCAAGAATCTATCAATGATGTTACATGAGAACTTATTGTATATGTCTATAGATACTCATGATACTTATAGGCATACACATTTAAATGTATAGGTATAGATTTTAAGAAAGAGACATGTATAAAGAGAAATACAGAGTGAAGAAGTAAAAGAAAGACAATCAAGTAGTTTCACATATTAAATTACATCAAAGACTTTGTCTTATTCATCATGATATCTTCCAAGAGATAGCATGATATTTATATAATGTAAAAGACTAAACAATTATTTATTAAATTTTAACATATGCAAATACTCCACCTGAGCAATTCTCAAAAGGGGTGATTTTTCCCCCAGGAGACACTTAACAATGGTTGGAGGTATTTTTAGTTGTTGCAACTGAGGAAGTTATACTGGTGTCTAATGGGTGGAGACCAGGAAAGCTGTTAAATGTTGTATAGTACAGAACAGAGTCCCGTGCAAGAAAGAATTATCCAGTCCAAATTAATAATAGTGCCAAGGATGGGAATCCCTGTTCTATTTTAATATAAATATCTGATCTATGTACAAATATATACTTAACACCCACATAAATATATATTGATTCAAATGACATCCTGACCTATCAATGTAAAATAATACAGTGGAGTACACTCTATGCTCTTTCTCACACTTAATTTATTTTATACATACATAAAATTGTGGGTGTGTCTGTATAAAATGTTTTCAATATTTATGGTCTTTCTCCCCTCACTTAAAAGTAAATTTATAAAAATAGAGGTTTCATATGTTTAGTCAGCAGCTATATTCTTAGTACCTTTCCCAGTGCTTGGCACTCGGTAGGTATTCAATAATGAATGAATGTGCAAATGCATTACTATATTTGTCAATTTTTATAGATATATTTTATCTGTTTTAATTTCTATTTCTGAAGGGTTTTATTAAAAAAATAAATTTTTGGCCAGGCACAGTGGCTCATGCCTGTAATCCCAGCACTTTGGGAGGCTGAGGTGGGTGGATAACCTGAGGTTGGGAGTTCGAGACCAACTTGACCAACATGGAGAAACCCCGTCTCTACTAAAAATACAAAATTAGCTGGGTGTGGTGGCACATGCCTGTAATCCCAGCTACTCGGGAGGCTGAGGCAGGAGAATCACTTGAACCTGGGTGGCGGAGGTTGCAGTGAGCGGAGATCACGCCATTGCACTCCAGCCTGGGCAACAAGAGCGAAACTCCATCTCAAAAAAAAAATGAAAAAATAAAAAAAAGAATAAATTTTTAAATCAAAAAATAAAAACTTCAATGGTTTGTGGAAACCTGAGTAAAAATTTTAAATACAGCAAATGTCATTCCAAACTACTTTTCATAACTTACACCTAATAATAAGTTGGAAGCATGTTTTAATAACCTCTATATCTGCTATTCCAGTCTAGATTAAATTAAACATTATTTCCGTGCTACTCTTTTTTCTTTTTTTTTTTTTTTGAGACAGAGTCTCACTCTGTCACCCAGGCTGTAGTGCAGTGGTGCGATCTCGGCTCACTGCAAGCTCTGCCTCCTGGGTTCACACCATTCTCCAGCCTCAGCCTCCCGAGTAGCTTGGACTACAGGTGCTCGCCACGATGCCCGGCTAATTTTTTGTATTTTTTAGTAAAGACCGGGTTTCACCGTGTTAGCCAGGATGGTCTCGATCCCCTGACCTTGTGATCCGCCCGCCTCGGCCTCCCAAAGTGCTGGGATTACAGGCGTGAGCCACCGCGCCCGGCCTGTACTACTTTTTAGAAAGCAGAATTATCTCTTAACTGCATTTGACTAATTTTAAGGTCTTGGGTTTATATGTATATAAATACATACAATCTACAAATGCATGTGTGTGTGTGTATGTAAAACTGCTCAGTGCCTTCATTAAAAGCTATTTCCAATTAAATAGGTGAGAGAAGGTTCATATTACACTACTGTTAAATTGATGCTGATTTAACTGATTATTTTCTGAAATACTATGTAAATATGAAATATTAAAGGAGAAAAAGCTAAAAGAAAAAAAAGACCCTCAATGGGAATAGCTATGTGAAAGAAAAATCATCATATTTAATATGCAGGTGTACTGATTTCATAACTAAAATTATTGGCATTTACAAAAAGGGATTACATATTTTCAAAGTTATAAAAACCTATCTCATATTAATCAAAGATAAATTAATATCAGGACATGATAAAGCACCCAAAAGCAGAACTGAAATTACTAAAGGCTACTTCGTGTTTCATCATCTTGGTCTCATTTTATGAATTTCATCTAGACCAAGAAAGTAAGAAGCCTGGAAAGGACTGTCGAGATGTCTTTGTTTTACCCCGTAAAATATGTTTTAAAATGAAGTGACTGAGGTGCAGAGTGTTTCATAACATGTTCAAAACTACACTGCTAGCTAGAATCTTCTTATTTCACCCAGCTCTTCTACTTTACTAAATTATACTTGTGGAATATATTCTACAGCACAAATTTTATTTAAGGAATAACTGCAAAGCTAGATAGATGATAAAATACACAATATAGAAGGGATTTTTGTTCAGTGGAAAGTATAAATCAATACACACTTTCAGAGTATTTTTTCTTTTAATGTGACAAACACAAATAAAATGACCTGAAACTATGTATTTATCAAAATAATTTGTTGACTCTTTCCACAGACCTTTTTATAATTGTTTGTTCTGTGTTAGGGTAGAGAGAGAAAGACAGGGTCTAAAATAGAAAATGATCTGAGAAATGTCTTTTTGCTAAAACAAAGCAAAATAAAAAAGCCCAAGTCCTTTAAATTAATGAAATTGATGATCTACTCATTTAAAATTACAATAGCTGTAGGAATGATAAACCAATCATCAATGTCTGTGTGAAAGAAATCTTTTTTTAATGGATTTATTTTGTTTGCCTAGAAGCTAACCTCCCTTGGTGTGTGAGTGACAGCTTGGAAATTGAATTATAAATGTAGGGGTGAGGATTATTTGTGGTAGGAGGTTATACTTCCCAAGGAGCATAACTGAATGGCATACCCCAGTTGGATACTTTGAGGTGACATGTGAAAGCAAGTTTCAGGATTCTAGAAATGTTGGTTATAGCCATATTCACTTCAGAGACATTATGAACAGGTGGCTCAAATTTTGCTCAGTCTCTACTAGAAGCATTCCATGAAATCCACCAACTTTGGATAAGTGAGATGCTGAAAGTCTTCTCAGAGAAGTAACATATTCTTCACAGAGAAATCTACCAAGGCTCATTTAAAAATTCTGATTCAATTGTAACCAACAACCTATTACTCCTGCTAGCTTGAATTCCTGATTTTCCTAAATCAGAATTCTTATAGTCTAGTAATACAACTTTTGAGGATGTCATTTGGAAACCTACTGATATTCTATTATAGCACCCAGATATTTGTTCTCTTCTAGATGGCATAGTATTTGATTTAAAACACCCACATGACAAGGAGCTTTTTAAGTACCTCTAAATCATGCAGGTAGAATCTCTGACTTTAAGAATAAAGCTGTTTATTCAAAGTATCAGTTAAAAGAATAAATCTCACCAACTCATTAACTCATATCCACCAAGTGCCTAGAGAGTATATATATATAGCATTACTACAGGTTTTGTAGGATATTGCAAAACATTCAAGATAAATCTCTAAAGGCACTTACCTACTTTTGACAAGACAAAAGGACATGCGATCTCAGTAACCATGTATACACAACCAGCTCTAAAAATATCTTAACACAGGGTCTCCAGCTCGATGGTTTGCTAGTGAAGCATGCAGAACTTGTGTCTGAGAGAAACAGGCTAGTGTTTTGGTTTTATTCTCCAAGGTAGTCTGTACATTCATTAGTGACAACTCATCTCATGGAATATTTCAAGCCTTTATACACAAGAAACAGCCCTGCCTCCCGCTAAGTGTATTCAAATGCTACAAGCAGTTCTTCTTTGCCTGGGTAAAGGAGTTCCTTTTTTATGTTAACAAAGGTATGTGAGCTTCAGGGGTAAAGTTAAAAAGGGAAAGGTCAGAGTGGGATTGGAATTTAGGAGCCCGGGTCATTTAAAACAGAGCAAGAGGATCTTGATCTTCAGAAGCACTAACATACTTTGGAAAATATGAGTGGAGGAAGAAGATGCAAGACTTTAGGAATAACATCTTGAAAAGAAGATCTAAGCCTAGCACCATCGTTTGTCTAATATTCTAGAATTGATTTTAGGAAGCAAAATATTTGGGCTAGCAAAGACACAGCTTATCAGTTGAGAAATGTGAGATGTTAATGAGTTTCATTCAATCAAAGTTTGAGATAAATAAGAAAAGTAATATTTCCCGAAGGCTATTTTAGTTAATTCTGCTTAACCCTTTGTTTACAATCAGTCTATCATTGTTATTTGGAATGCTCATTTTCTTTTTTTCCCTCTGCCCATAAGATCATATCTCTGTACTCTGAATCTGGTAAGCAGTTCCTGAAGTACTAGTTAAAATACCCTTGATCCTGCTCTGAGACAGTCCTGAAAACTTAAAGGAATGGTGTTTGGCAATCTCAGCTCAGTCCGCAGTAAATGTCCACATCACAAAACCACAACCCTTAATTTTCAGTGATTGATTATCTCTGCTTAGCTTAAACTCAGGGTTGAGTCAGCCAGGGACTTTATTACCCTCCATTCCTGTGAGGGTGGTCCAGCCAGGTCAAAGTCGAGGTCAATAATAGGGCAGGAAGGTACTGCCATTGCCGGTAATCAGGACTATTCTTCACCAGAACAAAGAACTTCACTCCTCAGAGATGCTGTTTTGCACAAACAGATGTAGTCTTCACTAATGATAAAAGGCTATACTAAACTCAGACAGCATAGCTGATCAAATAAAAATCTTTTCATGATCCAGGATTTGTTTATATCTTAATCTAGGAAGTAAAGTATTAAAAGTGAGTAATTTATTGGATGGTTTAAAAAACCATTGAAATTGCAAGAATTGATTTATCAATTAAAATATCTATATACTAAAATTGAAGATACAGTTTTAAAAGCAGCTTTTAATTTAAAAACATAGTTATCAATAATAGACTCAAATTTAAACTTAAATGCTAGTATCATACTGTGAAACACAAATAGGTTTATAGATTTTTATAAAAAGGAAATTTTGTATTTACAGCTAAAATGCAAAATCGAAACATCTATGCTGTTTAATTTTATAAGACACATTTTAAAGTAGAAATAAATACTACTCATTGTAGGAGATTTCAGATTTTAGAACTACAGCAAAATAAGATAATGCATTAGCACTGAAGATATATAATTATTTTATGTGATTTTAATGGAAAATTATAACAAGAGAAATATTGATTTTCATAGTAACATTAAAACCAGACACTAAAATATGTATAGCAAGTTTGATTCAAAAAAGTAAATTTGGCTCTTATGTATTCTTAAATAAAAACTTTCACACGAATTATTCCACTAAACTATGAAGAGTAAATGCTTCAGTAGCTTTTTGAACCAAAAGTCATATTTTACACAAAGCATGAGTTAAATAGAATTGGACTAAGAATTTTAAAAATAATGTATCAATAGAGAAACATATATGATAAGAGTTTAGTGGGCAGCCAAACACACTTTTATTTAAACACCACGGTTACCTTTCATGACCCTGTGACCTTGGAGAAGTTACATAATCTTTCTGAACATTCCCCACAAGTTGGTGAGCTGGGGTGGAGAAGGTATAGAAAATAATTTCTACCATATAGCATTGTTGTAAAGGATCAAATTATTTCACATATATAAAATGTATGCTACATGTTTGTTCCACAAATATTAGTTTCTTTTTTCATACAAAGCATTCATATAGATAGATGGCTTTACAAAAAAAGGAGTTAAAGACCTTAAGTCAAAATGTTGTGAATGTTTTCCAAGTTTATAATCTCATCTTTTTCAGTAGTTCATTTTCTAGGTAACATTGAATTGAGTGAACATAATTTTAATTTTGTATTATCCATCAATCTGAAGCTTAGTTATAATTTAATTTATTAATACAATTTAATTTATTGGCTGGTAGACCGTGAACATTTTTTCCTGTTGCTGTGATATGAGGTAGTGTGGCTGTATCCACAGTGATAGAATGAATGAACCCAGGACTGCCTTCACAGTTCATCTCACCATCTTAATCTGTGCAAACCACTGCAAATGCAGTTTAGGAGCAGCAGTGAAGGCATATACTTCTGACAACCAAAACGGATCAATAATTTTCTGATTCTCTTGAGAGATCTACAGAGAAGATTTTTAAAAGATTTGTATTTGTTTTAAAGAAAAAAAGTTACATCCTGTCAAGGTTTTCCAAACTCCATTTGATACATAACTTCATTAAATACCAAAAGTTCTTTTACTTTTTGTCTATTTTTGCATTTCCAACCTAAAAGTAGAGCACGGTTGTAATAAAAGTTTATAAAGACATTATAGAGTTGCAGAAAATAGCAAGTGAGAGTCCTATAACTTCCAACCCTACTTTCCTCGGATAAGTATTATAAGATAGTATGTAATATTTATCTCTCAGTGTTTTAGGTGCACATAAAAATATATATTCTTAAGTATTTCATGCAAATTTATGATTACATATGTTTCTGTATGTATGTATATGCACATATGGGGGTGTGCACGTGTGTGTATACATACAGAACTATTATAGAACTTTACAGTATTACAAAATTTTGGTCATTTAATATAAATAAGGGGCTGGGTTGAAATCTGGGGTTCTCCTTGTGATTTCAGGTAAGTTACTCAACCTCTTTGTGTTTTGGTTTACACACGTTATAATGGTAGGATAATGAGAAATTTCCTAGGGTAATGTAAAGTTTCTAGCATATGTCTACTTAGTAATATTAGCTATTATTATTATTTCCTATTAGTATATATAGCTTTCTAAAAGAAGTTTGCTTTCAGATTTACCTTTTTAATATATTTATTATATATATAGTAGTTGTACATATTTATGCCACACATGTGATATTTGGACACAAGCACACAGGGTACATAATTACACATTGTATTCTTGTATCAAAATGTCACATGTACCCTTATCCCAGTCAGAGTAATTGGGATATCCATCATCTCAAGCACTAATAATTTCTTTGTGTTAGGAACAGTCCAATTTCACTCTTAGTTTTTGTTATTTTTAAGCTGCATAGTACTGAATAGTTATACCATATTTATTTATCCATACTTCTACTGATGGGCTTTTGTATTTGATTCATTTTTTGTTATTATAAAGAAAGTAGACCAGGCGTGGTGGCTCATGCCTGTAATCCCAGCACTGTGGGAGGCCGAGGTGGGCAGATCACGAGGTCAGGAGATTGAGACCACCCTGGCTAACACGGTGAAACCCTGTGTCTACTAAAAATACAAAAAATTAGCTGAGTATAGTGGCACGTGCCTGTAGTCCCAGCTACTTGGGAGGCTGAGGCAGGAGAATCACTTGAATCCGGGAGATGGAGGTTTCAGTGAGCCGAGATAGTGCTACTGCACTCCAGCCTGGGTGAGAGAGCAAGACTTTGTCTCAGAAAAAAAAAAAGAAAGTAATAATGACGTAGGTAAGGCAAAATTTTACCTCCACTTTTTTGGCATTCATTTTCTGTGTAGGACTGGGAATTAAATTGATATAAGATGGATTGGCAGAAGAAAAACATATTTATTTGATACAACTTTTATGTGGCATGGGAGCCTTCATAAGGAAATGAATATCTGTAGACACAGAGTTGAACACTTATACATGGAAGGGGACAAACAATAGTAAGTTATGAAAAAGCAACAAAATTATGTGGGGAAGTACATTAGCCAGGGTTCTCTAGGAGGACAAAACAAATAGGATATAGGTATCTATGAGAGGGAGTTTATTAAGGATAATTGACTCACGCGATCACAAGGTAAAGTCCCATGATAGGCTGTCTGCAAGTTGAGGAGTAAGGAAGCTAGTGGTGGATCAGTCCTAGTCCCAAAACCTCAAAAGTAGGGAAGCCGACAGTAGCCTTCAGTCTGTGGCCAAAGGCCCAGGAGCCCCTGGCAAACCACTGGTGTAAGTCCAAGAGTCCAAAAGCTTAAGAATTTGGAGTCTGATGTTCAAGGGCAGGAAGCATCCAGCACAGGAGAAAGATGAAGACCAGAATACATAGCAAGTCTAGTCCTTCCATGTTCTTCTGCCTGCTTTATTCTAGCCACGCTGGCAGCTGATTAGATGATGCCCACCCAGACTAAGTGTGGGTCTGCCTCTCCCAGTCCACTGACTCAAATTTTAATCTCCTTTGGCAACCCCCTCATAGACACACCCAGGATCAATGCTTCACATCGTCCAATCCAATCAAGTTGACACTCAATATTAACCATCGCAGGAGGCTATAAGAAAAGATAGATACAAATTTTTTTTAACAAGATATATACAAAATTATCTCTGTCTCAGCTTCCTACCCTTGATGATAAGAATGTTGCTTTCCTTCTGGTACAGAAAGGGCATCTTGTCTGTGACCATACCACTGTTGCTGTGCCTGATCTCAGAAGCTAAGCAGAGTTGGGCCTGGTTAGTACTTGGATGACAGAGGGCGTCTTTCACATGAAAGTCTCATCTCCTGCTTTCAAGAAACAGGAGAAAGGTCAGAGAGCGTTTCCTTCACCTGCTGTTTATAAAGTGCCTTTAGTTCAAAATTATTCTTATGCCAAAGTGGGGCACATTGGGGCAATGTGCTCTGAACTCCTCTAATTAACTAACTTGAAGGTAATTATTTGCATGTTACAGTAAATGTGTCCATTTATAACAATTTACTAGAAGTAGAACTGCTAAATTAAACAATACGCACATTTACAATTTTGAAAGATATTGTTGAATTATCCTCCCAAAACATACTGTTTTACAATACCAGAAACGGTATAGAATATCTATTTCCCAAATTATCCACAACTCTAGCTAATGTCAATAATTTTAATATTTGGCTGGGCGCGGTGGCTCATGCCTGTAATCCCAGCACTTTGGGAGGCCGAGGCGGGCGGATCACGAGGTCAGGGATCGAGACAATCCTGTCTAACACGGTGAAACCCCGTCTCTACTAAAAATACAAAAAATTAGCCGGGCGCGGTGGCAGGCGCCTGTAGTCCCAGCTACTCGGGAGGCTGAGGCAGGAGAATGGTGTGAACCCCAGGGGGCGGAGCCTGCAGTGAGCCGATATCGCGCCACTGCACTCCAGCCTGGGCGACAGCAAGACTCTGTCTTAAATAATAATAATAATAATAATAATAATAATTTTATTTTTAAATATATTCAATGAAATGAAAATAAGTTTATTATCTATTTTATTATTAGTTATATCAAATATCTGTTCATGAATGTATTAATAATAACCAACTGCCTTTTTATCTTTCTTATTTTCCTGTTTTTCTTTTTTTATTTTTTATTTTTTATTTTATTTATTTTTTTATTATTATACTTTAGGTTTTAGGGTACATGTGCACAATGTGCAGGTTTGTTACATGTGTATCCATGTGCCATGTTGGTGTGCTGCACCCATTAACTCATCATTTAGCATTAGGTATATCTCCTAATGCTGTCCCTCCTCCCTTCCCCCACCCCACAACAGTCCCCGGAGTGTGATGTTCCCCGTCCTGTGTCCATGAGTTCTCATTGTTCAATTCCCACCTATGAGTGAGAATATATGGTGTTTGGTTTTTTGTCCTTGCGATAGTTTACTGCGAATGATGTTTTCCAGTTTCATCCATGTCCCTACAAAGGACATGAACTCATCATTTTTTATGGCTGCATAGTATTCCATGGTGTATATGTGCCACATTTTCTTAATCCGGTCTATCGTTGTTGGACACTTGGGTTGGTTCCAACTCTTCGCTATTGTGAATAGTGCCACAATAAACATACCTGTGCATGTGTCTTTATAGCAGCATGATTTATAGTCCTTTGGGTATATACCCAGTAATGGGATTGCTGGGTCAAATGGTATTTCTAGTTCTAGATCCCTGAGGAATCACCACACTGACTTCCACAATGGTTGAACTAGTTTACAGTCCCACCAACAGTGTAAAAGTGTTCCTATTTCTCCACATCCTCTCCAGCACCTGTTGTTTCCTGACCTTTTAATGATGGCCATTCTAACTGGTGTGAGATGGTATCTCACTGTGGTTTTGATTTGCATTTCTCTGATGGCCAGTGATGATGAGCATTTTTTCATGTGTTTTTGGCTGCATAAATGTCTTCTTTTGAGAAGTGTCTGTTCATGTCCTTTGCCCACTTTTTTGATGAGGTTGTTTGTTTTTTTCCTGTAAAATTGTTTGAGTTCATTGTAGATTCTGGATATTAGCCCTTTGTCAGATGAGTAGGTTGCAAAAATTTTCTCCCATTCTGTAGGTTGCCTGTTCACTCTGATGGTAGTTTCTTTTGCTGTGCAGAAGCTCTTTAGTTTAATTAGATCCCATTTGTCAATTTTGGCTTTTGTTGCCGTTGCTTTTGGTGTTTTAGACATGAAGTCCTTGCCCATGCCTATGTCCTGAATGGTATTGCCTAGATTTTCTTTTAGGATTTTAATGGTTTTAGGTCTAACATTTAAGTCTTTAATCCATCTTGAATTAATTTTTGTATAAGGTGTAAGGAAGCGATCCAGTTTCAGCTTTCTACATATGGCTAGCCAGTTTTCCCAGCACCATTTATTAAATAGGGAATCCTTTCCCCATTGCTTGTTTTTGTCAGGTTTGTCAAAGATCAGATAGTTGTAGATATGCGGCATTTCTGAGGACTCTGTTCTGTTCCATTGATCTATGTCTCTGTTGTCGTACCAGTACCATGTTGTTTTGGTTACTGTAGCCTTGTAGTATAGTTTGAAGTCAGGTAGCATGATGCCTCCAGCTTTGTTCTTTTGGCTTAGGATTGACTTAGCAATGCGGGCTCTTTTTTGGTTCCATATGAACTTTAAAGTCGTTTTTTCCAATTCTGTGAAGAAAGTCATTGGTAGCTTGATGGGGATGGCATTGAATCTATCAATTACCTAGGGCAGTATGGCCATTTTCGCGATATTGATTCTTCCAACCCATGAGCATGGAATGTTCTTCCATTTGTTTGTATCCTCTTTTATTTCATTGAGCAGTGGTTTGTAGTTTTCCTTGAAGAGGTCCTTCACATCCCTTGTAAGCTGGATTCCTAGGAATTTTATTCTCTTTGAAGCAATTGTGAATGGGAGTTCACTCATGATTTGGCTCTCTGTTTGTCTGTTATTGGTGTATAAGAATGCTTGTGATTTTTGTACATTGATTTTGTATCCTGAGACTTTGCTGAAGTTGCCTATCAGCTTAAGGAGATTTTGGGCTGAGACAATGGGATTTTCTAGATATACAATCATGTCATCTGCAAACAGGGACAATTTGACTTCCTCTTTTCCTAATTCAATACCCTTTATTTCCTTCTCCTGCCTGATTGCTCTGGCCAGAACTTCCAGCACTATGTTGAATAGGAGTGGTGAGAGAGGGCATCCCTGTCTTGTGCCAGATTTCAAAGGGAATGCTTCCAGTTTTTGCCCATTCAGTATGATATTGGCTGTGGGTTTATCATAGATAGCTCTTATTATTTTGAGATACGTCCCATTAATGCCTAATTTATTGAGAGTTTTTAGCATGAAGGGTTGTTGAATTTTGTCAAAGGCCTTTTCTGCATCTATTGAGATAATCATGTGGTTTTTGTCTTTGGTTCTGTTTATATGCTGGATTACATTTATTGATTTGCATATGTTGAACCAGCCTTGCATCCCAGGGATGAAGCCCACTTGATCATGGTGTATAAGCTTTTTGATGTGCTGCTGGATTCAGTTTGCCAGTATTTTATTGAGGATTTTTGCATCAATGTTCATCAAGGATATTGGTCTGAAATTCTCTTTTTTGGTTATGTCTCTGCCAGGGTTTGGTATCAGGACAATGCTGGCTTCATAAAATGTGTTAGGGAGGATTCCCTCTTTTTCTATCAATTGGAATAGTTTCAGAAGGAATGGTACCATTTCCTCCTTGTACCTCTGGTACAATGAAATGAAAATAAGTTTATTATCTATTTTATTATTAGTTATATCAAATATCTGTTCATGAATGTATTAATAATAGCCACCTGCCTTTTTATCTTTCTTATTTTCCTGTTTTTCTAACCCATTCAAATCCGTTGCCTCTTTTTTCCCTTTAAGATTTTTATCTTTGAATTCTTAGTAATTTGTCAGAGCTCTTTGTATACTACTTATCCTTTAATTAAAAAAAAATCTTGGCGGTATTCTCAGTCACTTCTTTCCCCTAACAATAGTTACAAATGAAGTTGAGGCTCCCAATTTAAAATATCCCATATGGGCATGTATATATTTAATTAAAACCATATGACTGTTGACTGTTGTTTTTTATATATATATATATATATATATATATATATATATACACACACACTTTTTTTTTTTTTTTTTTTTTTTGCCTAGAACTGATCCATTATTTCTTTGGTCACTTTTGTGAAATCAATATGGAAGACCTAAGGATTCCTAAGTTAATAGTTTTATTTAGGCATATTTAATTTTTTCATTTGGGTTCCATAATAGGGATAACTTATTTTGTATTTGAATAATTTGATTTTTCTCTGTTTTAGGAAAAAATTTTTATACTGTAGCCAGGATGATCTTTTTAAACCACAAATACGATTTTTGTGTACAATCCTTTAGCCACTTTTATTTGCAAATACTTAAGACAGCTTACAGCAGAGCTACTTAAAGTGCTATATGAGAAGGGACAGCAACAACATCATCTGAGGCCTAATTAGAAATGCCAGTTGTAGAGCCCTAGCACAGACCTACTGAATCAGAATTGACGTTGAAGTTGCAGAAGCATTGACTGGCATCTTGAATGAACTGAATGCCCAGTCTTTTTTTCTGGCTTCGATTCGGCTAGCTTTCTTGTTGATCACTGTTCTCCAATGATACTGGTTTTCTTACAGCTAAATATTCTCTTTTATTTCAAGTATTCACCATATTTTCCCTTTGCTGGAAATAATATTTTTCTCCTTTTGTTTTATTAAATTTTACTCCTAATTTAGCTTACAACATAAATGTTACTTCCTCATGGGAATCTTCCTCCACCATGAATCCATACCCTTCTTTATTCTGTGTTCTAATATTTCCATGTACTTTTTATTAGGATTTGCTTTGGGGATTCTTAAATCTACCAATAGCTGACCCCCTGCTAATTGCTAATCATAGGAGACTGTGCCTTGTTTTGGTTGATGCTTAAATCTTCAGATTCTATCAGAGAACTTGACGCATATTGAGCCTATAATAAATATTGCTTGAATGAATGAATGAATGAATGAATGAATGAATGAATGAATGAACGAATCCTCCCTCAAGTGTTTACTCACTATTTTGGGAGTCACTAAGCTCAAGGGTCACTTCCCAAATAAAGTCTTCTCTGGCTTCCTCCTTTTTCTCAGGATGTTTGATGTGTCTCATTGTCTGCCTTTTTGGCATTCCTTGTTCTGATATTTTCTTTTGCATCTTATTTTAACCAGCTTTTAGCCACTTTTTCTGTTTGTCCTTGAAAGTAGAGAGACTCTCTCAGTCTCTGTCTCTCTCAACTCCTTTTTTTTATTCTTAATAAAACATTGGAGCATATCAGACCTCCAAATACAACATTATAAATTAAATACACTAAGCCAGACTCTGTCATAAGCCTGTTTGGACAGTTAACCCCTGCATTTTGATTTGCTCACTTTTAAAATGGAAGCAATTTGAGGGAAATTTTTGGAGGAAGATGTTCTGTATTTCAGTCGTGGTGGTGGATAGCTAATGTTACAAGATGAACAAAACTCATCAAACTGTACTTAAAATGGGTGAATTTTATGTAAGTAAGTTACAACTCAGTGTAGTTAGAGGAAAAATAAAGACAAGAAACTAAATCTTGAAATAGTGACCCAATGATTACTTTTGGTTTGAGCTTAGGGTGGGTTTTAATTCTTTTTAATTTATTTTAAATGAACCTGAACTTTTAAATGAACCTGAACATTTAAATGAACCTGAACCAGAACTTTAAGCCCAGTGCTCAGTTCTGTCTCCCACAGAACCCCCTCTGTAAATATCTTACACCAGATTAGATTCTCATTCTTATTTAACTCGCAGACTCAAAGCTGTTTTTTTCCAGTCCCCTGTATAAGCACATTTTTATGATTTTGCTTCCACAAACATTAGATCACTATCAAGGGTCACTGCTGAATATTATACCCACCTGAGGATGATGTAAATCAATTTTCTAATTAAAAGACTTTACTAAGTTAAATGCCCTCCCCTACACCCTAAGGACTTGTTTGTATTTAGTCACTGTGGTCTAAGTGCAACTTTGAATAAATGAACTGTATTTTAAAATTTAGCTGCATGTTCACATTATTTTTGTACATTATAGAAAGACCATCAATATATTTTTTTCCTATGATGATTAAAGCATAAATCTTTTCAGGCTGAATGTAATTATATCCTTTTATATATACATATTTGTGTATGTACATATTTGTGTATATACGTATGTAAGAATATACATATATATGATACTCTTGTGTATACTTTTAATATATATATTCATTCTAACACAATCTATTTCCAGTTTATATTAATCTTTTATTATTAATGTAAGAAGTTTGTTACACATTGAATGTGATATTAGAAACGTATCATTATTTAGAACTCAAGAGACACCTGTCGGGTTTTGCAGGTGGGGTATTTTTAATTTTATTAAGCCAGGAAATTGTTTTTCCTTTCACATGTTTGTCTCCTTATCTATCATCCCATCTTACACTTCCAAATCCATCCTGACTCTAATAGGCTGAGATGATTAATCATCATAGAAGCTGACATGCAAAACACAGAGCAATCAAGAGAAAGGAAACAAAGGGGCTGGGGTGTTATGCAGCCACCTTTGATAAATACAGGAAGAGGACACCTCACATTTCAAATTACAAAAGAAGAATTTCGTTGTAATCTTATAAAAAGATACTTTCACCCTTATTTGTTAATTATCTTCAGAAAATCATCTCCCCCAACACAATCTGGGTAACATGGATAATAGCATATTACATGTATTATAAAAGTTAAAATATAATTTACAAATCAGTCTTATTTTCCTTCACAGAAAAGCCAAATAGTAATTTCTGTGGTTAATAATATAAAACATTCATTCTACATTAAAAAATAGATTATTTTTTAATTTTACTAAGAAAAATATGTAAACTCAATTTATTCTATAAAACATGTTGCAATATTTTTCTATTAAAGATAGCGGTGTTAATTTAAGCAAAAACAAGAGAAGCATTTCCTGCCTCTCTAAGATAATGAAGAAGTTATTCTAGTCAGTAATAAGTCATTTCACTTCTGAGTTTTAGGGTACTTATCTGAAGAATAAAAATACTGGTCCTATTTTCTCTGGGAGTATGTTATTAATTTCACACTCTCTCCAGGACTGGGTAGATTCAGACGTCTTAAAAGTGATTCCCGAACTTGGCTGCATGCCAGAATCAACTGGATAATTACAAAGAATGCAGATTCCTGGGTTCTCTCCAGCCTCACAGAATCAGCATTTGAATGAAATAATATTTTTACACAAGCCCAGCCATTGATAACGAAGTATTCTTGGCCTCAGACTAAAACTTATAAACCACTTTCACTTTGGAATACTTAAGAAATGTAAAGACCTGATCTCAACGCTGAAATTTTGGAGTAGTAGCAGGGTGAAGAAGAAAAAAACACATATAACTGAAATAAGCCAGACACAGAAAGACAAATATCACATGTGGTCACTCATATGTGGGAGCTAAAACAAAAAAAAATTGATCTCATGGAGATAGAGAGTAGAATGATGGTTACCAGAGACTGGGGAAGGTAGTGGGGAGGGGGATAAGGAGGAGATGGTTAATGGGCACAAATATACAGTTAGAAGGAATAAGATCTACTGTTTTGTAGCACATTAGGTAACTATAGTTAATGATAATATATTTCAAAAAAATCAGAAGAGTGAAATTGGAATATTCCTAACACAAATAAGTGATAAATGCTTGAGATGATGGATATCCCAATTACCCTGATTTGGTCATTGCACATTGCATACATGTATCAAGATATCAAATATAGCCCATAAATAGGCACAACTATTATATATTCATGAAATTTTTAAAAATGAAGCGAAAACATAAAAAATAAAAAAAGTAGGAAAAATAAGAGTAGGCACTCAAAATTGAAATTATTAAAGACAAAGGTAACAAGGACATTTTATCAGCTATTTTTAAATAAGTACACTTGTCTCTGTTGGCTGCTTTGCATTCAGTGACAATCATCTGTAAAGGTAGGGGCACTCGTAAGACAATACTACCTACTTCATCTCTTCTCCCTGATGATTCGCAAATTTACCAGCAGATTTTTTTTTAAATAATTTCCTAAAAAGGAGGGAAGGAGAAAAAGAAGAAAGCAAAGAAACAGTCCCATATGCTTAGGAAAAAAAGCGAAAAAAAAAACAGTTGAGATAAGTCAAATACTAAAAAAAACTCACCTTATTCATCAGTGAGTATGGAGCATTCTAATCGTTGACTTAAAAGAAAAAAGCTAAGCCAATAGGTGAGTGAGTGGGGTGAGTGGGTGGAAGTATAAGCGGAGTATGAGGCATGGGTGAGTCAGTGTGTGTTCACTCAGTGAGTGTGTGAATGAACCAAGAAGCTGGAGAAGCTGGAGGAGAGAGAATAGATGAGAAAATGAAAAGCCAAGTGTAGAAAGAAAGCAGGAAAGGGAAGAGATAAAAGAGCTACAGCACTGTGAGAATGCGTGGAAAAAGAGGCATTGGTAGATAAAATGAGAAGGAAAAGTCCAGAGAGTGAGAGAAAACTAAAGAGAAAGAGAAGGCTTCAGTTTCTGCCTGGTGATGGTGGCAGAAGAGTGGTGAGCTCCCCACAACTCCCTGCCCTTGACTTAATTCATACCAATCTGTATCTTCTTTGGAAGAATGTACAACCCAGGCCTAACCCTGAATTTGTTGTGTCAGCAAAAACCAAATCTTTCTTTTTTCTTTCCTATGTATGTAAGGGACACCTGGGCACCACCTTATGGACCATTATTAGAATATACAGTATGTGGCTGGGCGTGGTGGCTCATGCCTGTAACCCCAGCACTTTGGCAGGCCCAGGTGGGCGGATCCCGAGGTCAAGAGATTGAGACCATACTGACCAACATGGTAAAACCCCGTCTCTATTAAAAATACAAAAATTAGCCGGGTGTGGTGGCATGTGCCTGTAATCCCAGCTACCCTGGAGGCTGAGGCAAGAGAATCGCTTGAACTCAGTAGATGGGGGTTGCAGTGAGCCTAGATTGTGCCACTGCACTCCAGCCTGGCAACAGAGCGAGATTCCATCTCAAAAAAAAAAAAGAATATACATTATGTTTAATTAACTCATTCAACAAATGTTTATTGAGCACTCGGTGCCAGGGACTCTGTGAAGCCATAGGGGATGCTGTGAAGAGAGGACAAGTCCCTGCCCTGCTTTGAAGTTTAGCCCACCAGGACAAGCTGCAATCTGGAAGGTCCTTGCTAAGCAGCTACTGTTCCTGAATTTTCATCCGGTTGTGGTATTTTTTTCACAATCTTGATTAATATTCCATGTCTTCCAGCCACAATCAGAAATATATAGACCATACTATTATGTTCTTAAAGCCTTTCAACTTAAAGAGAGTAACATAAAAAACAATGACTCAACATAGTCTTTGTCTTGTGTGATACAAAGGCTCTAAGTGGGAAGTTTATGAAACCCACAGATTGAGTAATTTGTTGACAAGGAGTAAATCTATATAATTCTGTGACTTTACTAAAGCACTTGTGTAATATGTCATAATGCTTGTCTATGATAATGACAGCTCTTAATTATTGGGTCCTAATAAATGCCTAGTATTCTCCCAAACATGCTTCATTCTTTAAATTTTCTTAGCAATATAGCTATGATGGTCTCCTTTTTAAAAATGTGGAAACTGAAATTCAATGATACAGTAATTTGCCCAAGTGAGGTAGCTAGGAAGTAACAAAGTCAAAATTCAAACTAAAGTCTGACTTCATAGTCTGTGCTAATTCCATTACATTTAAGCTTTCTGATCAAGATAGCTCAAAAAGCTAAGATATTTATTAACATACTCAGATAATGAAGGTTTGCTATTTGATGTTGACATAGCATCATATATGTACATATAGTTAGTGATTCACAGTTAAAAAGATGTGTGCCTGTAAAATTGTTTTGTAACTTTAGCAGACAAACAATTTCTGTGCAAATCTGTCATCTAAAATAGTTTACTAATTTACCATAACTAAATTTGAGGATAAGGATACGGCTTTCCAATTTCCAGCCTGGCAGTTGATAGTAAATCACGTAATGCTAGGTTGAAGCAAGATCAGAGCATAACTTTTATTATTTGCTTATTATTACTATTATTTAGTGTGTGCTAACAGTGTGTGCTAATACCAGTGTCCCACATAAATTAAAACCAATTAGAAAATGTTAAAGACCAAAAGCTGGGCCAGGAGCGGTGGCTCACACCTGTAATCCCAGCACTTTGGAAGGCTGAGGTGGGCGGATCACAAGGTTAGGAGATCGAGACCATCCTGGCCAACATGGTGAAACCCTGTCTCTACTAAAAATACAAAAATTAGCCTGGCGTGGTGGCACACGCCTGTAATCCCAGCTCCTCGGGAGG
Organism: Hylobates moloch; assembly: GCF_009828535.3. Lineage (NCBI taxonomy): Eukaryota > Metazoa > Chordata > Mammalia > Primates > Hylobatidae > Hylobates > Hylobates moloch. The sequence continues at coordinate 1,669,894 of NW_026652298.1, forward strand.
TTGAGGCAGGAGAATTGCTTGAACCCGGGAGTCAGAGGTTGCAGTGAGCCAAGATGGCCACTGCACTCCAGCCTGGTGACAGAGCAAGACTCTGTCTCAAAAAACAAACAAACAAATAACAACAACAAAAAAACCTTCAAATATCTCACACATTTTACTTTTGTTTTCAAAAATAAAGGTAAAATATCCCATATTTTTAGTTGGCCAGTGCTGTCATCTTTTAAAATCCTGAATATTTATAAAAGATTACACTGCCCAGGCCGGGCGCAGTGGCTCACGCTTGTAATCCCAGCACTTTGGGAGGCCGAGGCAGGCGGATCACGAGGTCAGGAGATCGAGACCACGGTGAAACCCCGTCTCTACTAAAAATACAAAAAAAAAAATTAGCCGGGCGTTGTGGCGGGCGCCTGTAGTCCCAGCTACTCGGGAGGCTGAGGCGGGAGAATGGCGTGAACCTGGGAGGCGGAGCTTGCAGTGAGCCGAGATCGCGCCACTGCACTTCAGCCTGGGTGACAGAGCGAGACTCCGTCTCAAAAGAAAAAAAAAAAAAAAAAAGATTACACTGCCCAGGCATAGTGGTGCATGCCCACCACCTTGGAAGGTCAAGGCGGGAGAATTGCTTAAGGCCGGGAGTTTGTAACCAGTCTGGGCAACATGGCAAGATCCCATCCCTAACAAAACAAACAAAAAAATTAACTGGGTAAGGTGGTGCCTACTGGTAGTCCTAGTTACTTAGAAGGCATGAGGATCATTTGAGCCCAGGAGTTTGAGGAAACCGTGAGCTATGATCGTGCCACTGCATTCCAGCCTGGGAAAGAGAGTAAGACAAACTTGTTTCAACAAAATGAAAAATATAGCCCGGGCACGGTGGCTCATGTCTGTAATCCCAGCACTTAGGGAGGCTGAGGTGGGTAGATCACCTGAAGTCAGGAGTTTGAGAACAGCCTGACCAACATGGTGAAACCCCGTCTCTACTAAAAATACAAAAATTAGCTGGGCATGGTGGCGTGCACCTGTAATCTCGGCAACTCAGGAAGCTGAGGCAGGAGAATCACTTGAACCCAGGAGGCAGAGATTGCAGTGAGCTGAGATCATGCCACTGCACTCCAGCCTGGGCAATAGAGTGAGAAAAAAGTAGATAGATAGATAGATAGATAGATAGATAGATAGATAGATAGATAGTCTTTGATCTTTGAGTAAAAACTTTCCTATTACTAGCCTAAAGGAATAAGATTAAATTATAATTAATTTTTAATATTTTTATGTCAACTGCAATGGTTATCTTATTGAATCAACTCACAAAGTTATTAATCAAAATAAAAAATGTTATTACAGAAGACATTTTATGAGACAGTTGATCCATAAGGAAGATCATCTGTGGTACCTTCAGCCCTTGAAGTACTAACGATAAAATTTTGAACAGTGTTAATGCTGCAATCTGCTTTGAAATGGGGGTCCAGCAATACTCATGCCACAAAAGTTAATTTGTATCCAAGTCTTTAAGAACGTATTCAACCCATAATTTAAAAGTCTCTATATTAATGCCAGTATATTCCTTAGATTTGTTAACATAATTCATTAGTTGAGTTTCTTCAACATTGTTCTAATTATAGGTAATATAGCAAAATGTATAAACTGCCTCTTTATGTTTCAAATTCAATATGAAATTTGGGTACAATTGCATGTTTAGCATTTTCTTTACCTGTTTTTTAAAATTGCATTTAAGGATGTGACTTTGATCCTAGTTTTCTTATAAAGATTTAAATGCCCTAGATTTTAGCAGTGGGATTTAATTTAATAAATGCTGGATCTCTGTGTTTGAAGACAAAAACAAATTCTCTCTTTGCTTTATTCGGTTTGAAAAGATAGATTTTAGTAATTTGTTGTAATGTGTACGAAATATATTTCAGAATGTAGATCAAGCTTCCTAATGTTTTTAAAATACAATTTTTAAGTAATACAGTTTCAAATTCATTTTGTCAGTACCAAATTCATTTCTCAGTACCAGTACTTACTGGTGTACTATCTATCTAAAAGAAACTATGTGTGGAGAACAACAATACTGCATTCAGGTGGTTTGTATCAATAGTAGCCCAGTCTAAAGATGGAGCAGCGAGGAGGGACCACTCTAAAAGGTGGTGGTCAGGGAAGGCCTTCTGAAGAGGTGACACAGGAGTAACACCTGGCAGAAGCTAAGAGAGCAAACCACAGGTGGGAAGTAAGTTCTAATACAATCAATTGTTTCAACAATTCGAACCTTTGATACACAGGAGATTGTCAAAAGCAAAACACATGTTGTTTTTTCTTTAAAGGAATTACATATTTTCCTACTTTTTGTACTTTTACAAACATTTTCACGTGCATACTTTCTCTATTAAACACGTTTTAGCAGTAATTGCCATACATGTAATATATATAAAATGTTTACTAAAAATAAAGTGAATAGAATTCCATTTATAAAACAAATAAAATAATTGGAATATTTATTTTCAAATAGTTTGCTGGCAAAAAATGTTTATATTGACTATTATTTATTCTTGAAATATTTAACGTATAGTACCGCATACATGTTTATATAATGCTCCTAATATATATGAGGAAAATGTAGGGATACAGAATGTCTTTTTCATGACATCAACCTAGAGGTACAGACTATATAATTATTCAGACCTAGAACAGCATGTAAACATTTGTATATTTGTTCAACCTCAGAAATCTAGGCTTATGTGTCTGATGATTTAAGACTTCTTTTTAACCTCTGACTCTTAATAGCATCTGAAAGTACTCTGTAAGGCAAGAATCTACTATAAAATAGGATTACATGGGGCTTTCAAACAGCAAATGAAAGAAAGAAATGAGTGGTAAGATGCAAGGAAGATCAAATACTGTTTTCATTCTAAATTTTAGTCTCCGGTTGAACGTGTCTTTCCTGCTATTTGGTAATTCTAAACATCTAGAAATTCTGTTCAGTAAATGTTTGAATAAAAACCAAAGTGAATATCTGTATAATTTTATGTTCTTTGAGGAGGCTTTCAATGCATTCTCAAAGAAAACCTGAATTTCTAAGAATTGATACAATTAGTGAAAATAGGAATTTGAAACATAGGAAGTCAAAACTATTATATTGCTATTTGTTTATGTTGTTTAGTTTTGACTTGATATCTTTTCCAAAGGCATGGCTAGATGAAATGAGAATCTGACCAGACTCCACATGCTCACACTTCCTCTTTGTCTCGTGTTGGAGTAGGGCAAACTGAGCCTTTCTTCTGACAAATCACTCACTTGGTTTGCAAAATAAGCTAAAAAAGATGTTCAACAAGTATGGTAAGGTTATCATATTAAATATTAAGGTCACCATATTAAAACGTTAGTTCGAACATCTTTTAACTAAGATTTCAGAAATCATAAGTGTATTACCAAAAAATTCAGCCATGATTCTCAGTCTATAATATGGAAGACTTTTGACAGATGGCTTTTATGAACACTTTGAAATTCTTAAATACATAGACCTAAGGAAATCAAGGAATGCCTTTTTTAGCTTACTGCAAACTTTCTAACAACACAAAAACAAACGTACATGGAAATACCATGAAAGGAGTAAAGCCCTCATTACCGCTGAGCTCCAGGTAATCTCACTATTCTTGTTTCATGCTTTCTGGCAACATGGTGAGGGAAGAGTCAGTATTCTCTTTTTATAGATGAGAAAACTGACAGGGAAAAGTTAGTTACTTGCTGCATTAGTTTTCTAGGGCTGCTGTAACAAAGCACTACAAACAGGGTGGATTAAAAAACATAAATTTACTGTCTCACAGTTCTGAAGGCTGGAAGTCCAAAATCAAGGTGTCTTAGTTCATGCTGCTATAACAAAGTGCCATAGAGCAGATGGCTTTTCAGCAATAGGATTGATTTATCCCCATTCTGCAAGCTGAAAATCTGATGTGAAGGTGCCAGCATGATTGGGTTTTGGTGAGACCACACTTCCAGGTTGCAAACTGCTGACTTCTTATATCCTCCCAGGGCCCAAAAGAGCTAGCTCTCTGTCTTCTTTTAATAAGACATTAAATCTTTTAATGAGACACCTCATTACCTAATTACCTCCCAAAAGTCCCACTTCCCCAAATACTGTCTAATTTGTGGTTATATTTCAACATTTGAAGTTTGGAAGAACACAGACATTCAGTCTATAATGCAAGGTATCTGCAGGATTGGCTCCTTCCAAGGGCTGTGAGGAAGATGTGTTCCAGGCCTTCTCCTTGGCTTGTAAATAGCCATCTCTTCCCTGGGTCCTCATATCTCCCCTCTGTTCATGTTTGTGTCCAAATTTCCTCTTCTTATAAAGACATCAGTCATATTAGACACCCAAATGACCTCATTTTAATTTGATTATCCCTGTGGAGACCCTATCTTCAAATAAGGTCACATTCTGAGATACTAGAAGTTAGAAGGTCAACATAGGAATGGGGGATGGGGGCCACAATTCAGCCCATAAGGCTTCCCAGAGTTGCTTTAGTAATGGGCAGAGAAGTTGGAAGTTCAAATACAGGTATGACTAATTCCAAAGTCTATGGCCTTCACACAACAGGGCACTTCTTCTTATGTGAAGTATGATACATGCAGTAGATAGTTATGCATTCGGTAGATAATTATTTGATAGATAAATAATAGTCATTTATTAGTCCTAGAGCCAGGGAGCTTATTTCTCTGCCAAGGAAGGCAGTTGCATAAGTGACCTGTGATATGACTTAAGAGGACATGGAATGCCAATTTCTTAGATAGGTCAGCCCAAATGCTACCTTCACTTGTATGGACTTTCCTAAATCCTTTATTATAACGAATAAATATTTTTGTGTTTTATTCAACTTATAGGATGAATAATACTTCCTGTCTGACTATACCAACAAATTATGAGCTTTTGGAAGGCTTGTGTTCCCATAAAACTGAAAGAAAATGAAAACCCAAGAGAATGAAAAATGAAATCTAAGGAAATGTACATTAAATCCACCATAGGTTACCATGACTCAACTACTGGGATGATTAAGATTTTAAAATACTGACAATCCCAACTGAAAGTCTCACACATTGCAGATGAGAATGAGAAATTTTGTAGCCACTCTGGGAAATAGTTTGGCTGTTTCTGGTAACATTAAATATACACTTACCATATGAGCTAGAACTCCAACTCCTGCGTATTTACCTCAGAAGAAACAACACTCATGTTCACACAAATATCTGTACAAAAATGTTCACAGTAGTTTTATCTATAATAATAAAAAACTGGAAACAACCCAAATGTTCTTCAATAGGTGAATGAATAAGCAAACTATGATTCTTCCATACAATGTAATAATACTCCTTAGTTTTTAAAAGAGAACTACTGTCACCCTTGTAATCCCAGTGCTTTGGGAGGCTGAGGCAGGTGGATCACGAGGTCAGGAGTTTGAGACCAGCCTGGCCAAGATGGTGAAACCCCATCTCTACTAAAAACAAATAAATAAATAAATAAAATAAAATTAGCCAGGCATGGTGGTGGGTGCCTGTAATCCCAGCTACTCAGGAGGCTGAGGCAGGAGAATTGCCTGAAACCAGGAGGCAGAGGTTCGAGTGAGCGGAGATTGCGCCACTGCACTCCAGCCTGTGAGTGAGACTCCGTTTCAAAAAAAAAAAAAAAAAAGAACTACTGATACATGCAACAGTTTGAACAAATCTGAGTAAAATAAGCTAATAACAAAAGTTTATACAGTTGACCCTTGAACAATGTGCCAACCCTCCACAAAGTCAAAAATCAGTGGATAACTTTGGACTTCCCCAAAACTTAACTTCTAATACTCTACTGTTGACTGGAAGCTTTGCCTATAACATAAATAGCCAATTAACACATATTTTATATGTTATCGATATTATGTACTGTATTTTCATAACAAAGTAAGCTAAAGAAAGAAATGTTACTAAGAAAATCATAAGGAAGAGAAAATATATTTACTATTAACATTAAGTGGAAGTGGATCCTCATAAACGTCTTCATTTTTGTCAATTTCATGTTGCGTAGACTGAGAAAGAGGAGGAAGAGTAGGGATTGGTCTTGCTGTCTCAGGAGTGGCAGAGGTGGAAGAGGTGGAGAAGGTGGAAGGGGAAGTGAATGAGGCCAGCACACGTGGTGTGTAACCAAAATACAGGTTCAGTAGGTCACTGCTTGCAGAATCCAATTAACAAGAGCAAGGTCTGGTATAAAGAATGTGTTATTTTATTCCAAAGCTGGCTTAGGGCGAGTGAGACGGGAGAGTTCCCTTGACCCCTTCACGGGGCTTGCGACAGGCATGTGTGCTTAAAACTGTGGGTGGGGGAACACACAGGTGAGTGGGTACAGGAGCTGCAGCAAGTGCCTACAGGTGCCAGCAGGAATGAACCCTGTACCAGCTTGCAGCAGTGTCTAGGGGTTGCCCATGACCTCTGGAGCCCCAGAGGGTGTGTGTTACAATGTTGTTTTTAGCTTTGCTGCCCGTGGATGGCTTAAGTGTTACAGAGCTCAGAGAAGAGTCAGTGTGACAGCCTTTTTTGGGTTCCCGCACCCAGTGCGTCCCGAATTCTTGTCTGGTGACCAGGAAGAATCAGGTCACATGAACAGATGGAAGGGTGGTGTATGCAGAGGATTTTATTGGGTGATGGAAGTGACTTTTACTGAGATGGGGAACTGGAAAGAGGATGGAGTGGGAAGATAATCTTCCCGTGGAGTTTGGCTGTCCCTGGCTGACCTCCTCTCTGACCATCCCGGGCCAAACTCCTCTTGATGTTCAGATGCTTCTCTTCTCTCCTTCTCTGCTGTGCTGAGAAGGGTACAGGGTGAGGGTCATGGCACAGCAAAAGGCGACATTTGGGTGGGAAAACAGGCGTGTGAAGTTCTCATTTAGGGTTGTGGGCCCAGGCTTGAGGGTGGAACAGTGCCAGGGACCCTGCCCTTTTTTACCCAGTATTTCTCTGCCTCCTGTCCATGTTAAAAGGAGTAAAGGCTTCTAGACCTAAGGGTACCACTTCACTTTTGGAGAAGAAAGCAGGTGCTTTTAAAGGTAAGGGTGGGGGGTGGCTGGCATGAATGGCCTGCAAGGGAAGAAATGAGCAGGTGGGGTCCACCCACTTGCTTCAGTGCCCTGTAAAAGTGTCAGTGAAGGGGAGTAAAAAGGTTATAATTGCCTTTCTAAAGGGCTAAGTAGGAAGTGGGCAGCAGGGGAAAACAGAAAACTAAAGAGAAAATAATAATAATAGTAACATTCTCTTTTTCTTAGGGGTACTCTGTTACAGATGTAATTTTATTTAAAAAGATATGCATAAAAGTAGACCCACACATTTCAAACCCTTGTTGTTTGAGTCAATGGTATACATATGATTACATGTATATGATATACTTTAAAGGGAAAACAACATTGATAGATAACAGATTAACAGTTTCCAGGCTTTATGTGTGGAGGTAGAGTGTGACTACAAAGGAAGAGAATAAAGGAGTTTTTTGGATGATGGAATTTTTCTGTATTTTAATTGTAGGGTTAGTTACATGAATCTATATATGTGTTAAAATTCATAAAGTTGTATACCAAAATAAAGTCAATTTTAATTATACAGTAATTCTTAAAATAAAATTAAAATGTCTCTCCTCTTTCAACATTGAGGTATTAAAAATACTAATTAAATCATATTCCCTTATCTTCATTATAAGCCTGAGGATTTTATATTTCCTACATGTGCTTGGTATTTGCCTTTTTATAAAATGAGTATATTATATCTATATGAGATCACTAATAAAATGAAGAGATATGATTAAATTTGCAAAATATGCATTATAATTTAAAAATGGATTCTTCTTTTTTTTTTGAGATGGATTTTCACTCTTGTTGCCCAGGCTGGAGTACAGTGGAGCAATCTCAGCTCACTGCAACCTCTGCCTCTTGGGTTCAAGTGATTCTCCTGCCTCAGCCTCCTGAGTAGCTGGGATTACAGGTGCGCGCCACCACACCTGGCTAATTTTTTATTTTTTTAGTAGAGATGGGTTTTCACCATGTTGGCCAGGCTGGACTCAAACTCCTGACCTCAGATGATCTGCCCACCTCGGCCTCCCAAAGTGCTGGGATTACAGGTGTGAGCCACCATGCCAGGCATAAAAATTCATTTTTTTAGAAAAATTGTATTTTGTGAATTGTTTTCTCAGGCATTGACAAGGTTCTTAGAATGGTACATTCTTAGTCTTTGTGTAGAATAGCATCTTATAGTTCATTTCATTCTCCAGTTGTATTACCTGGAGAAACACAAATACTCAGAGAAACACAGCGTTCTTATAGTTTTAAGGATTTATGCTTGGGAGTGCTCAATAAATAGTTCTTCAATGAATGATTATGAATGAAGATGTCCAGGATATTGTACACTGATGTGTGGAGTATAAGCCATCAAAATTTTCCTAATTTTTGTTTATGGTGGAACAATTACTCTCACTATTTAATGAAAAAAATAGATCCATTAAATTCTTTTTATCTGCCAAAGCATTATTAATCTTCAAAAGTTTACAATCTAGTGCAATGCATGTTTGTGTGTGCATGTTTGTTGAATCATAATTCCACCAATATGATACATGCATTCTAAAACCCAGGGGTGTAGCAGTCATTGTAGAAACACAGAATAAAAATATCCTTGACCTTCTCAGATAATATTAATTAGTAAAGGCTTCCTATAGGCAATTGCATTTGAACTGAAACATAATGGATGAACATAAAGCTGATATTCAGGTGACAGTCAATAAGGAAAAACCATTTCAGGCTATGTATGCAATAGCAAATGCAAAGGCAAAACAGTTGAATGAGGAAGAAAGAAGTAAATACACTGGAGAATTGCATGTTTGTTTTGGGGTGAGAGATGACCTAAGAAGGCATTGTGGGAGGTAAAATTTAAAACATTGGCAGAGTCAGATCATGAAAGTCATGTTGTGTCATCCTAAGAGGTTTGGATTTTATTGTGTAGGAGACACCATGTCATTAAAGGATTTTAAAAGGGAAATGATATGATCAAATTAGGGATTTATAAGGCATGTGTTTCAAGCAACGTGAAGATGATTTGGAGGTTAAAAAAAAAGACTATTTAACTGCCTGGCAAGAAATCGGAAGGCCCTCATCTCAGGTTTTAGAAGCGGGCCAGTGTGGAGGAGAAAGATTACAGAAATAACTAGGTGGCCAAATCCACAGGGCTTGCAAAATCTGGAGTATGTGAATGGACTGAAAATAACAGTTGAGTCAACTAGAAGTATTCGGCCCATGTAAATTGCTTATTCAATTTGGATGGCATCTAAAAATTGGAATTGTTGATTCTATGGTGAAAAGAATAATTATTCACCCAAGCCCTAAGGTACTCTTTAAGTCTTTAGCTAATACATTTGTACAATTTTCTAAATTATCTGAAAGAGGCCATACACTATGCCAAACTTAGCATACTGCATAGCCAACTTTTCACCTAGCCAAGATAGTTTTCTCCTGCAACAGTTTTTAAATGGCAAACCAAATGTGAATTATGGACAATTTGTTTCACCACATTCAGGCGACCTCATTTACAGTAGCAACATTGGTGGAAAATATTTAATTGCTTATTTTCAATCTAGTTGAAACTACCTAGTATAACTTTAAAAAGAAAGAAAGAGTCAAAGCAAGGCGTGGAATTTTTAAGTACAGCTTTTGTAGTAACATTTTGAGCAATTTCTAGCCGGTGAAAAATGCTGATTGGTTGCCTAGAGGGTTATGCTAAGGAAAACAAGACAGAAATCTAAGCTGTAGAATTCACGAAAACCTTTATCATGGCAAACAATAGTGAAACCCAGCATTGCCTGGAAGGGGAAATTTGAGTCTGCAATCTGTTAGACTTTATGCACTGATAAGTGATAAGATTCTGTGCTGCATTTGAAAAGAATACACTAAACACAATTCTAGACAGACCTGCCTCAGGCTTAACATGACACTTAAGTGCTCTGTAAGCAAAAAAGAAAAAGCACTTCTAGACATTATAAACTGCTTTTATTTTCCAGCATTAAAGCTAAATGTCAAGTAATATCTATTAACAGGAAATAAGTCCTCTTTAGTGTGTTTCACCCAGTCTGTATTTGATATGAACAGAGAAAATGATTATTGCTTGAAGTAGAAATATATGTAAATATTTTAAAATACTATCACAGAAGCCCTTTAGTTTTTTCATGTTACCACTCCCCCCAACAAACAAACGAACTAAACTAAATGCCATTAGAATAGAATAAGTAAATATTTGTTGGTAAATCTGAGTTGAAATTCATTTTCCACAATGAAAAAACAATAACTAATAATTATGTAATCATTAACAGTAATAATCGTATTTCTTTCATATATAGGTTTCCTGTAGGAATTCTCAAACAGAAAGGGAGAGAAACAACAGTATCTTTTATTATGTTGGGCCACAAATTTGATGACCTAAAACAAAAATTATTTGGATTTCCGAATATAAAATATTCTACCAATGCCTTGAAACTGTTACCAGAGATCCGAGTTATCCCAAGTTACCAGCGGTGTATCCATACGCGTCCCTCCCAACTTCAGTCCTTGCGTCCTCAGAAGAAAGAACTTGACTGAGGGCATAAAGCAAAGAGAGGCAAGTTCCAGAGCAGGAGTGGAAGTTCATTTAAAAAGGCTTTAGAACAGGAGGGAAAGGAAAATTCGCTTAAAAGAGACCCAAGCAGACGCCTGTAGGTCCAAGAGAGAAAAAAAGGACAAAGGATAACAGAAAAAAACAAAAAAACAAAAAAGAGCCTTTAACCTTGATCCTAGGACTTAAGCTTGCCTGTTTCCCATGATTCTTTCCTTAGAGTGAGCTTCCCGCATGCGCAGAGCCCTCCTTACCCTTGGAAAGTGAGCAAACACAGTGTCTTCACGGAGTGATACACACGCCCATCTGAGGCTTTCTTCCTTCTTCCAGTGGAGTGTACCTGCAATATCATACTTCACCGTTTTTGTCTCTTAACAAGCATGCCCAGAAGCTGTTTCTCCCTAAGATCTGCATTCAGTTAACACGTTTAATGTTAACAGGTGTGGACCATCAGGAGATTTCTCCCTGGTAGGCGAATTATCATTTTTAAGAGAGGCAAAGAAATAATTGTGGAATCATCACCTGACATTTCTAGTGGGTCGGGGGAGAGCCCTCTCCTGCCCCACTCATGCCTAACTGCCTGTTACAAAACTAGGGCGCTCTGTGAAAATGTACATGGCACTTACTTAAAAATTACACTTATAATCTTAGCACTTTGGGAGGCCGAGGCAGGAGGATCACTGGTGCCCAGGAGTTTGAGACTAGCCTGGGTAACATGGTGAGACCTCATTCTACAAAAAATAAAAAAATTAACTGCATGTGGTGGTGTGCATCTGTGGTCCCGGCTGCTGGGGAGGCTGAGGTAGGATTGCTTGAGCCCCAGACGTTGAGGCTGCAGTGAGGTGGGATCATGCTACTGCACTCCAGCCTGGGTTACAGAGCAATACGCTATCTCTAAAGAAATTAAATAAATAAAAAATACAAATTACAAAGAAGAAAATAGAGTGATTTATGGACATTTACTAAAGTATTATTTACTATTAGAGCATATGAATTTCCATATAGTGTACTATAATATGAAAGTCATAGGGCATTTGTCTTAAAATTATGGAGTGATTTTAGGTTGGAGAATAAAATTAATTTCTACAGTTTGATACTGGAGCACATTGTCTTCCCTTCTAATAATCCTACATATGTGGTATTATCCATATAATTTACAATTAAATGTATATAATGGAAGTAATATGAGTTTATCAGTTACATGGTTTGAGTTTTAAAAACACAGAAGTATAGTTTTTCTCTTATCTTGAATTATGTAAGCTTTAACACATTTTCTCTTTCGTACTAGCTTTAAAGGTACATTTTCTAATTATTAACAAATTTGTATTTTGTTATTTGACATTTTCAGATGTAAGATTTAGAAACCTGTTAACAAAATCTTTACTTTTAATATATTAAAAATTATTAAAGTTGTCTTTCCTTATCCACGTTTTCACTATGCAGAGTTTTACTTTCCATAGTATCAGTTACCCATAGTCAACCGTAGTCCAAGCACAGTAAATGGAAAATTTCAGAAATAATTCATAAGTTTTAAATTGCCCACCATTCTGTGTACGTGATGAAAATCTCATGCTGTCCTCCTGCTCTGTCCTGCCAGGGATGTGACTCTTCCCTTTGTCCAGTGTATCCACACTGTCTATGCTCTTTACCTGGTATTCACTTAGTAGCCTTCTCAGTTATTAGTTTGACTGTCACTGTTTTGCAGTACTCGTGTTCAAGTAACCCTTATTGTACTCGCCACAAAGCACAAGAACAATGACAGATACCATGCGAAGTGATGGAGATGCAAAAATGAAAAAGTCTTCATTGTAAAAAGCCATAGTGAATCTATTTAAAAAAAATGCATATAAAAAATTACTGGAATATGGAAAGTGCCCATAAAGAGAAGAAAGTATCAAGGATTGAGCAAACATTTGTCACTGTCACGTATAGGAAGGACTATTCAGGATGTAAGCACCTGAAAGAGAAATTAACAAATAAGAATAGAGTTAAAAGAAAAATATAAGTGAAATGGGCCAGTGATAGAGCAAGAGGGTCTTTCCCAACAAAAGCCAAAATGTATGAAATTATTTGACCTTTTGAGGAAATTTCTTCAATGCGGTAGTGCAATATTTGATAAGATGGTGTTGAGAAGAAACATAGGGCCAAATCTGCCATGTTAAGAATTTGAATTTTCTTTTCCTTGAAGGTGATGGAGAGTCAGTTATGAGTTTAGCCATAGTCAAATTTTCACATAGAAAAAAAAAAAAAAAAAGACTGAAGGTGGTTTGGACAATGAAAGACAAAAGCTAAGGACATAAACTGCAGAAAAAGCCAGGGGCCTATATTTATGTAAGGGACAGCAAAGATACTTTTAAAGACTGTGAAGTGAATTCAATTAGGAGAGAAAAGGTGTTTCATTTCAATTTGCCAATATCAATATTTAAAATCTTTATTCTTTCTTCCACTCATGTCTTCACAATTAGAAGAATCAAAATGACACTAATGTTTAAAACAGCCTCTGATTTTCTTCAGTTTAAGCAGTAAAAATATAAGTACCTGCATTTGGTCTAATTTTCTTAATTAGCTAGTTAACTGTACCTTAATTTAAAAAGTTTCTAATTATAAAAGAAACTTAGTTTTCTAGGAAATATTTGAATATCAATTAAAGGAAGTCATATAAAAAATAAAAATTTTCTGTATCTAATCATAGATAACTGATATGGTTTGGCTCTGTGTCCACACCCAGTTCTTACCTTGAATTGTAATGATCACCACATGCGGGAGGGACCAGGTGGGAGGTAATTGAATCATGGGGCAAGTTTTTCCTGTGCCGTTCTCGTGAAACTAAATAAGCCTCAGGAGAGCTGATGGTTTCATAAAGAGGAGGTTCCCTGCACTCGCTGTGTTGCCTGCTGCCCTGTAAGACGTCTCTTTGCTCTTGGTTTGTCTTCGGCCATGACTGTGAGGCCTCCCCAGCCATGTGGAACTGTGAGTCCATTAAACTTCTTTCCTTTATAAATTACCCAGGTTTGGGTATATCTTTATTAGCAGCATGAGAATGGACTAATAAAATAACTAACCACTATTTCCAATTTGGTATATTTCCACATATATTTGGTTTACAAATGCATAGGACATTGTGTTCCTGGGCGTTAAAGCATTTAAACAACCAATTTCTAGTTGTGCACTAAACTCATTTTGATATTTTGAAAATTTTCATAGTAATATGGGGGGCATACTTGTATAAAAATCACTGGAAACATCTATGATAATTTCTTTGTGATAAATTCTACAACAGGTAAAGGCATTTTCAAGACTCTTGAAGCTGCCCTAAGGAAAGCCTGTACCCATTGCATTGCTCATTTTTGTCATTAATGCTGGGTATTATGTTTTACATATTTTAAAATATAATAGGAAATAACCATTATGTTTTTATTGTTTAAATTTATATTCCTTTAATTACTAAGAGTGAAAATGTTTTTCCATAGAATTTGAAGAGACAGAAATTATTTATCTTTTTGAAACTTCAATATACAAAATATGATTATTCTTTCCACTTACACAAAACATCCAAATAAAAAACTGCCAATAAAAGTACAAAACTATAAGGCAAAATATTTTTCTTCTTCTTTGTATTAAAATTCAAACAAAAATTAGCTTTAGAAATTTTTTTTTAACTAAAGAATTAAAATTATGAGATAACTTAACCAGGTTTAGTCACCATTTTTTAGGCCAAAAAGAGATTCGTTGGGAATACAAGGAAATTAATGAGACAGTTTCAGATTTTCTTGCTATTTTATTAATAAACAAGAATATGGGGCAATTTCTGTAGTACATACTTTTAAGAAATAACCACAAATTGCTATCTACTATATATAAGTCTAAAATTAAGATTGTGACTCCCCAGCTTTAAAAAAAAAAATACAGAAGGAATTAGGCTGTACACAATTAAGGACCCATGACACCAGGTGTCAAGACAAACTTTCATGATGCAGACCACACACAGCCGCCTTGAGTTATTCAAAAATATGATTTCAATTTTACAAATTGTGTTTAGATATTGGCCTGATTGTTTGTACTTGGTCAATGAGGTTCTGAGAAATTGATAACATGTAAGTTCCAAAAACAGAGGACGTAAAGATAGGAAAAGTTAAGTGGTGAGGGAACTTGTTGACAAAATGACAGTGTCATTATACCTACTATTTGAAGATTTCCAAAGGCCTAGAGATGTTAGATAATTTTAAAATGTTGAATGTAGCATTTATTTAAAAAAAATAAGAATGTATCAGAAAATTACAGTACACTTAGAGTTATTTTTATATCTATAAACATTCTGAAGTTGTACACTTAATTATTTTGTATTTATCAGCAGAACAAAAGAGCAGCATTTCATTCCCTTTGTGGTTCCTGCCATCAAATGTTGAATTGCTAGAATTAAAAAACTTTTGATAATTTCTGCCCCTGAATAACGCTAAATTCAAATAGACTATCTTTCATTTAATAACTATTCAGGTAGTATTTGTTGAATTTAGAGGCTTATTATTTTGTACTGAAAGTCTAAGCATGCATTTTCTGCTGTGCAACAAGGGAAATTCAGGACTGATTTGGTAACATTCTTCTAACATTTATATTCACTCCTAGGTTATCCCATTAATATTGCAGAGATTATATTATTGTTCTATTAAATTTTTATATAAAATATAACTTAAAAAATCAAATAAGAACTTACCATCTGTATATTAACTTTAATAGAAATATAATTGAAGAAAAAATAAATTACATTTGTAATTCACTAGCAAACTTTATAAAATGCTTATTTTAATGCAACTTTAATGTAGTTTTTAGCCTCAAAAAAAAAAAGGCAAGTAGAAGCTTGAGAGAATTTCAAAGCTGTCTTGGTTATCAGCTTATCCTTGTAAGCTTCTGCTTATCTTATCAAGTAAGGCATCACTTTTGCTTCCTTCTGCTAACAAGGTCTGGAGCAGAGCTTTCCTCTAGCAATTTAGTAATTCCTTTTGCAGACAGAAGTGTTCAGTCTGTTGGCTCTCCCCTCACTTATCTCTCTATTTAGTTGTAGTTTTTTTCCCCAGGGCAGCAAGAGATCCAAATTCATTTCTTCCCTGGATTTTTAAGATTCTAAAGGTCCAAAAAAGTATATTTTTCCCCAAAACATTGATCTAAGTAAATTTTGGTTTTCTCAATGTCTGTGCTGGAATATAGATTCCGGGGTAAGTCATAAAACATGCTTGAATCATTCCTGAATTCACTTTTATACAAAGCAATGGGTAAATTACTTAGGTCTCAGTACCTCAGTTCCCTTTTTGTAACCTTGTGATGTGAGTAATTCACAGTGTAGTTGCAAAGATAAATGAGTTAATATAAACACCATAGTTGCATGTTTATTACCACTACTATTAATATTACTCTTAATAGTGATAATCTCTTTACAGTATTTGGCATAATAATTATTATTGTTATATTAAAGAGTAACTATCTCAATTTGCAAATGGCAGCTTTGGAAGACAAATTTCCAGTTCAATATTAGTTCAGTAAATATGAGGGGCAGTCAGGTATAAACAGATTATGGCTTCATCACGATAAAGTGAAATTAGAACAGTTGAAGACGATGGAAGTGAAAGAAGGAGGAGGCATTAACGGATTATATTTGGAAGCAATGGGAAAAAAAAATCAGCATACAAAAAGGAAGCCAAAGTGCAGTGGACTGGCAGTGTAGGCATCATGGTTTGAAAGGTGAAATTAAGGCTGGGGTATAAAACGAAGAACATAATGTGTACGGACTATGAGGTAATCTTCTTAATGAACAGACAACTTGTCAAACCCTTCCTGGAATTCTGCAGCATGGCAAAGACTCCTAATCTTAAGAGGAATGTGAAAACTTGAAGAGGGTTCAGAGGACAGCCACAAAGATAATGAATTGGTTGTAAAGTAAGACCTACAAGAAAAGGTGAAAAGATCTGGAATTATTCAATTTGGAGGCAAGAATTTAGAGGTTATTTAAATCTTCCAGTTAAAAATATACGATCTCATCTCATGCTTCTTCGTGAATTAAAAGAAGGAAATAAATTTAAATCTCAGGATAGAGAATTTATGGAATTTAAACAATAATTTAACAAGCAGGTTTGTTACACATCATTAAAGTCTCCTGAGTGGTCTACAAAATGCATGTGCTCCTTGAAGTTGTGTAATTTATTTACGTATTTATTTTAGTTAGCTGCAAAGGTGCAGTCTTTGATGAAGAAGAGAAATGGCTCTGATGACCTAGAAGGGGTCTTTCTAGCCTTAAATTTCACTGAAATCCAGAGTTAAGTATTAATAGTCTACTAAATCATTGCCACATTTCTAGCCTTACCTCTAACTCATTTGTCTTAGGACTGTAGGATTGAAATGGAAGTTCAGGTGATTTGGACCAAGGTGAGTCTGGAAGAAGGGGCCAGGGTTGGGGAGTGGAGAGGAGGAGGGAAGGTGGAACAGTTGAGAGAATGGCATTCCAGACAAAAAGATAGCAGTTTAAAGTCAGGGAAGTGTCAAAGAGAGTGTTAGACATTTTGGTAATGGGGCATAATTTGGGTATGATCAAGAAATATTATACCTAGAAAGGATGGTAGGAGATGGCATGCTGAAGAGCTTAGCTGACAGAAGACAATGCAAAGGTTTTTGTTTTAGAATAAAGCTCATCTTCAACTCTTAGGAATTGTGACTTGAAGAGTACTTAGGAGGGAGAGGCTCTGATGAGATTTCTGTTTCAGGAAAATCACAGTGGCAAAGACGTGAATGATGTATTATGGACAGGAGGCACTGGAGGCAGGAAGAGCAGGTCTATATTCAGCCAGTCCATTTGAGGGGTAATAGAAGTCCAAACTGAGCTCTAGTGAGCATAGGGAAGGAGAGCAAAAGGGAAGGACATCTAGAAGGTTAAGTTTGAGATAATTATTAGTTTGATGTCTCCAGCATCTAGGAGAAAAATGATAATAAAAAAGAGAATAGTGAAAAAGAGCTTTCATTGAGTCATTTTCTTATCAATGTATTCAACAAATGGATGATTATTATGGATCAGGCATTATGTTAGGTACTAAAGATACCAGGATTTTTTCAGTATGTAGACACAGGGCCTGGTTTTCTTGGGACAGTTCTGGTTGACACTGGCTATCCTCATCCACTGATGGATAAATGGCTAAACAAAATGTGATATATACGTAAAATGGCATAGTATTCAGCCTTAAAAAGGAAGGGAATTCTGACACATACTACAACATCGATGAATCTTGAGTCTTTCAGTATTTACAGATTTGACTCCTTTAGATACTTCATTTAAGTGACATCGTACAATATTTGTCTTTTTGTGATTTACTTATTTTACTTAGCATCATGTCCTCAAGATTCATCCATATTATAGTATGTGTCAGAATTTCCTGTTTTTAAGGCTGAGAAAAGTCATAACTTGAAATTCCTTTTTAATTTTTTGAGATACAAAGTAATGAATGAAAGATTATATGTATATGTTGGCATTTGTCAATTCCCCAAATTTTTCCTGCAGTGTTTGTGGTTAATAATACCCAATCTTGTAACTTTGATGTTCTAATGAGCTATAACATTCAGTGTGGTCTAAGAGTAATTTTATGTTGGTATCATTTTCTGTCATCAGGTCTCCTGGCTGCAGAGGAATTTCCTTCATGTTATGGATGAGGATACTTCAAGAAAACCAAGCCATCTGTAGTTTATACTTTGGAAAAGCCACCTGAACCTATTAATGGTAAGTGTGGATAAAACACATTAAATTTCTACAGTGTTTGGTCATATCAGTCTCTTAAACAGCAACATCAAGAAGAGGAGTTAGGTCCCCAGACTCATGGGCTATCTGGAGCTCAGTTCATGTGGATATTGTTTATGAATTCCTATTGGAGTTGACCCAGTGGCCATGAAAGCTAATAGAAAAGCCTTTGGGCCGGTCACGGTGGCTCATGCCTGTAATCCCAGCACTTTGGGAGGCTGAGGCGGGTAGATCACCTGAGGTGGGGAGTTCAAGACCAGCCTGACCAACATGGAGAAACCCCATCTTTACTAAAAATACAAAATTAGCCAGGGTGGTGGCACATGCCTGTAATCCCAGCTACTCGGGAGGCTGAGGCAGGAGAATCATTTGAACCCAGAGGTGGAGGTTGCGGTGAGCCGAGATTGCACCATTGTACTCCAGCCTGGGCAAAAAGAGCGAAACTCCATCTTAAAAAAAAAGCCTTTGGCCATGATTATAACTAAAGTTTCTCAGATAATTTTGACAGCTTCAGTTTTGATGAGTCAGTCATTCCTTCTGTTTTATCTGAGGACTGAGAATGGTAAAGGCAGTGATGCTTCTGGACTATAGAATTCCTTAATTACCCTTCCAGTGAAATGGCCACCCCTATTATTAGGCCTATAGGAGAGTCTTCCCCAAGTGTGAAATGTGAGGTCTAATATTGCTTTGCTTTAGTCAGAGCAGTTGTTTTATTATTAGGGATTCTAGGCAAAAGACAGAAGGAGCAAGGAAAGGCTTCTGGTCAACCGGAAAACGGGCAGACAATATTAAGAACGTATTCCTAACCATAAGAGGAGAAGGGCTGGAATAAGCATTATTTGTAGATTTTCATGTGAGTCTATTTTTTCTTAACTTATGTGTTTATCTCATTTTAAAATTTTCTTGGGATTGTGGGCTTGAAAGATAAAAAAATAAGCATTATGTGCAATCTCACTGAATTTTCTGCCAGCAAAACCCATTTAGGATGTTTATGAGGTTTTCCTATACACAGTGGATTAAACCATATACCAATTTTCATAGACTTTATTTCAACCTATTTGGGAAGACTATCTTATTGCCACTAGGTGGAACAAAGAATGTGATTTTTACCAAAGTTGTATTTTTCCCCCCATAACGAAGTACCTAAAACTAGCATTGAGTCAAGACTTGATGACCACAGTCAGGATTAGTTTTGGTTTTGATTTTTGAACTAGTTAGCCAATCTGGATGTTTTTTACAGGAATTTATTTGGCATTTGAATCTGCTAAAGCATTGTTCCTCACTTGATTTTGCTAAAGCATGCTTTTAGTATGTGTGTCAAACTTAGTTGTAATGTATTTCTTTATAAGAAGCAAAACACTTAGCTGGGTTTTGAAACGGTTGTCATGCTTACCTGTTGTACCAATTCCAGTGAGAACCTGTTGCTTCCAAAGGACCAAAACCATTAGAGCCCAAAAAGAGAATTGCTATTGGCATTGGCATTTTCTCTCCTATCTATAGCTTCTCACAGGGTTTAGGAACCCCAGCATCAATTAGAAATAAAACATTCTGTTTCCACCCCTATATGGTAATTTCTCCTTATTTTGTAAAAGAAAATTTGGGTCAAAGAAGCGGTATCATTTGTCAAAGGTTTTTTTTTTTTTTTTTTTCTTTTTAGATTTAGATTTTATTTTTCAAACTAAGGCAGAGGAATTGCTCTTTCAATGTCTTTTGCACTATCCATATTGACAGGTATGTACTTTGTTGTTGTTTTGTTTTGTTTTGCTTTTCAAGAGTAGTCTTAGAGATGTCCTTGTTCTTTGGTTTATCTAATGCTTAATTGGAAGGGTTATTCTTCAAGACGCTAAAGGAGTTTTTGTATATTAGAGAAGGGGAAGTCTACCATCCTACTTTTGTATTTCTTACTAAATCCTCCACCTCAGATTTAAGATAATGAACAACAAAGGTGAATAGGACAGTGGTAACATCTTCCTAATTGGAACAAGAATATTTTCTGAAAGTGTTAGTCCCTAATACCAGGTGCACACTTTTCCCCCTTGCTTATAGGCTGGATTATTGGCCAATCAGTTTTTACAGGAAATACCTTGGTGACAACTTCTAAGAGGTCTTGTTCTATTTCTATACTCTTTTCATATGCATCCTTGGCCAAATTTCAAATCATATCAAAATTTTGATACCATTTTGGTAACCAATTCACTCTCATTTTTCCAAGCAAGTTTGAGCATCCTCTGGCTCCAAGAGGATACTTCAGGACTAAATGTCTCAATGGCTGTACTAAATTCTCAGTGAAACTTTGTCTTTACTTTTGAAAGTTAGGAAAGTCTTTAACGAAATACAGCAACTTAATTTTGATTAAGACTTAAAACCATAAAGCCAGCAAAGCTGGTCATTGCCTGCAACTATGTTGTAAGACATTGTGAGTGGGTGTTGACCTGGACTGTGTGTGGGAAAGACTGGTGGAGAGAAAGGAAGAGAGTTTGGAGAAGGGTCAGAACAAGGAGAAAAAGCAAAAGGTGGTGTGTAGGCGATGGAGGTCAAAGCAATAGAAGAGGCCAGAAGAAAGGGGAAAGACCAATGACCTCCTGTATGCTCTGTTCTTGTCAAAGTGGCCTGGGCTGAGCAGCAAAAGGGTCCAGGCTCATTCAGAAACAACAATCATATTTGTACAAGACAGCAAGATAAATTTCTGAATACACCTTCTATAATTTTCTGTACTTTAAACATGGAAGTAAATACATTTTATTCATCCAACATAAAACATTGCTGGGAACAGTGGCTCACACCTGTAATCCTAGCACTTTGGGAGGTCATGGTGGGAGGATCTTTTGAGGCCAGAAGTTTGAGACCAGTCTGGGCAACAAAACAAGATCTGGTCTCTACAAAAAATAGTTAGCTTGGTGTGGTGGCACACACCTGTAGTTTCAGCTCCTTGGGAGGTTAAGGAGGATTCATTGCGTCCAAGAGTTTGTGGCTGCAGTAATCTACAATCTCACCGCTGCTTTGAAGCTTGGGTGACAGACACCCTGCCTCTTTAAAAAAAAAAAACAAAAAGTATTGTGAGCTAATTAAACTTTGCTGTCATTGGTTCACAAGTAATCTCTTTAGAGCTGCCTAAGTGAAAGTAGACAGAATTTAATCTTAGCCTTGTTTACAGTACAGTGCCAGAAAAGTATGGTAACTACTGGTGGTGCCTAATAACTGTGAGCTATTGTCTTGTATTCATTTTCAAATATGAATGACTACCAGAAAGGTAGTCTTTTGGGATATGAGACAGAAACACAGCTTAAAAAAATTTTTTTAAAGACTGTTTTTCTTCAGAAGAATATTTTAGAGTGATATTATTATATTTTATAATTTATATATGAACAATGAAAATATTAAAATTTTAATTTTGTTTTATCAGTGATGTAACCATACTACGTATTAAAACAAATGTCAATAAAATTAACAATGCACATTTTAAATTTTGACAACCTCATAAACAACTATATAATTATAACATTTAAAAACAAAATTTGATACTAATGATATTTTCAAAAAATATCCCTTTGACCATCTGAAAAAAATCTGGTCTATTATACAAAAAGATAATACAACATAATGCTCCATAAATCCATCTGTGATATTATAAAATAGATACTAGGCTTCAACACTTACCTCCTGCTTCCCTCCCACATGCAACTCTTAAAATCCTTAGAATCTCAAAAGTTATGATTGACTGATGGCTGGCAGAGGCTAGGTAGCTTCAGGATGGGGTTGGTCACCAGAAAGAC
Organism: Hylobates moloch; assembly: GCF_009828535.3. Classification (NCBI taxonomy): domain Eukaryota; kingdom Metazoa; phylum Chordata; class Mammalia; order Primates; family Hylobatidae; genus Hylobates; species Hylobates moloch. The sequence goes on from NW_026652298.1 coordinate 1,692,073, forward strand.
CAAGGCAGGTGGGACTTTCAGCCCCACCCCTCAAGCTCCCAGGAGGGCAGAGAGGTTGAAGGTTAGAGTGATCACCAATGGCCAGTAGTTTAGTCAATTATGCCTATGTAATGAGACCTCCATAAAAGCCCAAAAGGACAGGGTTCAGAGAGCTTCTTGAGAGCTGAACACATGGAGGCTGACAGGACAGTGAACTAGAACCCAATCACACTTCACATCGACAGAAGCCCCTGAGCTCAGCGTGAGTTCTGGCTGTTTTTCTATATCCTTTAAAATATCCCTTGGAATAAATTAGTAAACATGTTTCTCTGAGTTCTGTGAACCACTCTAGCAAATTAATCAAACTCCAATGAGAAGGTTAAAGGAATCTGAACTTGAAATTGATTGATCAAATGTTCCAGAGGCTCAGACATGTGACTGGTGGGAAAGAGGGGGCCTTCTTGTGAGACTGAGCCTTCAATGTGTAGTTTGTGAGCCTATCTCCTGGTAGACAGCATCAGAATTGTATTGAGTTGAAGGACACTGGTGTCTGCTGCAGAATTCAATGATTACTCCCTGTGCAGGCAGAAACCCCTAAACATTTCATAGTAGTAGTCTTTTTTTTTTTATTTTTTGAGACAAGGTCTCTCTTTGCACCACTCACTCCAGCCTGGGTGACAATCTGGGCTCACTGCAGCCTCCGCCCCCCAGGTTCCAGCAATTCTCCTGCCTCAGCCTCCCGAGTAGCTGGGATCATGGGCACATACCACCACGCCCAGCTAATTTTTGTATTTTTAGTAGAGATGGGGTTTCACCATGTTGGCCAAACTGGTCTTGAACTCCTGACCTCAGGTGATCCACCTGCCTCAGCCTCCCAAACTGTTGGGATTACAGGTGTAAGCCACCGTGCCCGGCCTGGTAATAATAGTCTTCTGGTTTGATTGTTGTAGCAATGTGAGAACAGAGGAAAACCACTATTTGATTTTTCCCATTATAATGCAGATGTCCTAAAAATATGAAAGAAAACTATTGAAATGTATTTATGTATTCACATACATTTTTACTTTCTTTTTCTCTCTCTTTTTATTTTTTTGTTTAGAGACAGGGTCCCATGAGTGCAGTGGCACAATTATAGCTCACTGCAGCCTCCATCTCCTGGGCTCCTGTGGTACTCACCCTTAGCCTCCCAAGTAGCTGGGACTACAGGCGTACACTACCAAGCCCAGCTAATTTTTTATTTTTTGCAGAGATGAGGTCTCACTATGTTGCCCAGGCTGGTCTTGAACCCCTGAGCTCAAGTGATCCGCCCACCTTAGCCTCCCAAAATGCTGGGATTACAGGTGTGAGCCACTGCACCCAGCTACATTTTTTTCTTGAAGTAAGAATTTATACTTTTCCTAGTGTAAAAGATAATGAAAAGAACAATATTCAGTGAGGTCAATGCCTTAATATAACACAAAATAAGTTTTTACAAGTTGGATAGAAATCTCTAAAACCAGATATACCATAGTTAAAAAATACATAACAAAAATAAAAATAACTGGAAATAACATATATATTAATATTCATTGTCACTAGAAAACAGTAAGTACGAAATAAAACATAAGGTAATTATTTTCTGCATATGAAATAGCCAAGCACTCAAGGAAACAGGCTCTCTTTTTACTTTTGGCCGGGGATGTTACTTTTTTTCTAAGAGGAAATTTAGCAATCTGCATTAAGAACTTTAACATATATCTTTTGTCCCTATAATTGGATAAATCTACTTTTAAGAATTTAGCCAAAGAAAATAATAAGATACAGAAAAACTGTTTTCTTAGAAATATTTATGCTGCAATATAAAAAATAAAATGTTTTTGAAATATACTGAAATATGTAGAAATATTCTCATGAATATAACTTAAAGAACTTTAATAATCAGAAGACAATATTCTGTTTAATAGTTCCTCAAATTTTCAAAAATACTTCATGTAGTTTTAGAATAGCCTCTAAAACAAGATACCAAATAATGGTTTTTTGTTTTGATTTGGCACTATTGGCTATTTAAGTTTTTTATTCATACCTTTATGAACTTTCTAAATTATTCAAACATGTCACATATTATTTCTCTAATTATAAATGAAGTTCTGTCTTTCTATATATTTTAATTAGGTGCCACGTATTATATGCAACAGTGCAAAATTCCCTTGTCTTCAAATTCTTTGTGGCGTTTATCAGCCTGACTTATCCTTTAGTATTTAAAAGATGTAGTTACATATGTTACACATATATAATTATATATGTATATACATGTATATAAGCGCAAATACATGTGCATGTGTATATACACAAATATATACACATATATGCACATATATTTAAATTGGAGGCAAATGCCAAAATGATATTGTGACATCAACATCTTAATAATTCAAATGGTTATTATATCATTCATATTTCAGAATGCCACTCAGTGAGATCTATAATTTCAAAATCACTGACATGTCAAATATTTTTAAATTACAGCCAGAAAAAATGTGAACAAAACAAAATAAAGCAAAACAAACCAACAAGCAGCATATATAAAGTCAACATATATAATGGAAGTGTTATTTCATGAATATTGTTTGTTGTTCCAAATTTTTCTATGAAATATTGTAAAGCAAGGCTCCATTAGAGTCCAAAAACCAGAACAGTCTGTGGTATCATCAAATGTTAGATGGGAAAACATAAAACCTCTATACCAAATAGCTAGTAATTGATTGTCAATTTTACCTCTGAAAAGAGGGAACACCTTAAATAAGATCTATAGCAGTAAATAATTCTGCCAATATCCTTCAGAGTAGGGAGACTTTCCTCCAGCAATTTTTGCTGTTAATCACAGTGGCAAGTATTTTCATAATCTGATGTTAACTTTGCAGTATTTGAATTAACTTGGCTCTAACACATTCCTTAGTTTCCTACTACTGGTAGGATGAACTAGTTGGCCAGGTCATGCTGTGTCAAAGTATTTAAGTGTTTATATATACACTGCAAACAACACCTATCTTAAACATGCTTTGTATTTTTTTCTTACACAGTAGAACACATAAAATTATTTTATATAAGAATGTGATAGGAAGAAACACATATAAATTAAAATTTTCTAATGGAAAAATTAAATAGTTCTGTTGAAGCATCGTTTGCTATTACAACATTAAAACCAATTTGTTTTCCTCGTGCACTACTTTTCCTCTTTCCACTACATATATAGGTAGAAATTTCAATTAGTTTGTGTTTTTTTCCAAATGCTTTAAGAGTAACAAATTATTGTCAGTCTTTTCCTCAATATGAACATTGAAAGTTAAAATAAAATTAATATACTTTGGTTTTATATATATGTATAAACAGAATCTAGATTGTCTTCATTTGTAAGGTAATTAATATTTAGGAATTATCTAAAAGTGGAATGCATAATTATGAATAAGCACTAATATTTCTGACCCCAACCTGTCTGATGAATAAAGAACAAGATTCATTTCTGCAGTCTATTATATTTAGTTTTGTGAATTTGAACTTTAAAGTAATTTTTCAATAGCTTTTATTTCAACTTCAGATGTTTATATGAAAAATATGTCATTTTTCAATTCTATTAAACATGATAGAGAACAAAACAAAGCAAGTTAGTGTCTTTTAGCTCTTTCAGTGAAAATGAGTTTAGTAATTTTAATAATTTGCAAATAAATATAAAATAAAGTTCATTCCAACCACCTGTATAATTCTACTACTGACATTAAAAAACTCAGCTGGGAATAAACTATATTTTCTAAGAAATTAAAAATGTTACAATTTTGATGAATTATGAACTGAAAAATAGAAGATGGTAAACATGTAAAAATGAATCAATTGCTTTTTTAATGTAGGTAAATTATTAAAAAATAAAAATTGACCCATTAAAATATAAGATGAAGCTAAATGTTACGGTCATTAACTTTCGTTAATGTTTTATAAGACAAACATCTTTTATTGTGCAATGTTAAAAACTTGTTAAAACCTTAATTGTACGATTATGTTTTCAATTGCCATTCACTCATTTTCTTGCAAGTTAATAAGTTTATGCTGACTGCTACAGCAAACAAATTCCTTACAGTGTTCAAGAGAATTGGGATTTGCTAAAATGCTGTGGATTTCCAGCATGAAACAGGATAGGCTGAAGCCTAAAATAAACGCTGTTCTTCTAAGAGTTTAAACTCTGCAACTATGTAGTTAGAGAAGTATTAGACTTTTTTTTCAAGATAACACTGTCAATTAAATTTTTTTAAAAAATTTTATGCCTTGGTATAGTTGAGAAAGACTGAGAGAGCAAGACAAAGAGATAAACATACCCAAGAATATACATGTACTACACTTGGTAGCAGGCATATACTTGAGGGCCAGCACTGGGCCTAGGATAAGGGTTAAAGGCCTACCATATGGAGCCTGAAGTACTGTAGAGCTTTTCATCCTAAGTGGTACCGTGGGGCTCATAGTAACCTTCATTGTTGAAAAGGAGTCACCAGCTGGATCAAGATTTCTAACAACATTAGAAGCAAGTTTTCTAGTTGTTAGTGCTTAGGGCAAAAGATTGTAAGAAGTAAACAGCTGTGTCCTTAGAGGAACGAGATCAACTATGGTGAATTCTGTGACAAGTCTGTCACTGACGGAAGGATTGATAGAGGTCATACAAATGAAGATCTTAAAACGTAACTTAAAGGTCAAAAGGGAAAAATGAAAGTAAATTTTGAATACTACTAGGATTGTTCGGTTAAAGGAAACTGATGTAAAAAATAATTCTTGCAATGTGTGTTTGAAGAAAGGCAACAGCACACAATTTGATCACTATTTGATTATGATGGCATGCAGTAAGTCATCAGGTAGAGCCAAAAGCCAATTCTTTGTTTCTAATGTGTGCAACCAACCACCACTTAAGTAATAAATTTGTCATTCTGACTCTAAAATTATAAACTAATATTCTTTGTACTAATATAGCTATGTGCTATATTCATAGCTTTACATAAAGGAAAGAACAATAGTATAAGAATATACATCTATAAAAGCATATGATATAAATACTATGCTATTTTCAGCGATGTTTACTACTGCATACTCAATAGGGTGGTCAAAAATTTGGAATAGGATAATAAACATACACCTGCAGGACAGATAACCCCATATTGATCGCATAATTGTTTTTTCATTTTGTATTGACAAATTTATGACCTAAAAGAAGAGCATGAAAAAGGTAAATGTAGGCAAGATAAAGGTTTAAGAGTTCCTTTGAAGCAAGTCAGAAATAACACATGAAAGATGGTGGTGGAGAGGAAAGAGAGCGAGGGAGCATCTGTGCCCACATTGACTGAAGGAACTGAGAGATGCTGAGGAGAAACAATATGAAAGATGCAGCCATTGAATGTTTATTGCTGGTTTTACACTTGTTGTCACTTTTATCCTATAAGACATTCATTAGCAACATGCATACAAGTATGCTATGACAGATCTTCTTACATCATCTTTTTTTTTTTTTTTTTTCAAGGAAAACACTATATATATCTGCATTAAGCAGGGGTTATTTTCTATGACAAAATGTTCCATCAGTACTGATGAGGTGCTCTGACTATCGATGTCGTTGGCATTCAGTAAATGCTTAATAGTAGTAATAATACCACAGATAGCATGCAGTTTAAGGAATAAAATTGGGCTTTATATATTTTTCTCTTCCTCAAAGAAGAAAATGTCTTCCCGGCCCTTTTTTATCTGATGTTCTGTGAACATGTTTCCATTAGTATGAGGGTAGCACTACTGTGGTGAATGCTTCTGCTGCATTCAGGAAGATAAAAACTAGGCCAGATTAGAGTCACTTGAGTGATATTCATGGAGAGAAATGCTATAGGTTCTCAAAACATTTTACTCATAGTGTGTAATGTAGCTAGTTTTTTATGACATTTTCTACAATCCTTGATGTTAGATGGAGTATTTGATACATTCAATTATGTGGCTAATTTCAGATTGCTAAGAGAGAGATGGAGCCAGACAAATTATATGAAGTAAGATTATTACCTAAATGAATATATATTAAACATATGACAATATATATTCATTGGCAGTTTTTTACTTTTTATAAAATTAGCTCTAATGGTTGTTAAATAGGCATCTAAGAAATTGAATACATGATATACAAAAAATTAATTAGTGATAAAATTAAAGCAATAACATGGAATAATAGGAATACGAGAGTAAGTTTATGCTTTTGCAAATTACACTTGGAACTTATATACATAAAAACAAATTGGTTGTATAGTATGCATACAATTATAATAGAATAAAAGTTTCCTAAATTATGTGTATAATTATAAAATCAATTTATTTGATGTTTTGTGAAGTTGTGTCAAGTTCTTTCACAGTCTTCTAAGAGAATTTATCTTAAATTACCATTAGTATCATTGTTAAACTTCAGTGAGTTATAGAGGACAATAGTTATACGCCTGATTTTTTTTTTTTTTAATAATCTGACACATTCTTAGACATATTTGCATCTGTTTGATTTTCTTCTTAAGGTTCTTTGTCTCTTGTGATTACTTGCTTGAATTTCTCATATTCAAAGCCCTAAGAACTCCTATGGGTATTCAAAACACATGATAAAGGGCGGTGATAAAAGAAAAGGCTCAACCCCTGTTTATGGCACTCAATGATCTACTGCAGGGGTTAGAAAACTACCGCTCCCAAGGACAAACATAGGCTTTTGTTTTTGTAAATAAAGTTTAATGGAAACTTAGCCATACTCATTCATTTACATATTGCCAATGGCTGCTTCCTCACCACAAGGGCAGAACTGGGTCAATGGGACAGAGACCTTCTGTCTGCAAAGCCAAAAATATTTACTATTTGGTCATTTATAGGAGTTTTATGACTCCTGATTTATTGTAATAAAGTAGCTTGATCACTGTAAATCTTACTCCATGTAACTTCCTCCCAGTATTTTTTAAAAATTTTCTTTCTCCCTAGAAAATACCTAGCTCTAACTACCTTCTTATTATTTAATGACTAATTAGATGGGCTTTAGTTTTCATTTGAGGAGCATTTTTTTAAAGGCCCTGAATAATATTTACATTTGAATGACTTTCAGAGATAACCAACACATTTTAAGACTTATTAATTTTAAATAATATTTTAAAATGATAATAGAAAACATGTATAGCACTTACTAAGTGCCAGTCATCGTCTAAAATATGGTGCTTATATTAATGTATTTAATCTTCACCACAAGCCTTTGGAGAGAAGTGTCATCATCATTATACACTTTTGGGTAATGAGGAAATTTAGGCACAGAGCTTAAATATTTTAACCAAAGTAACACACTAAATGGGAGGCAAAAATGGAACTGGAACCCAGGCCAGCTGGAAAATCAGTAGGCTATGCGGCGTCAGCGTACATCTGTTGGCCAATAATTCTGCTTTACCATTCAATGAACACTATTACTCCCTTGAAAGGACCACTCTCTCTCTCTCTTTTTCTCCTTTTTTTTAGAGGCAGGGTTTCGCTCTGTCACCCTGGCTGAAGTGGAGTGGCCTGATCATAGTTCACTGTAACCCCTAACTCCTGTACTTCAGAGGTCCTCCCGCCTTAGCTCAAGTATCTGTCATTACGGGTGTGTGCTGTCATGCCTGGCCAATTTTTCAAATTTTTTTGTAGAGACAGTATCTAGCCCTCTCGTTCTGGCTGGCCTTGAACTCCTGATGTCAAGCGATCCTCTCAACCTCGGCCTCTCAGAGGGCTGGGATTACAGGCCTGAGCCACTGCCTGTTTCTCTTGTTTTCCCATATTATCATAAAGCTTTAATGTAAGCAAGGTAAGACATTAACAATTCAACAAGAGATTTTCATCGAATATAGGGAGATATCCTATAGCTCTTACTTTCTAGTGCTTAGCAATTTGATGAAAACATTAAAAGAGCACTTGAATGTGGCAAAGTAGGAGGAAAAGATTGGTGATACTTTGGCCCTTGTGTAACATGGAATTGAAATTGAAAATGATATTAAATATTTTCCAGATAGTGAAGAATTATTTTTTCGAGAAAGAAATGGGGCATTTCAAATTTTTTCATCACAAATCTTCCTAGCAAATGTTACAAATAAAATAATTTTACTTTACGTGCAATTTTCAAATGGAGGATAGAAAAATGTGCAAACCTATAGTAATAGATAACGGAATCGAATTTACTTCGATGATGGCCAAGAAAATCAAATGAGAAAGAACAAATGTACTAAGCTACAGAAAATAAGCGATCACTGAAAAAAACCCTAAAACTTAAAAGAAATTATATTATTCAGACATTATTATTAATTGGCATAATACTTAGATCAGCTTGGAAAAGTGACCCTCTTTCTAATTTTAGAGTAAGTTACATTATTTAATAATAAGTAAAATAGTTGGGGAATCATTATGTAAGATGTGAATTTCAGTAAGACATCTTGAGAATTCTCTAGTTTATCAATTTTTCTTCCTGTTGGCAAGAATGCACCTGAACTATTCTAAACATGTAAAATTATCTCACCTCTAAAGGTACCTAATTAATCTTAATTTATGAACCTTTCTTCATAATTCATTGTATGAGAATCCCTTTTTATCTAGTCATTAACTCACAAAAATAAAATATCACGACAACATTTTTTCTAGGAAATTTTCTAAAGAACTAAATGGAAAGCAATAATAAATGTTTCTTTTGTGAAACTAAGCTCTGAAAGGAGCTGAACTGCTCCTGTATGATATGGCTAGTACTCAATGAATTTTATCCTGTGTCACTATACAGTCATCTTGAAAATGAGAAATAATTCAAAACATTATTGCACTTTACATTTAATGAAAAATATTGGCTAGTTAGATCAACCCTTAAAAAAAAACAAGTTTTGCAAGATTAAAATATTGTTACAATAGTTGTTTTTATAATACACATTCAAAAATACTTAAGCATTCACATCTGATGGAGGATAAATCTGTTTAAAGGGGTTTAAAGTACAACCACTCACCACTAAGCTGGCCTTTGTCAGCATGCACTTGACATCTGAATAAGTCTATTCTCTGTGTGGTGAGGGGTCAACACAACAAAATGGCTGTTATTGAATCATCAAGTGGTTTGGGAGAATACCACCAAAATGCTGTCTAGGTGTTCTAGCACTGATCTGTGCAGAGGTCACTTTCACCTGAGCTACCTATGAAATCTCATGTTCAACAAGACACAAGGAATAGTTAACAAGCCCAGAGACAGTAAATATTGAAGCAACTCTCCCTTGGCCAATGTTTTGTATTTAACCCAAGTCTTCTACAGGAGCATTGTTAAATCTGTTTTAGAACTAGAGAAAGAATGTGAAATTGACGCCTTTGGATGGATGAGAATTTCCTGTCTTAAATCCCATCCTGATTCAATCACAGAAACTTTATTATGTTCATTATTTGTATTATTATTGCTATTCTTGTTTAAAATTGGATCATTTGTAAGATTTCCAAATCTCAAAATCTTGAAGAAAGAGATCAACCACAAAAAAAGACTAAAAAGCCACTGTAATAAAGAAATAAGTCCATTGCTGAGACTATCTCAACATTTCACATGGTTATATGCTAAGTAAGTTTTTTATATTATAAGGTTGTTTGACACAAAAAGGTAACTTTGAAAACAAAATATATCTTCAAAGGTTGATTTTTAAAATTAGGCAGCATGTACTACATACCATATATACTTTCAGAAATACAAATCATTGTTATTTTCTCCTGAAATAACATGATTATTTAAATTTATGATTTTCATAAAATACTTCACTTAAATATTACTCTGGGTATGAAAACGTGTATTACAGTTAAAAAATACTAAAGACCATCTCTAAAAAATATCCTGTAGAATAGACTTACTAACCAAAGGGTATATATAGTAAATATTGGCCTGTTTTACCAAAAAGTGAGGTAGATTAATTGGGTATACTCATGAAGAATGACTTGCAATTAATCCCTAATAATATTCTTAAATTCCAAGTATATGTGAATCAAATGCATGATTATTTGGAAGCCAGCACAGTTTCCATAGAGTGGAACATACTTTTTCTCACATGCCTGGATATACTTCTAAGCAAGAAGAGCTCTCATAGGGATGTCAGATATTTAAACCAAGTTCTGACCTCTTCCTAAATCTAGTATATTACTTTGGCTTTCTACTCAACATGGCTCTGTATTTTCTGTTTTTAAAAAACATTTTTAATTATTCTTGGCACATAATAGGTACATACAATCATTGGGTACACATGAGGTTCTGGTACAAGCATACAATGTGTAATAATCACATTAGTGAAACTGGTCTCTCTCTGTCTTCATTCTTGAGTTCAGTGTTACAGTTATGATTAAAGAAAATATCTCTTCACTAGTTTGGTCCTGTTAAAGTGAACTAAATATGGCCTAAGAAGGACTCCATACTTCTCTATTTGAGTCTTTGTGGAGGAACTACAGTCTAACTTAATAGGTAGGCAAGATTGAAAACCTAACTTAGGCCGGGCGCGGTGGCTCACGCCTGTAATCCCAGCACTTTGGGAGGCCGAGGCAGGCAGATCACGAGGTCAGGAGATCAAGACCATCCTGGCTAACACGGTGAAACCCCGTCTCTATTAAAAATACAAAAAATTAGCCGGGCGAGGTGGCGGGTGCCTGTAGTCCCAGCTACTCGGGAGGCTGAGGCAGAAGAATGGCGTGAACCCTGGGGGGCAGAGCCTGCAGTGAGCCGAGATCGCGCCACTGCACTCCAGCCTGGGCGACAGCGAGACTCTGTCTCAAAAAAAAAAAAAAGAAAACCTACCTTAGGAGTATGTGCCTATAACAATAGCTGAGTCTTGGCCAATCCCAGCAGCCATACTTCAACCACTCACACAGTGCTGAGTGTTCAAACTGTGTTCACAGAAAGCAAATGCCAACCTGTAACCAATCCAGCTGTTTCTGTACTTCACTTCCAATTTCTATATGTCACTTTACTCTTTTTGTCTATAAATTTGGTCTGACCATGAGGCACCCTTGGAGTCTCTCTGAATCTGCTGTGATTCTGGGGGCTGCCTGATTTGCAAATCGTTCATTGCTCAATTAAACTCCTTTAAATTTAATTGGGCTGAAGTTTTTCTTTTAACAGATGGTGTCAGAAGTGGGATCTGAAGTAGAGCTTCTAACAACCCCCAGGAGCTCTGAGTGAACAAGCAAGGTACCTGCTGGATTCACTTGTGTCCTTTGATCTCTCAGAGTGGCTGGGGTCATGGTAACTTTTTTCTCAGATTTCAGAGCTCCATGGATTTGTGTTTTGAGCCCTCCAAGATTCTTTTAGAAAATTTCTGTTCCAAACTGTGTTTGGAAGTCACAACAGAAAGTAGACTGAGTCCAGGATTAGATTTGACCCAGTAATTAACTGGCTTGGATCCAGGTAGAGGTCTCTCACATCTGACTGGGTCAGAAAGAAACTGTTAGTAAGTGGTAATATTGCAGAAGTTGCAAAATTTGGCTTTTGAAAATTCACAGGGATTTTTTTGTTCTACCTCTTTGTTGCATTTTTCTTGTATGCTTAAGTAGGAAAAAAAAATCCTTGGCTAAGTTAATCAAGGGAACCTGAAAGTAAAGCCAATATTTTAAGTAAAAATGGGATCCTTAATTTCTGGAAAACTGCCTTCCTTTTAGCTTATACATTAGTCCCAGAGGCCGCAAAGTCCTACAGAAATGGCAAAATGTTACTAAAGTTGACTTATAGTGGAACATTTCAAATGAACCACAACACATTAAAGTGCACTTAACAAAAAATGAGGGCTCCCAAATTAGTCTCATCTAGGGATGCCAACTGATATGCAGAAGGTTCTAAAAAGATGCCAATATTTTTATTTAAAACACATACTTTGCTCTGGCTGGAATGGAAAATATTAGAATTTAGGTACCCCCATGCAGCTGGGGGGGTGGCAGCTTGTAAAACTGAGAGGATTTTGCCTGTGGTTCCATGATTTTCCTTTGTGTTGTAGCTTGGCCCCCAGGTCAATGGTGTAGCAAGCCAGGTCTCTAGGGTTGCTCAGGGAAAGAGAACCCAGAAGCCTGCCATGCCAGCAAAAATGGTAAGAATTTCTTACCAGTCAGACTTCTGGTCAGTCTCTCTCTGTGCAAACCAGTTGAATGAATGGTAAAATTCACTGTTAATATCCTCTGTAAAGTTCTGATTCATGGGCAAAAAGATTTGTGAGGCTAATCTTAAGCTGTAGTGAATCTGGTATGGGCTTTGAGTGTCTTTCTGTATTGTTCTGTCATAAACAGAGCTACCTTAGGATAGATGGTAGCTCTTTTCAAGATGGCCCAGCAAACTGGTCTGTTATGCCCTTGGGAGGTTGACCTTGTAACCATGTGGCAGTACTTTCTTTTGGTCTCCATCATCACAATTGCAGCCCAGGTTCAGGGTTCAATTCCCCGCTTAGGGAATGAGTACTTTCTTGTTTGATATCTGCATGACTTTTTTTTATTTTCTTCCACTTCATGAACCATCTTGAATTTTCCTTTCTCTGAGCATTTGTGAGGTTACCTTTGGTAATGTTCAAAAGCCAGAAATATTGGCTGTTTGGTCTGGCTACATTCAGGTAATAAGATATTTAAAAGGATTTCTAAAGTGCTATGGTTAAAAGTCAGCTTAATTAAAAGTGGATATCCAAGCTGTAGATATATTTAAAAGGCCTTTGTTTTTACTTCTTGGATCTCGTTTTTCTGGAAAAAGGGTTTGCTTCTCAGTCAACTGAATTATTTTTCTCCATTTTGTCTTGCCACTCTTAATGCACACAAGAGGCCCTAACCTGGTATTCCTCGGGGAAAACAGAGGAGGCACCACAGACCCCATTTGGGGAAAAACCCTTGTTTTCCTCATGAAACCCCAGGAACTGAAGGTGAATAGACTCCCCTCAAAGTCTAAGGCTCTTTTCTGTTTTGCACTGTGTTATCTGACATTTTTGACTTTGGGGAGTATCAGAGATCGATTTGCATTATGAAAGGGCTTTAGTGTGCAGTAACGAGGTAGGAAATATACTTTTAAAGATGGGCTAATTCCAAAATGGGCTGATTGGCTTTGGGTTGCCATGCAATAAAATGGCCGGTAAAAGCATTGCACTGTCTTCTCCCATAGCACCTCTTTCTTTTGGGGGATCCCAGATGTATCTAAAAATGGGACTGTTAATTTTGGAGATCTGTTTTTGTCTTCTAGCTGTGCCTGACCATTAGGCCATAAAAACTGCATGCTTTAAAAAGAAACTTAGAAACTGGCAAATGAAAAGTCTTACAACTACTGGATCTTCTGTCTGTCTGTCTGTGTAGTGATATATGTGTTGTGTGTGTAATGCTTGTATAAAAGAGGGCTAATTAATTGGCTTAAAGAAAAGTAAGTGTTTAGATAGAATATTTTGAAAGAAATATAAAAACTGTAATGCCTTTTAGTTCACATGACTTTGGTAATCTCTGGGAAATAAAAAGTTTTAAAGATTATTGGCAAAAATAAAGACATTTGGTCTAAATTAGGCAGGCTGGATATTAAGTTTACTAAATGCTTTAAGGTCATAAACTGCTTCTTTGACTTTTCAAAATTGTTCAGTTTACCTATTTTGGAGCGTTAGATTCTAGATAAAGCCTGGGGACATGTGGAAAGCCCAGCCCCCAGCTATGCTGGAAAAAGTCAGACCTTATCTGATGTCTTAGGCTCCATACTGAGTACATAATTAAAATCTCTTAGTTACCAAGGTTTTTCACCAAAATTAAAAATTGCTAAGAGTTACCATTATAACATGTAATTTAGACTACTGCAAAAGCAGCTTTACCTGCAAGGTATTTAAGGAAAGTAAAATGTGTTTTTAGTAAAAGATTTTATAAAGGCATGAAAATGTGTATTTTCTTGCCTGAGTTTAGAGGGTTAAATGATTTGTTTTAAGTGACATAGGAAAAATGTAAACATTTGAACAAGTTGTGAAAGGTTTATAAAATTAATTGTAAAAGAAATCCTGTGAACACTGGCTAAAGTTAAAGTGATATTACTCAGTTTTACTGTAAATTGAACATTAAAATAAAAGCACAAGAAGACTTTCTTAAAGTGCTGATCTGCTCTTTCACAAAAATTATAAAGGGTTATAAAAGGCTTATAAGAATTTCACCTTATGGTCAAGCTGATTAAGATTGAATCAATTTGTCTTACAAAGTTTTATTAAAAATTGCAGTTGACATTAATAGTAGACTAAAGCAGAGGTGAAATTTGATGTTCTCTCTTGAACAAGATTTTCATGTAATATTACAAGACAATGAAAGATTTTTGTTTGCCTTTTTTAATCGACTACCAAAAAGAGAAGGGAAAGACAAGAGACAGATTGTTTGGAAAGCTAAGTCTTCCCTTTATGAATGAGTGAAGGTTTTTGCCTTTTTAAAATTCTTGAGTCATCATTTGACTTATGGTGACCTGGAATTCTGTTTCATAATATCAAGTGTTTTAGACCTTTAACATGTTTGATAGTCTTCCCCAAATCAAATTTCAGCTTCAGAATTGTCTTTCCTGACCTCTAACTTTGGGATGCTATGGAGGGCCCCTGAAGCATCCAAAAGAGAGGTAAACAGGACTATCTGACATGCTAAGTTACATGGGAAGCATTGTCAAAATAAAAAATAATGTTTAACCTTCTTCGGGTTATATTTTAATGTAGGTCATCAATATGTTTTGATTAATGGGAAAAAAGATTTGTTAGGCTAATCTTAAGCTTAGTGAATCTGCTATGCTTTGAGTGTCTTTCCGTATTGTTCTGTCATAAACAGGGGTACCTTAGGATAGAACATGGGCTTAGAACCCCATAAGCCCACTGTTCAAGATGGCCCAGCAAACTGGTCTGTTATGTCCTTGGGAGGTTGACCTTGTAACCACGTGGCAGTACTTTCTTTTGGTCTCCATCATCACAATGGCAGCCCAGGTTCAGGGTTCAATTCCCCGCTTAGGGAATGAGTACTTCCTTGTTTGATATCTGAATAAACTCCATGGTCCAAGTCAAATTACCTATAATAACCCATTAGTTATCAGTGCTATGTACCTAAATTGGAGAAACAACTGATATTTAAGAGGACATAAGTCCAGTGTTAAGCATGGATTCATGGAGAATCAGGACAGCTGCCTTTTCCTTCCTGAGTCCTTAAAGCTTTTGTTATTAAAAGTTCTGCATTCCATGAGTCATCATAGAAAGGATAAAATTATCCAAATTAAATATATATTTGTGTAGTGACTTCTAAATTGCTAAAATAGTTTATGACAATGTTTAGTTTGTCAAACCCATATTCCTGGGAAGACAATAAAAACTTCAGGCACATCTGGCTACCTGATGGACCATTTAAACATTTATAGAGGGATTTCATTCAATTGTCATTTTCAATACATATTTTTTCTGGTCATATAAAAGCTTTCCCATGCAAAAGAGCTGATGTTATAGCACTAAATTATCGTTCTACAGTGTATTTTCATTGGGTAAAGCAAGCTTTTCATGGTTCACTGACTGGTGATAATCAACCCCTTCACAATTTAGAACCTGAAGATTGGATCTTCTGAGAACATCAGAAAAAGACTGTCCCTGCTATGCACACTACAGCAAAAACTTTGGGACTTTGGACCTGGGTTTATAATCTCACAACTGAGAACAGGGTCCCTCTAAACTCTTGCAATTGTATACCCACTGGAACACTTAAGGTAAAGCTAACCAGGGAAGATGGCATCCTTTATGTAAACAGCTTTTCACAAGATCACAGATCAAGATTTCTACTATCATGAGACTCTTATATTTGAATATTTTTTCCTTGCTTATGCCTTTATGAACAATAGAAGTGAAAAGGGGGTCTGTTGTGTGCACTTATGGAGTATACTTTCATTTGTGAAGGATTTTGCAGCTGCCCTTATACATGGATAACCTTATACTTTGATAGAGGTGAAGGGCCAGTGTATGTGAGAAAGTTTAATGGTACGTATGTTGCCTCATAATCAGTCAGAAACAGAACATTTGTTCACCCTCTTAACCCACCTCATCAGTTAAAGAGAATATTGTCAAGGGGGCCTTCATTCTTCTAGAAGGGCATCATTTATTATGTCCTTTTTCCATGATTTGGAATAAAAGAGGCAATGAATAGAAATGTATTCCTCATAATAGACTCTATAGCAGATTCTGCTGTAAAGACTATACTTACACAACAGACTTTAAATTCTCTTGGGAAAGTTATGCTAAATGATAGAATTGGCTAAACAGAGAAGTATCTGTGTAGCTGCTGGCACTTATGGCCTATGGAGAAGACATTAGGTATTGCAGAGATTCAGTTGCAGGGAATTAATGAAAAGACCACTTAGTTAAGCAAGTCGACTCTTTAGCTCATTCTTTTATCTATTTAGTTTTAGGTGGTTTGGTTTATGGGGACCCTGGATAAGGAACATTCTCCAAACTTTTGGTATTATCCTCCCAATAGTTGTAATAGTCTCCCCGATGTTCTGTATTCTCTCAAAGGTTTTAAATGTTTGCATGCAGCCATCTCTAGGAAGTCAAATGGTATCTCTTCAGATACCATGCAGAGCTGAAAGAAACGTGCAACAATGAGGACACCATAACCTATGAATGACATGTTGAGATTGGAAACCTAAAATGATGGTAACTGAGAGTGGTGCTAAGGCCCTAAGTTTTGGTCACACTCTCACCTAAATGAAAACCTGGCTTAAAGGGGTAAAATTTTTTAAACAAAATTATAGGAGGCCATTGTTTTGGACTGAGCTCATGCACTAGGCCCCAACAGACCAAACCAAACCAAAATGGAGTCACTCATGCTAAATGTGACATAATCAAACTAAGACATTAAGGAAACACCTAGATCCTAGAGCAGACAAGGTTTTGTTTTGCTCCTGTAAACAAGATGTTCCAGTATAAGGGATACCCTCTACTCAAGTCCTTGTTCCTGCCTTTGAAAAACTCACTGTTGTACTGTTTCTCAGTAGGTTTCAAGATCAAATAAGTATATTTGCAATGGTGATAGTGTGACTAAAGTTTTGGTCAATCTCTCGAAATTGAGAAAACGACCAAAAGGGGAGAATTGTTAAAGTGAACTAAATATAGCCTGAGAAGGGCTCCACAATTCTGTATTTGAGTCCTTGTGGACAAAGTGCAACCTAACTTAATAAGTAGACAAGATTAGAAACCAAACTTAGGAGTATGTGCCTGTAACAACAGCTGAGTCTTGGCCAATCCCAGCAGCCATACTTCAACCATTCATACACTGCTGAGTGTTCAAACTGTATTCAAATAAGGCAAACATCAACCTGTAACCAATCTAACTGTTTTTGTACCTCACTTCCAATTTTTGTATGTCACTTTACTTTTTTTGTCTATGAATTTGTTCTGACCATGAGTCACCCCTGGAGTCTCTGAATCTGCTGTGATTCTGGGGACTGCCTGCTTCGCGAATTGTCCATTGTTCAATTAAACTCCTTTAATTCAGCTGAAGTTTTTCTTTTAACAGTCCTACAAAATCTTCACTGGCTGAGCTATAAGAGGAGGTCTTCAGGTGATGTTTAATATATCAAATTTTTATTTTTAATAGGTGGTCTATACTTGGATATCAAGAGTCTGTTTTGAGCATAGTATTTTGTACACAGTGTATCTTGAATTCACCAGGGTGCTTGATACCCTTGGTAGGATAGCTGGATTAAACGTAACTTGCTGGAAGTGTCCAATTAGAGTAAAGTAAATGTAGTGTAAAAGTTCTAGCAGCAAGTTACAGATTTGGTAATTGTACCCTTACCCAACTTTGGTAGAAATTGGATTGGCATTTGTTACAACACATCATATTAGTTGTTCATATTCCTGCTTCCTCTCCAACATCCACTCATTAATTCCCAAGGCATCATGGACTTGAATTGTGCCAGGCACAGTGCTGATGCTGAGTGTCACAGTGCAAAATTGGCCAGGTATAGTCCCTCTGTCATGGAATTTATGGTTTTATAAAGTCTTTCAAGGCAGAAAATAGGTCTTATTTAATTGTATTCAAATAAACACAATAGACCCTTAACAAATATTTATGAATCTTGATAGAAATTTTGTAGGGTATATATGTCACATTTTCCAAATTTTGGATGCTGTTGGAGATATACTCAATATATTGAATAAGGGATTATAGATCTAAAAGATTTTTCAATCTCGATTTTTCAATCTGGAATTGCCGTGAATAAGACTGAATTTGTAGAGATGTGATTTAAGAAACACTCAACGTAGACATGGCCCTGAGTGGGGCCTAGCCTGCAGCCAAGGGGAACCCTAGGCCGCCTGGCATGGTTGGTGAGTGCCAGGGCTGGGCTAAGAAACCAAGAAACACCAGTATTTAAGAGATGATGGCATCTGAAACCCACAATGTTAAAAAGCAGAACTTTTGAAATAATATTCAGGATCATTTAATTGATGGACCTAGGAAAAGGAATTTCTAATTTCATTAATAAGAACAAGAAGGAAGTTAAGAAATCTCAACAGTTAGCTGCTTATATAAATAGAACAGTTGGACAAACTGTGAAAAGTCCAGATAAAACTATGTAAGGTAATCTGGCCAGGCGCAGTGGCTCATCACGCCTGTAATCCCAGCACTTTGGGAGGCCAAGGCAGGTGGATCACGAGGTCAGGAGATCAAGACCATCCTGGCTAACACGGTGAAACCCCGTCTCTACTAAAAATACAAAAATTATTTATTTGTATTATTTGTTGTATTATTTGTATTAAAAATACAAAAATACTAAAAAAATTAGCCAGATGTGGTGGCTGGCATCTGTAGTCAGCCAGGGAGGCTGAGGCAGGAGATTGGCGTGAACCCAGGAGGCAGAGCTTGCAGCGAGCCGAGATCGCACCACTGTACTCCAGTCTGGACACAGAGTGAGACTCTATCTCAAAACAAAAAATAAACAAAAAACTATGTAAGGTAATCTTTCATAGAAAGTTAGTTCATTGGCTGGGCGCAGTGGCTTACGCTTGTAATCCCAGCACTTTGGGAGGCCGAGGCGGGTGGATCATGAGGTCAGCAGATCGAGACCACGGTGAAACCCCGTCTCTAATAAAAATACAAAAAAATTAGCCGGGCGTGGTGGCGGGTGCCTGTACTCCCAGCTACTCGGGAGGCTGAGACAGGAGAATGGCGTGAACCCGGGAGGCGGAGCTTGCAGTGAGCCGAGATTGCGCCACTGCACTCCAGCCTGGGCGACAGAGCGAGACTCCGTCTCAAAAAAAAAAAAAGAATGTTCATTATCCCTTTCCAAACCTCTGTTATAGGAAAAACAAAAAAACACAGTCCCCTAGAAGTGGGGCTGTGACATGGCAAATAAAGAAAATGAACTGGTTTGTGCAGGCTACCTGCCTGAAAAATTATGCCAGAGTAGTCAAATATATTTGCTTAACCCCAGTGATTCCAATTTTTCACAGATATAAAGCCCATCATCACAATACAGTCAGTATTTTTCTCAAGTTTCTCAGGATCATGAAACAAATGGCCGAAGTTTTGCTCAGCAGGAATTTGAAATTGAATGTATCTTTAACTTTCTGGAGAAAGAAGTATATGTGAATTTGCAGCTTGTTTGGTGAGAACAGAAGATCTTGGCATTGAGGTAGATTGCCTTCCTGTGCTCACCAGTAGTTTACAGGGAGAAAAACAATATATCTTACTTGAAGCCTGGGTAGGCTCGTTGCCTCTAGTAAACTCACTATGTAAAAGCAAATTTGAAAAATACCTAACAGTTGGTTTAAACTGGCTTCAAGCAATCATTAAAAGGTGGTGGTCAGAACTGTTGTCCAAAACAGAAATTATAAATAACGGAAACATTCAGATTTTAAAACAACAGTTAAATGGATTGTGGGAACAGGAAAACCATCTTACTTTGGTTCCAGCATATACTGGTAATATAGCTAAGGAAGTAGATGCTTCTTTATTACCAGTGAGAGATTTAATCTACTAAAGAGCATTTGTTTATTCAAAACATCCCTGGACTATATAACTTCAAGAAAAAAAAAGTTTTCTTCTGAGAGCTCTGAACTGTGGAAGAAATTAAAACCATTTTTTCTTTTAAAAAGCCACATAATAAAGCCACTAATGAAACCATAACAATCTACTTCACAGAGAAGTGAAAAAATACCCAAAAGAAGCAGCTTCAACTTTAAGGAGATGAAAGTACACTATGGAAAATGTTGGCCTTGCTGCATTTGGGATTTATATAGTTATTTGCTAACATTGTTTAAGAACTACTGGAGCTTAATACAATCCTGCATAAAAATATAATTTCTATTGTGTGAAAAACTAAGAGAGGACATATGGCTAGGAACCCTAAAGAGCAATCATCAGTAACTTTTTGAAGACTGTGTTTTATTGAAAAAACAAATACATGTGACTATCTTTTTGTATTTAAAAAATGAAAGTTTAAAACATAATGGCAAAAATCAATCTTAAATATTTTTGTCCATACTGAGATACTGTGCATGTGAAATGCCTATGATACCAGTATCTGTTTTAAAAAATTAAAACCAACTATGCTTCTGGCATGATAAAATCATTAACTTAAATCAGGGGTTTATATTCATGTGGAGTGTTGTTGAAACATACTCCATACCATTTTTTTTTTTTTTTTTTTTGGATGGGGTCTCGCTCTGTCCCCCCGGCTGGGGGGCAGTGGCGCAATCTCGGCTCACTGCAAGCTCCGCCTCCCGGGTTCACGCCATTCTCCTGCCTCAGCCTCTCCGAGTAGCTGGGACTACAGGCGCCCGCCACCACGCCCGGCTAATTTTTTGTATTTTTAGTAGAGACGGGGTTTCACCGTGGTCTCGATCTCCTGACCTCGTGATCCGCCCGCCTCGGCCTCCCCAAGTGCTGGGATTACAAGCTTGAGCCACCGCGCCCGGCCTCCATACCATTTTTAAAACTTAAAAATATCTGACCTTTTTGCTAGAATCATCATATCTGTGTGCTCTCCCTCTCATAAGCGGTTTGAGTGTGTGGCCGCTGAACAGATGAGACACACCACTGTTGTACATCCTGTGAGGCGGATCAGGGAACTCTCCCATTTCATTAATACCTTTGTGCATCAGGTATGGGTTCTTAAAGCAACATAATTCCTGGAGGGGTTAGTGCATAATTCAGTTTAATTTAACTTTACATGTTCCAATAAGTAAAGTTCTTTAAAAGTATGAGACTACCTGTTTCCTGTTGCTGGAAGAATTATGAGAGAAGGTGTATCTCTGAATTCTTCAAAATGTGAGTTTTTCATAATGACGGTCTTAGAAAGGTTATTTCTTTCACACACTGCACTTTAAGTTTGGAGTTTGATGAGACTCTCAAAGTATGGAAGGAGTTGTATTCTGTACATTTGAAATTAAGATGTCATTAGTCAATCCATCTATGTATAGGTTGCTTGATATTTGAATTTCTGATGGTATAGATTTTAAAAAAATCTTTATCGTAATATGGTTTAAGTATCAATATATTTTATGTATCACCTATGATTATAAATTAGCATTTAGAAAAAATCTAGCAGCCAAGAATTTCTTAAACTAATATTAAGTAAAATGACATTGTTTATATCTTTTTTTTTTTTTTGAGATGGAGTCTCACTCTGTTGCCCAGGCTGGAGTCCAGTGGCACATTCTCAGCTCACTGCAACCTCCACCTCCCAGGTTCAAGTGATTCTCCTGCCTCAGCCTCCTGAGTAGCTGGGATTACAGGCATGTGCCCCCACACTCGGCTATTTTTGTATTTTCAGTAGAGTCGGGGTTTCAACATGTTGGTCAGGCTGGCCTCGAACTCCTGACCTCGTGATTTGCCCGGCTTGGCCTCCCAAAGTGCTGGGATTATAGGAATGGGCCACCACGCCTGGCTTCATTTATGTCTTTTAAAACTTTGAGACAATCCTTTAAAACCTTGTTAACACCAATATTAAAGAAAAATACTAATAAGTAATATCCTAAATGAATTTGAAGACATAAGCTGGTCCCTAATCACTACCTAAATGTAAGGCCAATATATGAGCCTTAAAAATCACTTTACATAAAAACTAACCTTAAACCACTCACAACCAAAGCGTACGCCTAAAGACTACTTAATTTCAGTAGTTTCCGTCAATACACTTTCTCTAAACTACCTTGTGTTTTTTGCTTTCTGCTGCTATTTTTTTGTTTTGTTTGACTTTTTTTTTTTTTTTTCTCTCTTCCTCCTGAGAGAAGGATAGCATGGTGGGAGAGCTGGAAATTCTCTGGGTTACAGGATAAATCCCTCTTGGCTGCATGCGACTGCCTCATTGAGCAGCTGGGAATACTGTAAAGCAATGCTCAGCACTCACTCTTACAGTCTTTTATGTAATATAATATATATTTTTAAAATTGATTGTAATTTTTTTAGCACTTTGGGGGCTGCTGGTGGTCTCTTTTTCAGGCTAAATAGACCAACTGCTGCTGCTAAAAGAGTTTATTCGACCACCCACACTCGGAAGCACAACCTCCTTCTCCCCGTGTTTCCCTGAAGTAGCAGTCAGCAAGGCCTGTGCAGTAATGACTGTGAGCAGCCTTCAGGCTCAGAAAAATGTCACAGCTTGATCCCTAGAGCCTCCAGTGCCCCCATTCAATCAGTGCTCAACTGCATGACGCACCCTGGAACTTAAAATGAAAGCCCTGGATTCATGGCCAAAAATACAAACTCCCTACTGGCTCTTCCTGTGGGAGTTATTGAAGTTCTTGGTTAGCTCACCAACAGTTACCTACACTCTCCTTCTGTCCCAGATAGCAAGGAAAAAAAGGCACAACTGTAACATTTTCTGCACAAAGACCTCAGCTGGGATGCAGAAGGACTTAACAACAGCAGGCATATGCATTTTAAAACAACATTTTGAGAGATAAAGTCAAGTGATAAAATATAGTGAACTTATAATTACCACTGCTATTGGAGGCAAGCAAAGAAGGTGAGAGGCCAAAACAGGCATATGCCAACTCATGAAATTTCATTTTATTTTCCTCTGAAACTACAGAATTTGAGTGTTGTGTGTATGTTTCCAATTATGGTAAGGGGTGATAATTTTCAGGCCCAGATAAATACAGAAGAATGGGAAAAGCAACAATAAATTAAAATTGTGCTATAAATATTTCTATACCACTCTGCAGCAAGAGGCACATGCGCTTGCTCCAGGAGTATTACATACAAAATATTGGGTGGCCTATGAGCAATTGCTTGAGAGATGCCTGATAGAAGATGGATCAGGAGCTTTTGGGCACAGGAAGATAGTGTAATAACTACTTGTAGAAATTTACATCAATAATAATAAAATTTTGATGATTACACAACCTTATTATCCCTGGCACCCCAGGAACTTCTTATATTTTGAGTTTGTTTTCCCAAGAGTCTCATTTTCTAAACTTTCAAACTTTGTTGTTACTTTGGTAGAAGTAAGAGTTCAGAAAGAATTAAACCATTTCTATTACTTGCTACCATATTTTGAAATGATTTTCTCCATAGCACAAAAGAGCAAATTTAATACATGTGACATATAAGCAGAGATATATCTTTTAGCATACATACCAAATCTTGGCTCACAAATATTTTAGTTGATAATTTAAATTTATCTTAGACCTCAAAGACCAATACCTGTTCATTATTCCATAAATTATAAGATTCAATTATGCAAGCACACTGAAGGTCTTATTTATTTATTTATTTATTTATTAATTTTTTGAGACGGAGTCTCCCTCTGTTGCCCAGGCTAGAGTGCAGTGGTATGATCTCGGCTCACTGCAAGCGCCACCTCCCAGGTTCAGGCCATGCTCCTGCCTCAGCCTCCTGGGTAGCTGGGAACACACGCCTGGCTGATTTTTCGTATTTTTAATAGAAACGGGGTTTCCCCGTGTTAGCCAGGATCGTCTCGATCTCCTGACCTCGTGATCCACCCACCTCAGCCTCCCAACATGCTGGGATTACAGGCCTGAGCCACTGCACCGGGCCAGGTCTTATTAATTTAAAATCAGATTCACACCTGTTTTTGCATATGAAACTTTGTGCAGTAATTTGAGTCCATAATAACTGACTTTATGTTACCTTTATAAATTTATAAATGACTATTTCTTTGTGAAATATGGCTTATTTCTTGATTAGGGAGACTAACAAAAGTTCAGCGAATCTGAAGATCCTACTGATAGGTGGTGTGTCCATCATTTCTGAGGAAACCGGCATGCTGAGAAGTAAAACATGTCCCCAAGCTAAAGAATCTTTATTCAAATAGCTGAGCAGAGATGGACATGTTAATGAACCACTTTTCTCAAAATTTTATTCAAAAAAGTATACATTTTTGGCCAGGCATGGTGGCTCACGCCTGTAATCCCAGCACTTTGGGAGGCCGAGCCGGGCGGATCACCAGGTCAGGAAATCAAGACCATCCTGGCTAACATGGTGAAACCCCGTCTCTACTAAAAATACAAAAAAAATTAGCCGGGCGTGGTGGCGCGCGCCTATAATCCCAGCTACTCGGGCGGCTGAGGCAGGAGAATGGCGTGAACCTGGGAGGTGGAGCTTGCTGTGAGCCGAGATCGCGCCACTGCACTCCAGCCTGGGTGACAGAGCGAGACAAAAAAAAAAAAAAAAAAAAAAAAACCATACATTTTTAAAAGCAAATAATATGATGAATCATATTGATTTATGTAAAAATATAGCATTTTGGCCAGGCACGGTGGCTCATGCCTGTAATCCCAGCACTTTGGGAGGCCAAGGCGGGCAGATCACAAGCTCAGGAGATTGAGACAATCCTGGCTAACATGGTGAAACCCTGTCTTTACCAAAAACACAAAAAATTAGCTGGGCGTGGTGGCATGCACCTGTAGTCCCAGCAATTCAGCAGGCTGAGGCAGGAGAATCGCTTGAACCCGGGAGGTGGAGGTTGCAGTGAGCCGAGATGGTACCACTGCACTCCAGCCTGGGTGACGGAGTGAGACTCCATCTAAAAAAAAATGCTATATGTATATATAGCATTTTATTAGGTAGAAAATAAAAGTTGTTTCTTTTGACTCTATTAACCTTATTTAGGTGGGAGTGAAAAATTCTCTCATTAGAAAAATGAGTCAGTTATAAAACTGACAAAATGGTATAAGGAGAAATTAGAGAAGCAGAAGGTGGTAATTGATTTTTAATGAGGCTTTGTAGTATGAGATTTGATGTAGCTTTTATTTTAATTATTTCTTCCTCTTATTCATGCCATAAAAGATTGTGTATTCAAAAACAATAAGGGGCAGCAGCATGAGAATTGTTTTGTGAAGAATAATTGCGTGATCTTCTAACAAAATTTTGCAAAACATTGCTAACTCTTCTCCCAGAGTTTTGAGAAGAGAGTGATATATTTGTGATGCAGGACTATGAAAGATGATAAAAGTAATAAAATGCCACCTGCATTGTATGAATGTTTTCTGTGAGAATCTAAGTTTGCACATATCATCATCATAATCATCATAAATTTATTTATCAAATACTTACCATGAGACAGATGTTTTTCTTTAACCAGAATCTTATTTAGTTTTCTTTATAGAGCAAATATATCAATTTAGATCTTACATGAATTCTTAGATCCTTAGATCTTACATACAGTATATTAACAATGTCTAGAAGACCAACTTGTGGTGAAAAAAAAAAGGTCAGAATATAGTATTTATTCCTATATACAATATAAAGCAACATTTATTTTCTGTTTTTTTTTTAATATAAATATAATTAGTTCCATGTCATGCATACTTTGGGTAACAGAAGTAGCTTCCTTGTTACTTAACATCAAGTTATAGCAGCCACATTATAAGCATATCATCTCTGCATCAAGCATATGAAAGTATATACCCTGGGAAGTGAAACCCTCTGGGACCCATTGGTCATAACCATTCTAGGATCTCAGCTGAAAAGTTAAGAAAAAAGATAAATCCCAACTGAATTCTGATGCAGACAGTGCAGAGCAGAAAGGTTCTTGGAGTGGCTTTTGTTTTGGGCTTCCGTGGTAGGCAGAATGATGGCTCCCCAAAGATGCTCACATTCTTATGCCTAAAACCTGTAAGTATGTTACCTTACAATGCTAAAGAGGCTTTCAGATGCGGTTAAGTTAAAGATTTTGAGATGGGGAGAGTAGCCTGAATTACCTAGGTGGGTCCTGTGTAATTCCAAGGGTCGTTGTAAGAGAGAGGTCAGAGAGAATGAGGTATGAGGACAGAAGCAGTGGTCAGAGTGCAGGAAGGAATGGAAATGCAGGCAACGTCTAGAAGCTGGAAAAGGCAAAGAAACAGGCTTTTCTCTTAAAGCTTCCAGAAAAAACATTGCCCTACCATCCCACTTTCAAACTTCTGATACGCAGAACTGTAAGATAATATACTCAAGTTGTTTTAGGCTACTAAGTTTGTGGCAATTTGTTATAGTAGGAATGGGAAACTAATACAGGCTTCACACTCAGAAATATTCTCATTTAGACTATAATCTCCAAATTAATTATACATAGAAATACAATGACATGACTGAAAAATGAAGGCACTGTTCATTCAAATTTATATCCCATTACTAGACCCCCAGCACTATGACTTTTTAAATAAATCCTTTGTCTTGTGAATAAATAAATGTGTTGTAAATGATTAAAGCATAATTTTGCTAAATGTATACCACAATTTTATAACTTCATTTTGGCATGGCTTTACTTAAAAAAAATAGACTTAAAATACTTTTATGTTCAAGGGTGCAAGTGCAGGTTTGTTACATAGGTAAACTTGGGTCATTGTGTAGATTATTTCATCACACAGATATTAAGCCTGGTACCCATTAGCTGTTTTTCTTGATCCTCTCCCTACTTTCACCCTCCACCCTCCAAAACGCCCCAGTGTGTGTTGTTGCTTCTATGTGTCCATGTGTTCTCATCATTTAGCTCCCACTTATGAGAACATGTGGTAATTGGTTTTCTGTTCTTGTGTTAGTTTGCTAAGAATGGCCTCCAGACCACGAGAAAGATATTGTTATATATCCCTTACAAATATCAGCTTAATGCCTTGAAGTAGGTGCTATTATTATCACCATCCCCATCATATATATGGTTAAATTAAGGCCCACACAGTTCAGAAGCTTATTCCACATCACTTAGACAGGAAGTAGGAGAGCCAGGAGCCCAAATCAGGCAGACTGCTCCAGAGTGCATGTACTTAACTACCATGATGTTTCTTCTGCTTCATGAATTTAAATAAGAAACAGGAAAATTGCTCATTGCCAGCCCTTTAAAACTGAAGCAGTGGGTTTGCCACCTACTGTCTCCTTTCAACCCTTGGCACAGTTTTGATCTTTTGAGAGAGTTCAGCCAGTGTGGTACAAGACTGATACCTTATCACTTTGTTTGTGCTTGCGAAGGAAGAGTATAGAATTCAGACTAAATAAAAGAGAATCAAATATTCATTTCTCGCTTTCACCAAATAAGAAATGATTATTAGATTCTCTTATATTTACAGTCTCTTATATTTACTCACAAAAATTTATGAGTAAATTCGTAGGGTTGATGGTTCATAATAATGAATTTCCCAAAATGTCCATTTTTCTTGGGAGGCAGCATGGTATAATAAATAAGCTGTTTGGAGCATGATTGATATGAGGTAGAATCCCTATCTGGCCACGTCCTCCATGTGTGTATTTGGGCATGTTTTCTAAACTTTTCTAGGTACAGTTTCCTCTTTTGTAAACTGAAGATTCACATCATTAAACTGAAGATAAGCATCGTTCTCACATGGTGATAGAAAGGATAAAATGGAGTGAAGACATTGCCCTCAAGAAGTCTTATATGTTCTTCCTTTTAACTTGTGTTTCTTAGAACAGTGTTGTTCAAGCCTGGTTGCTCATCAAAACCTGTACGGAGCTTCTAGATACCAAATGTCTGGACCCTAACCATGAAACTTCAGAATATCAGTTAAGAATTTAAAACACTTGCTTTACGTAAAGTGCCCAGTTTTCTCTGGGGCAGATGAGATGCCACAGGACAATGGATTTCCATTCAAATCCTCTCAATCATTTCTCACTTTGGAGAAAAAGAAGCCGCTAATGCTGTATGACCAGAATGATGTATTCCTCAAATGACCACTGACTGGCCGGGCACGGTGCTCACGCCTGTAATCCCAGCACTTTGGGAGGCCGAGTCAGGTGGATCACGAGGTCAGAAGATCGAGATCATCCTGGCCAACATGGTGAAACCCTGTCTCTATTAAAAATACAAAAATTAGCTGGGCATGGTGGCGCGTGCCTGTAGTCCCAGCTACTCGGGAGGCTGAGGCAGGAGAATGGCGTGAACCTGGGTGGCGGAGCTTGCACCGAGCCACTGCACTCCAGCCTGGGTGACAGAGCAAGACTGTCCCAAAAAAAAAAAAAAAAAAAAAAAAAAAACACTGATTGCTCTATGCCCATTCTGACTCTGGCTAATCTTCAGGTTTAGAGCTACAGCAGTACTGGCCAGTTATAAGTGCTTTGAGATGTTAAGGTATTGTTCAATGAAGATTGAGACTGTACTTTAGAAAACGTATTTTGAATCACTGTACTTTCTCATATATATTATTAGTTTGGGAATTCATTGCAACATTATTTTACTTTCCCCCACAAAAATAATTTATATCAAGTACAAAAATATTAAGTAAAGCTTTATTAAATTTTTCGTATCTAGACACTGATTTCCTACAGCCTAGGTAAAAATATAGAACACTACCAGCACCCAGAATGATCTGTAATGTCCTCCTCTTTTTTGGTTCCATATGAACTCTAGTTTTTTCCAGTTCTGTGAAGAAAGTCATTGGTAGCTGGACGGGGATGACATTGAATCTATAAATTACCTTGGGCAGTATGGCCATTTTCATGACATTGATTCTTCCTACCCATGAGCATGGAATGTTCTTCCATTTGTTTGTATCCTCTTTTATTTCATTGAGCAGTGGTATGTAGTTCTCCTTGAAGAGGTCCTTCACATCCATTAAGTTGGATTCCTAGGTATTTTATTCTCTTTGAAGCAATTGTGAATAGGAGTTCACTCACGATTTGGCTCTCTGTCTGTTATTGGTGTATAAGAATGCTTGTGATTTTTGCACATTGATTTTGTATCCTGAGACTTTGCTGAAGTTGCTTATCAGCTTAAGAAGATTTTGGTCTGAGATGATGGGGTTTTCTAGATACACAATCATGTTGTCTGCAAATAGGGACAATTTGACTTCCTCTTTATCTAATTGAATGCCCTTTATTTCCTTCTCCTGCCTGATTGCCCTGGCCAGAACTTCCAACACTATGTTGAATAGGAGTGGTGAGGGAGGGCATCCCTGTCTTGTGCCAGTTTTCAAAGGGAATGCTTCCAGTTTTTGTCCATTCAGTATGATATTGGCTGTGGGTTTGTCATAGATAGCTCTTATTATTTTGAGATATGTCCCATCAATACCTAATTTATTAAGAGTTTTTAGCATGAAGGGTTGTTGAATTTTGTCAAAGGCCTTTTGTGCATCTATTGACATAATCATGTGGTTTTTGTCATTGGTTCTATTTATATGCTGGATTACATTTATTGATTTGCGTATGTTGAACCAGCTTTGCATCCCAGGGATGAAGCCCACTTGATCATGGTGGATAAGCTTTTTGATGTGCTGCTAAATTCGGTTTGCCAGTATTTTATTGAGGATTTTTGCATCAATGTTCATCAAGGATATTTGTCTAAAATTCTCTTTTTTTGTTGTGTCTCTGCCAGCCTTTGGAATCAGGATGACGCTGGCCTCCTAAAATGAGTTAGAGAGGATTTCCTCTTTTTCTATTGATTGGAATAGTTTCAGAAGGAATGGTACCAGCTCCTCTTTGTACCTCTAGTAGAATTCGGCTGTCAATCCGTCTAGTCCTGGACATTTTTGGTTGGTAAGCTATCGATTATTGCCTCAATTTCAGAGCCTGTTATTGGTCTATTCAGAGATTCAACTTCTTCCTGGTTTAGTCTTGGGTGAGTGTATGTGTCAAGGAATTTATCCATTTCTTCTAGATTTTCTAGTTTATTTGTGTAGAGGTGTTTATAGTATTCTCTGATGATAGTTTGTATTTCTGTTTGATCAGTGGTGATATCCCCTTCGTCATTTTTTATTGCGTCTATTTGATTCTTCTCTCTTTTCTTCTTTATTAGTCTTGCTAGCAGTCTATCAATTTTGTTGATCTTTTCAAAAAACAAGCTCCTGGATTCATTGATTTTTTGAAGTGTTTTTTGTGTCTCTATTTCCTTCAGTTCTACTCTGATCTTAGTTATTTTTTGTTTTCTGCTAGCTTTTGAATGTGTTTGCTCTTGCTTCTCTAGTTCTTTTAATTGTGATGTTAGGGTGTCCATTTTAGATCTCTCCTGCTTTCTCTTGTGGGCATTTAGTGCTATCAATTTCCCTCTACACACTGCTTTGAATGTGTCCCAGAGATTCTCGTATGTTGTGTCTTTCTTCTAGTTGGTTTCAAAGAACATCTTTATTTCCGCCTTCATTATGTTATGTACCCAGTAGTCATTCAGGAGCAGGTTGTTCAGTTTCCATGTAGTTGAGTGGTTCAGAGTGAGTTCTTAATCCCGATTTCTAATTTGATTCCACCGTGGTCTGAGAGACAGTTTGTTATAATTTCTGTTCTTTTACGTTTGCTGAGAAGTGCTTGACTTCCAACTATGTGGTCAGTTTTGGAATAGGTGTGGTGTGGTGCTGAGAGGAATGTATATTCTGTTGATTTGGGGTGGAGAGTTCTGTAGATGTCTATTAGGTCCACTTGGTGCAGAGCTGAGTTCAATTCCTGGGTATCCTTGTTAACTTTCTGTCTCGTTGATCTGTCTAATGTTGACAGTGGGGTGTTAAAGTCTCTCATTATTATTGTGTGGGAGTCTAAGTCTCTTTGTAGGCACTAAGGACTTGCTTTATGAATCTGGGTGCTCCTGCGTTGGGTGCATATATACTTAGGATAGTTAGCTCTTCTTATTGAATTGATCCTTTTACCATTATATAATGGCCTTCTTTGTCTCTTTTGATCTTTGTTGGTTTAAAGTCTGTTTTATCAGAGACTAGGATTGCAACCCCTGCTTTTTTTTGTTTTCCATTTGTTTGGTAGATCTTCCTCCATCCCTTTATTTTGAGCCTATGTATGTCTCTGCATGTGAGATGGGTTTCCTGAATACAGCACACTGATGGGTGTTGACTCTTTATCCAATTTGCCAGTCTGTGTCTTTTAATTGGAGCATTTAGCCCATTTACATTTAAGGTTAGTATTGTTATGTGTGAATTTGATCCTGTCATTATGATGTTAGCTGGTTATTTTGCTCCTTAGTTGATGCAGTTTCTTCCTAGCCTTGATGGTCTTTACAATTTGGCATGTTTTTGCAGTGGCTGGTACCGGTTGTTCCTTTCCATGTTTAGTGCTTCCTTCAGGATCTCTTTTAGGGCAGGCCTGGTGGTGACAAAATCTCTCAGCATTTGCTTGTCTATAAAGTATTTTATTTCTCCTTCACTTATGAAGCTTAGTTTGGCTGGATATGAAATTCTGGGTTGAAAATTCTTTTCCTTAAGAATGTTGAATATTGACCCCCACTCTCTTCTGGCTTGTAGAGTTTCTGCCAAGACATCAGCTGTTAGTCTGATGGGCTTCCCTTTGGGGGTAACCCGACCTTTCTCTCTGGCTGCCCTTAACATTTTTTCCTTCATTTCAACTTTGGTGAGTCTGAAAATTATGTGTCTTAGAGTTGCTCTTCTCGAGGAGTATCTTTGTGGCATTCTCTGTATTTCCTGAATCTGAATGTTGGCCTGCCTTGCTAGATTGGGGAAGTTCTCCTGGATAATATCCTGCAGAGTGTTTTCCAACTTGATTCCATTCTCCCCGTCACTTTCTGGTACACCAATGAGACATAGATTTGGTCTCTTCCCATAGTCTCATATTTCTTGGAGGCTTTATTCATTTCTTTTTATTCTTTTTTCTCTAAACTTCTCTTCATGCTTTATTTCATTCGTTTCATCTTCCATCACTGATACCCTTTCTTCCAGTTGATCAAATCGGCTACTGAGGCTTGTACATTCATCACGTAGTTCTCATGCCATGGTTTTCAGCTCCATCAGGTCCTTTAACGACTTCTCTGCATTGGTTATTCTATTTATCCATTCATCCAATTTTTTTTCCAAAGTTCTTAACTTCTTTGCCATTGGTTCGAACTTCCTCCTGCAGCTTGGAGTAGTTTGATCTTTTGAAGGCTTCCTCTCTCAACGCGTCAAAGTCATTCTCTGTCCAGCTTTGTTCTGTTGCTGGTGAGGAGCTGCGTTCCTTTGGAGGAGGAGAGGTGCTCTGATTTTTAGAGTTTCTGGTTTTTCTGCTCTGTTTTTTCCCCATCTTTGTGGTTTTATCTACCTTTGGTCTTTGATGATGGTGCTGTACAGATGGTTTTTTTGGCGTGGATGTCCTTTCTGTTTTTTAGTTTTCCTTCTAACAGTCAGGACCCTCAGCTGCAGGTCTGTTGGAGTTTACTGGAGGTCCACTCCAGACCGTTTGCCTGGGTATCAGCAGCGGTGCCTGCAGAACAGCAGATATTGGTGAACCACAAATGCTGCTGCCTGATCGTTCCTCTTGAAGTTTTGTCTCAGAGGAGTACCCGGCTGTGTGAGATGTCAGTCCGCCCCTACTGGGGGGTGCCTACCAGTTAGGCTACTCGTGGGTCAGGGACCCACTTGAGGAGTCAGTCTGTGCGTTCTCAGATCTCAAGCTGCGTGCTGGGAGAACCACTACTTTCATCAATGCTGTCAGACAGGGACATTTAAGTTTGCAGAGGTTTTTGCTATCTTTTGTTTGTCTGTGCCCTGCCCCCAGAGGTGGAGTGAACAGAGGCAGGCAGGCCTCCTTGAGCTGTGGTGGGCTCCACCCTGTTCGAGCTTCCCAGCCGCTTTGTTTACCTACTCAAGCCTGAGCAATGGTGAGCGCCCCTGTCCCAGCCTTGCTGCTGCCTTGCAGTTTGACCTCAGACTGCTGTGCTAGGAATGAGTGAGGCTCCATGGGCATAGGACCCTCCGAGCCAGGTGCAGCATATAATCTCCTGGTGTGCCGTTTGTTAAGCCCGATGGAAAAGCACAGTATTAGGGCGGGAGTGACCCGATTTTCCAGGTGCCGTCTGTCACCCCTTTCTTTGACTAGTAAAGGGAATTCCCTGACCCCTTGTGCTTCCTGGGTGAGGTGATGCCTCACCCTTCTTTGGCTCATGCACGGTGCGCTGCACCCACTGTCCTGCACCCACTGTCCGGCACTCCCCAGTGAGATGAACCCGGTACGTCAGTTGGAAATGCAGAAATCACCCGTCTTCTGCATATGCTGGGAGCTGTATACTGGAGCTGTTCCTATTCAGTCATCTTGGCTCCACCCCCCCGCCCCAAATTTTATTTAATGAACACCCTTTGAATACCAGTTCTCTGTTAACAATTGAGAATAATGAGATAAACAATCTTTTAAATGAATAAACAAAATAAAATAGTCTTACCTTCAAGAAGCTTGCATTCTAGAGATATCAAGATATGGAAGATTGTGGCCAAGACAATTGTAGCCATTTAATACAGACCAGAATCCAAGTTCATATTTCCGAAATTGTCATTCTTTGAACAAAAGGCCCCTGTGTCAAGATTTCCTGCTGTTTAATTACGGTGTTGCATAATCCCTTTTACATTTATCAGGACCTGAATGCTAAATCACATAGTGGAGCACACAAGGTAGAAATCCTATGGAATCCTCAATGATGTGATATGCTTCTCTAAGATTAGAATCCTTGTTCATGCCCAGAATCACTTACTTCTGAGTAAAGGTAAGGAAAATTTTCATAAACAATTGGGAAAACATATAAACAGTGGAAAGAAGGCATAAAAGTTAAAAAAAGGGAGACAAAAATGGAATCAAAAAGCAGATGATCTTGACAGCAATACTTAGGATACCTACTGTTTGTATCTATAAATTTGAATTAAAGTTTTGACTTACTACTCCATGCCTGACAGCCCACAATATTTTTTTTTTTTTTTTTTTTTGAGACGGAGTCTCGCTCTGTCGCCCAGGCTGGGGTGCAATGGTGCAATCTCGGCTCACTGCAAGCTCCGCCTCCTGGGTTCATGCCATTCTCCTGCCTCAGCCTCTCCAAGTAGCTGGGACTACAGGCGCCCGCCACCATGCCCGGCTAATTTTTTGTATTTTTAGTAGAGACGGGGTTTCACCGTGGTCTTGATCTCCTGACCTCGTGATCCGCCTGCCTCGGCCTCCCAAAGTGCTGGGATTACAAGCGTGAGCCACTGCGCCCGGCTGACAGCCCACAATATTGAAAGAAATTATAAAATCACTCATCAGGAAAATACTAATATGATGTAGTACAATTTTTGAATGTCTAATCTCAATTGTGCTGTGACATGTGGAAAAGAAACAGAAAAACACCATTCAAGATACAATTAAAATTAGATCCCAGAGGTCCTGTTACAGCCTAAGAGTAATACCAGGTCATTGCTACAAAAAGTTTTATTGTACAGTCACTAAAAGATTTATTTACTCTGCAAATCCTAATAAGAACAGACATCATTGTATACATAGTGTAGTGTGGCAAAGTAGAAACAACGTTCTTGCAAGCTAGGAAATCTCTTTTTCCACCAATATGCTAGTTATTTTTCACTCATTGGAAAACCAAGTGTTCTTTATCTCCTACTTAGCATTTTGAGTTTCTATTTGCCATGACTTAAGTATTGTGATGAAAACAAAGGTAGCATATCAGATACGGGCTCTTTGAGATCTGTTAAATAAAAGCAAAGTATAATCCATTATCACAGTGTTAAAATTAAACATTATAAGAAAGGACATAACTATGAAAAACTAATAAAGGAACACAGCAAAGAAAAAAATGTCTTTGGAAAGACACGTAAAGCATATGTCCAACAAGGAGAAACAGAAAAACTATTCAAAATTTTAAGTCTTTTTTTTGCAAAGGTCTATAAATGACCACCAAGTGAGCTAAAATATTATTATTGCCCAATTAAACTTATGCAAGTATCATATTATTCTAATTTGCTGGTATGGAAGATGCTTTTCCTAGGACAATTGAAGGTTAAGTGTAGACACTAAAACGTATAGATTTTGATAGTAACTGAATTGCATGCCAAAGAAGCTACACTATAGTTCATTAACAAAGAAAAAAAGATTGTTTAGCACGAATTTTAAAACACTGGCATCTTTTTACTATAACATGTATCTAACTTCATTATTCTTACTGATGGGTAATGTCTGTTTACATAATTTTGGTCTCATTTGCCATTTGTGATCTTCAGTAATGGAATATGTTTCCCTTAAAGATTTACCCCAAATATATACTTTTAAATTATCATTATGTTATTGCTTTATAAGTATGTATTCAGAATTTTAAAGATCATCTTGACAGAACATAAAAGAAATAAAGGCTGGATGGATCAGAAACCAGAAAAACAAACTACATTTGCTGCAAAACAGTGGCAGTGGGGCAAAGGTTTACGTTCATTTTTAAATAAAGAATTTTTATTTCATACATAACTTTTAGTTTATATAAGAAAATATTCAAAGCTTACTCATAATTTCTCACCCCCTAGCTGTGAAAAACCCTATGTAGGACTTGCTAAATCAGAGCTTTAATAAACTTGAAGCTTCACTTCAAGTTGAAGTATTGAATTGGTGAAATATTGAAAAGTTGACATTTTATAGTTTTAAATCTTACGTTTGTATTTCATCCATTTTGAATTAAATATGTAACATGAGTTCAGACCTCCCTGAACCCCCTTCGTTTAGATGCTCCATGTAAACCACTTTAAGTAAAATCAAGAAAATAAAAGAGTTCGACATAGGAGAGTAGGAAATATGAATAACATTGTTTGGTGCACATAGACATCAACTTTTACATGAAATGCATGGTGGAAAAATAATTTATAGAAACATTTTAACAACAAAATATTTTTCCCTCAGGTGCCATTATCATCATCATTACCATTATTATTTCATAAATGGAATTGGCAAATACAGACCATGAGCCAAATACAGCTCATGGACTCTTTTAAGTTTTTTTAAACTTAGCATTTAATTTATGCAGTATAAAATTCACACTTTAAAAGTGCACAATTCAGTGCTTTTTGGTATTTTTACAATGTTGTACAACTATCAAGATTATTCCAAAACATTTGTATTACCCCAAAAAGAAATGCCGTATCTATTAGCTATTACTCCTCATTACCTTTTCACCTCATACCCAGATAACTGCTGATCTACTTTCTGTTTATATGAATTTGCCTATTCTGCACATTTCATATAAATGCAGTCACACAATGTGTCCTTGGTGTCTGGTTTCTTACACTTACTGTGCATGGATCAGTAATTCATTCCCTTTTATGGCTGGATAATATTCCACTGTATACCTACACCACATTTTAATTTTCATTCATCAGTTGATGGGTAGTTGGGTTTTTTTTACTTTTTGGTTATTATTAGTAATGCTGTTACGAACAAATGGCCTTATACACATTGTTGTGTGAATATTGTTGTCAGTTCTCCCGGGTATATCTCTAGGATTAGAATTGCTGGGTCATGTGGTAACTGTATATTTAACTTTTTTAGAAATTGTCAAAGTGTTTTCCAAAGTATCTGTACCATTTTACATTCTCATTAGGAATCTATGAGAATTTCAATTTCCTCGCATCCTCACTAATACTTTTATAGTTCATCTTTTTGATTATAGCAATCTTAGTGGGTATGAAGTTGTATCTCATCAGGGTTTTGATTTGCATTTTCCTGATCCATCTTCTTATATGCTTATTGTATATTTGTATATCATCTGTGCAAAAATATCTACATAAATCCTTGTCCATTTTTAAACTGAGCCATTTTATTTATTGAGTTGTAAGAGCATTTTATGCATTATTGATAATAGTCTTTTATCAAATACATGATTTTAAATATTGTCTTCCATTCTTTGGATTATCTTTTCACTTTTTCAAGCTATCTTTTTCAAAAAGATAGCTTTTGAATCTTCAAGATATCTTTTGAAAAGATATCAAATAATATCTTTTCAAGGTATCCTTTGAAACAGCAATATTTAATTTTGATAGAGTTCAATTCATCTGTTCTTTTTTGCTTTGGTTACTTTTATTTTAGCTGTCATTTCTTAAAAATCATTGTCTAAATCCAAGATCATGATGATTAACACATGTGTTTTCTTCTTAGAGCTTTGTAGTTTTAGCTCTTACACTTAGATTTCATTCATTTTGAATTAACTTTGTGTATGGTTTGATGTAGGGGGTGCAGATTAACTCTCTTGCTTGTGAACATCCAGTTGTCTTAGCACCATTTGTTGAAAAGAATATGTTTCCATAGTAAATTGTTTTTGCACCCTATTAAAAATTTATTGACTGTAAACATAAGGGTTTTTTTTTTCAGGAATCCCAATTCAATTCCATTAATCTACATGTCTATCTTAATACTAATAAC
This sequence comes from Hylobates moloch, assembly GCF_009828535.3. Classification (NCBI taxonomy): domain Eukaryota; kingdom Metazoa; phylum Chordata; class Mammalia; order Primates; family Hylobatidae; genus Hylobates; species Hylobates moloch. The sequence continues at coordinate 1,729,612 of NW_026652298.1, forward strand.
AGACATTCTTTCTTAGTAAAGCTTTTGTATTATGTTTAGAAATGGAGAATTGTGAATTCTAACTTTGTTTTACTTTCTCAAAATTATTTTGGCTATTCTGGGTCCCTTCCATTTCCATATAAATTTTAGGATCTGCTTGTAAATTTCTAAAGAAATACAGCTGGGATTTTGATTGGGATTACATTATGTATATAGATTAACTTGAGGAGTTTTGTGCCTTAAATAATAAAGTCTATTAATCCTTGTGCAAGGAATGCAATTCCATTTACTCAGGTCTTCTTTAACTTCCTTGAACTATGTTTTGTCATTTTCAGTGTATAAGTTATTCACTTCATTTGTTAAATTATTCCTAAGCAGTTTTATTTTTAAAACTATTTTAAAACAAATTATTGTCTTAATTTCATTTTTAGATTATTCATAACTGGTCTATAAATATACAATCAACTTTTGTATATAGACCTTGAATTCTGAAAATTTGCTGAACTTGTTTACTAGCACCAACAGTCTGCTGTTGATTTCTTAGGATTTTCTGTACACAAATAACATTGTCTACAAGTAGAGAGAGTTTTATACTTTTCACATTCCAATTTGTATGCCTTTTTTTCATCAAATGTCCTTTATAAGACCTCTATCACAATGTGGAATAGAAATAATAACAGTGGATATTGTCTATTTCCTAATCTTAAGTAAAATACTTTGAGTCTTTCATCATTAAATATGATGTTAGCTCTGAATTTTTTTGTAGACATGTTTATCAGATTGAAGAAGTTCACATATATTCATGGTTTGTTGAATGTTTTATCAGGAAAGGGTGTTGGATTTGTCAAGTGATTATTCCATACCTTTTGAGAAAATAGTGAATGTTTTGTCCTTTATTCTTTAACACAGTACATGAGGTATTACACTGATTGATTTTTAGTATGTTGAACCAATCTTACATTGCTGTAATTAATTGCACTTGGTTATGTTGTATGGTACTTTTTCTGTATTGCTGGATTGACTTTACCAGTATATTGTTGAAGAAATTTGCATGTATATTAATAAGAGTAATTGGTCTATAGTTGTCTTTTATTGTGATGTCTTTGCCAAGATTTGTTTTCAGGATAATAAAGCCTTTAGATACTGAGTGAGAAAGTATTCATACCCTTCTATTTTTTGGAAGAGTTTATGAAGGGTTAGTGTTAGCACTTCTTTAAATATTTGGTAGAATTCACCAGAGAAGTCACATTGTTTCAGAATTTTTCTTTATGAGAAGTTTTTATACTAAAATCCCATTTATTTATTTGCTATAGGCCTATTCAGATCTTCTGTTTCTTCTTAAGTCAATTTTTGTAGTGTACATCTTTGTGTAATTTTTTTCTATTTCATCTGATTTATTTGACTAATTTTCTAGTAAATAGTTTTTCATAGTATTTCTTTATAATCCTTTTTATTTGTGTAAGGTTAGTAGTACTATCTCTTCTTTCAGTTTGGCTTTTAATAATTTGAACCTTCTAATTTTTTTCTTGATTATTCTATCAAAAGTTTTATCAATTTTGTGGATCATTTTAAGTAACCAACTTTGGGTTTTGTTGCTTTTCTTTATTGTTTTTCTCTTCTCTTATTTACTTGTTTCTGCTGTAATCGTGATTAAGTACTTACTTGTGCTTATGCAAGTTTATATTAGTCCATTCTCACCCTGCTCTAAAGAAATAGCCAGGAACGGGTAATTTAAAAAGAAAATAGGTTTAATTGACTCACAGTTCCACATAGCTGGGGAGGCCTCAGGAAACTTACAGTCATGGCAGAAGGCAAAGGAGAAGCAGGCGTCTTATTCAGAGGGTGGTAGGATGGAGGGAATGCAAGCAGGGGAAATGCAAAATGCTTACAAAACCATCCGATTTTGTGAGACTCACTATCATGAGAGCAGCAGGGAGGAAACCACTCCCATCATCCAGTTACCTCCACCTGGTCCTGCCCTTGACATGTGGGGATTACTGGGAATATCAGGATTACAATTCAAGATGAGATTTTGGGTGGGGACACAACTAAGCCATCTCATTCTGCCCCTGGCCCCTCCCAAATCTCATGTCCTCACATTTTAAAACACAATTATGCATTTCCATCAGTCCCCCAAAGTCTTAACTCATTCCAGCACTAACCAAAAAGGCCAAGGCCAAATTCTCGTCTGAGACTAGTCAAGTCCCTTCCACCTATGAGCCTGTAAAATCAAAAGAAGGTTAGTTACTTCCTAGATACAATGGGGGTCCAGGCATTGCATAAATACACCCATTCCAAATGGGAGAAATTGGACAATAAAAAAAAAAGGGAATACAGGCCCCATGCAAGTCCAATATCCAACAGGGCAGTCATTAAACCTTGAAGTTCCAAAATGATCTCCTTTGACTCCACGTCATCCAGGTCATGCTGATGCAAGATGTGGGTTCCCATGGCATGGGCAGCTCCACCCCTGTGGCTTTGCAGGGTACAGCCAACCTCCAACCTGCTTTCACGGGCTGGCATTGTCTGTGGCTTTTCCTGGTGCATGGTGCAAGCTGTCAGCAGATCTACCATTTTGAGATCTGGAGGACAGTGGCCCTCTTCTTACAGTTCCATTAGGCAGTGTCACAATGCGTACTCTGTGTGGGGGCTAAAATTCCACATTTCTCTTCTGAACTGCCCTAACAGAGGTTCGCCATGAGGGCTCTGCCTCTGTAGCAGCCTTCTGCCTGGACATCCTCTGATCTAGCCTGAAGTTCCCAAACCTCAATTCTTGGCTTCTGTGCACACACAGGATCAAGACCATGTGGAACCCACCAAGACTTGGGACCTACATACTCTGAAGAAATGACCTGAGTTGTACCTTGGCTCCTTTTAACCATGGCTGGAGTTGAAGCAGCTGGGATACAGGGCACCATGTCCCAAAGCTGCAGAGAGCATGGGGGGCCTGGACCCAGCCCATGAAACCATTTTTTCCTCCTAGGCCTCCAGGCCTGTGATGGGAGAGGCTGCCTTGAAGATCTCTGACATGCCCTGGAGATATTTTCCCCATTGTCTTGGTGACTAACATTTGGCTCCTCATTAATTATGCACATTTCTGCAGTGGGCTTGAATTTCTCCCAGAAAGTGGGTTTTTCTTTTTCTACCACATCACCAGGTGCAAATTTTCCAAACTGTTATGTGATGATTACTCTCAAACGCTTTGCTGCTTAGAAATTTCTTCCACCAGACACCCTAATTCATCTCTCTCAAGTTCAAAGTTCCACAGATCTCTAAGTCAGGGGCACAATGCCACCAGTCTTCTTGCAAAAGCATAGCAAGAGTGACCTTTACTCCATTTCCCAACAAGCTCCACATCTCCATATGAGACCACCTCAGCCTAGACTTTATTGTCTATATCACTATTGCATTTTGGTCAAAGCCATTCAACAAGTCTCTAGGAAGTTCCAAACTTTCCTACATTTTCCTGTCTTCTTTGGAGCTGTCCAAGCTGATTGAACCTCTACCTGTTAACCAGTTCCAAAGTTGCTTCCACATTTTCAGGTTTCTTTATAACAGCACCCCACTTGGTACCAACTTATTGTATTAGTCTGTTCTCACACTGCTATGAAGAAATACTTGAGACTGGGTAATTTATAAAGAAAAGAGGTTTAACTGACTCACAATTCTACATGGCTAGAGAGTCCTCAGGAAACTTATAATCATGGCAGAAGGTAAAGGAGAAGCAGGCACCTTCTTCAGAGGGATGCAGGACAGAGTGAGTGTAAGCAGGGGAAATGCCAGATGCTTATAAGATCATCAGATCTTGTGAGACTCACCCACTATCACAAGAACAGCATAGGAGAAACCACTCCCATGATCTAATTACCTCCACCTGGTCCCACACTTGACACATAGGAATTATTGGGATTATTGGGATTCCAATTCAAGATGAGATGTTGGGTGGGGACACAGCCAAACCATGTCAAGGCTTTAGTTTGCTCAATTGTTTTCTGATTTTTTAAGGTAAAATGCGAGTTCATTGATATGACATTTTTTCTTTTTTAAATATATATCATTATAGATATAAATTTCCCTCAAGGCAATTTTTTAGATTATATTCCATAAGATGTGATATGATAGGTTTTTGTTTCACTTATGTCAAAGTATTTTTAATTCATCTATGATTTTTTCTTTGAATCATTGGCTATTTAAGAGTTTTAATTTTTACATATTTGTGAATTTCCCAATTTTCGTCTACTATTGATTACTAATTTAATCCCATTGTAATCAGAAAACATATTTTATATGATACCTACTCTTTTAAATTGTCAAGCTTATTTTTTTAACTAAACTTGGCCTATCTGTGTAAATGTTTCATGTGTACTCGGGAAGAATGCATATCCTGCTGTTTTTAGATGGATTGTTCTATAAATATCTGGGAGGTGTAGTTGGCTGGTAGTACTGTTCAAGTTTTCTGTGTAGTGTTAATCATCTGCCTTTTTCTATCCATTATTGAAAGTGGAGTACTGAAGTCTCCCATTGTTATTGTTAAATATTCTATATCTCCCTTGATTCTGAAAAATTTTTCTTTCATGTATTTTGGGGATCTATTGTCAGATGCATATGTGTTTATAATTTGTATAAGTGTTTAGTGGTTTAGCCCATTCATTATTACAAAATATCCTTATTTACTAATAACAATTTTCACTTTAAAGCCTATTTTCTATAGCCACTCTAGCTCGCTTTTTAGTTATTTTTGTTTACTATTTGCAGAATATATTTTTTCTCATCCTTTTACTTTAGATTTACTTACGTCTTTGAATCTAAATTGTCTCTTTTAGACAGTATATAGTTAGTTTTTTTAAAAAAAATTCTTCCATATTCTAGCTTTCAATTGTAATAATGAATCCATTTTCATTTAATGTAATTGCTCATAAAATTGGATTTACCTGTTATTTTTGTTTTCTGTATGTCTTATTTTTTTTTTGTTCCTTGATTCTATTGCTGCCTTTTTGTGTGTGTTAAATAATTTTTCTACTTTTTAATGTTTATTATAGTTTTCAATATATGTTTTAGTTGTTTCTTTGTGCTTGCCCTGGTAAATGTAATTTATATTTTAACTTAGAACAATCTAGTTCAGATTAATTCCAGTTTAACTTCAATAAAGTACAAAAACATTATATACTGTTTTATAGTGTCAGCCCATCTTTACTCTAGTTGTCATACGTTATATCTTTATATATTTTGTGCCAACAAACACAAACTTTTAATTATTGCTTTCTAAAGTTGTCTTTTAAATCAGAAAGGAATGTTACAAAAAATAAATATATTTATACTATCTTTTGTGTAACTGATGTAGTTACTTTAACTGATGCTCTTCATTTCTTCAAATAGGTTCAAGTTATTGTCTAATGTTCTTTCATTTCACCCTGAAGGATAGGATTTTCTTTAGTATGTCTATTTGCTAACAGCATATTTTATGTGTTTTTAAGGCTAATTATGTTAAAAATTATTTAAATTTTTATTTTTGGAGGATAGCTTTGTCAATATAGAATTCTTTGCTGATAGCTTTTTAATTTTCTAGCACTTTGAATATGTCATCCTACTGCCTTCTGGCCTATAATGTTTCTGATGATAAATCAATTGTTGATCTTACTGAGGATTTTTTATAAGTTATGAGTCCCTTCTCTCTTGCAACTTTCAAATTAGTCTTTTTGTTTGGCTTTTAACCATTTTATTATGATATGTCTAGGTGTGGATCTCTTGGAATCTAGTGAGATTTTTTAGATGTGTAGATTAATGTCTTGTATAAAACTTAGAAAGATTTAAGCAATTCTTTCTTCAAATATTTTTGATCTTTCTCTTTCATGTTCTTTGAGTTTAACATTATGTTTATGTAGATATGTTTGATGGTATTTCCTAGTCTCTAAGACAATATTCATTTTCATTTTCTTTTGGAATCATAGTACATAGGGTTCCCATGCCACGGAGTCCCAGAAATGTCTCTTTCCCACCCTCTAATCATTTTACTCACTCATATGATTTTATTTTAACTTTACCCCTTCGTAGGGGCCTGTAGGTTATGATTCAGACTGGTAAAGATATAAGCCAGGTGCAAAGTCAGCATTTACCTTAATACATTTTTTGTTTTTATTTTTATTTTAACTTTACTTATTGGTAGGAGAGTTGAGGCAAGAAGCTGTAACTTGAACCAGCCACAATCCAAGCTTTGCCCAGTATCAGTATCTACTTCAATTTTTTCCCTTTCTTTAATTTTAGCTATTACAAATATCAATAACCAAGAAATTGTATATTTAGTTTATTTCTTACTACTTTGCATGCCATTATGCATTCAAACTCTTCAAGAGTTTGATCCATTATTCCTTAACTCTATTGGTAACTTTTGCTTTCATTAATTGATCACAGCACATCTGCAGCTCCATACTATTGGTAACCCCATGACCATTGAAAAATTATTTATCCTCTTACTACTTATTCATTCTTTTTTCAAGCCACATGTTTCAATGAGTCAGGGTCATTCTTGAAAACATCCACTCCACTCCTGGTACCAGCTACCTAGAGTTAGACTAACTTCAAAGTTTGAGGGCATTGCTAGGTCAATTCAAGATGTCTGACACAAACTGTAGGTTTGGAAAATTTCTAAAACCACCCTAAGTTTTGATGATTTGCTAGAAGCCTTCACAAAACCCATTAAAAGTTATTTTAGCCATGATTTTACTTTAGTATCAGGAAAAAATACAAATTAAAATCAACCAAAGAAAGAGTTGTTCAGGGCAAAGCCTGGAAGAGTTCTACATATGAAGATTCTGTTATCTCCAAGACATATTGTCTTTCCAAAGCTAAAATATGACATTATACATGTAGTGCTGCCAGCCAGAGACTCTCACCAGAGATATGGTATTTGGAGATTTTGGGTGGGGGGGTATTAATTACATATGTATGATTGAGTGATTATCCACATGATTGAATTCAATATTGAAGTCAACAGATTATCATATGACCCAAAGACACCCCCCAACTTCTTAATCACATGGTTAGTGTTTCTGGCCTCATCATTTCATGTCCTAAAACTTAGGTGTTGCAAGCCTCATCCCATCCTAATATCTGGTATGGCCAACCCTTGGTCTAAACAAACCCTCCTTTGATGACAGAAGTGTATGATGTTGATTACTTCCCAGAATGTGAGGCAAAGGCCAGATCTCTTTCTGACCAACAACAAATTCTTTATGACATGTACTAGAGAGATAAGTAAATAACACTTATCTGGAAATGAGGTTTGGATTATCATCAGAACAACCTGAGGCACAGTTCCCTTCACTAAAGCAATGATAATGATTAGAAAATTCATGGATTTTTTTCCCATATAGGCTTTGTTATACAACAAACACCTGAAAACTTTGTGATGTAAAACACCAATTATTCTTTATCTCATGAACCTGTGAGCCTGCAATTTGAATTAGCTCGTCTTGATGTAACTTCCCACCTTGACTGCATTCACTCAATGTGTCTGCCAATCCAGCTTGCAGCAGGCCAGTCTGAAATGGCTTAGTTGAGAGAGAATATCTTTGCCCCACGTGATGTCTCATTCTCCAGAAAGATGGATTGGACAATTCAACTGGCAGCTCGCCCTTTAGACTTCCAAAAGAGTGAAGAGAAAGTATGCAAGTTCTCTTAAGTTCTGTACTTATACCTGCAAAGTTATATCACAAACATGATGAATACAGAGACTGGAATTAATGTGGCCATTGTCTTTGCAATCTAACAAAAGACGTTATTACCAGAAGCAGTGGGACTACATGTTGAGCTACGAAATTAATACATGTCCACAACAGTGTGTTTAATGTTATTATAACCTCTGTTTTATAAATGAGAAAGTAAAGTTATTGAGTTTAAGTATCTTTAATGAGATCATATTATTAGTGAGAACTGGGACCAAATAGATTTTCTGACTCCAAATAGATATTTCCATTAGAACAGATACATAAGTATACACACATGCATACACATGTTTCTTTACTGCTCATAATTCATGTCAGTTAGTCTTTATTAGAATGTGGGATGTATAAATGTAAGATAATTTTTGTATTAAAATAGATACATTTTAGAACAAGTTTATGAGCTAGGCAAAACTTTTATCCTATACAGTGCTTATATTTAGTGCACAGAATTAACATATTTCAAAGTAGAGTAACATTATATCCAGTAGGTAAAGCAAACTATCTTTCAAATTTAGATTAACCATATTTTTCATGACCCAATATAGAAAGTAAAAGCAGTAAAGCTAGTAGCATACATGGGAATATGAACTCAGAGGGATGATCAACAGAAAAAGTCTATGTAATTAAAGCCTCAGTAGCCAATGCGATCAACTGGAAGAAAGGGTATCAGTGATGGAAGACGAAATGAATGAAATGAAGCAAGAAGAGAAGTGTAGAGAAAACAGAATAAAAAAAAATGAACAAAGCCTCCAAGAAATATGGGACTATGTGAAAAGACAAAATCTACGTCTGATTGGTGTACCTGAAAGTGACAGGGAGAATGGAACCAAGTTGGAAAACACTCTGCAGGATATTATCCAGGAGAACTTCCCCAATCTAGCAAGGCAGGCCAACATTCAGATTCAGGAAATACAGAGAACGCCACAAAGATACTCCTCGAGAACAGCAACTCCAAGACACATGATTGTCACATTCACCAAAGTTGAAATGAAGGATAAAATGTTAAGGGCAGCCAGAGAGAAAGGTCAGGTTACCCACAAAGGGAAGCCCATCAGACTGACAGCGGATCTCTCAGCAGAAACTCTACAAGCCAGAAGAGAGTGGGGGGCCAATATTCAACATTCTTAAAGGAAAGAATTTTCAACCCAGAATTTCATATCCAGCCAAACTAAGCTTCATAAGTGAAGGAGAAATAAAATACTTTATAGACAAGCAAATGCTGAGAGATTTTATCACCACCAGGCCTGCCCTACAATAGCTCCTGAAGGAAGCACTAAATATGGAAAGGAACAACCAGTACCAGCCACTGCAAAAACATGCCAAATTGTAAAGACCATCAAGGCTAGGAAGAAACTGCATTGCCAAGTCAATCCTAAGCCAAAAGAACAAAGTGGGAGGCATCACGCTACCTGACTTCAAATTATACTACAAGGCTACAGTAACCAAAACAGCATGGTACTGGTACCAAAACAGAGATATAGACCAATGGAACAAAATAGAGCCCTCAGAAATAATTCCGCATATCTACAACTATCTGATCTTTGACAAACCTGACAAAAACAAGCAATGGGGAAGGGATTCCCTATTTAACAAATGGTGCTGGGAAAACTGGCTAGCCATATGTAGAAAGCTGAAACTGGATCCCTTCCTTACACCTTATACAAAAATTAATTCAAGATGGATTAAAGACTTATATGTTAGACCTAAAACCATAAAAATCCTAGAAGAAAACCTAGGCAATACCATTCAGGACAGAGGCATGGGCAAAGACTTCATGTCTAAAACACCAAAAGCAATGGCAACAAAAGCCAAAATTGACAAATGGGATCTAATTAAACTAAAGAGCTTCTGCACAGCAAAAGAAACCACCATCAGTGTGAACAGGCAACCTACAGAATGGGAGAAAATTTTTGCAACCTACTCATCAGACCAAGGGCTAATATCCAGAATCTACAATGAACTCAAAACAAATTTACAAGAAAAACACAAACAACCCCATCAAAAAGTGGGCAAAGGATATGAACAGACACTTCTCAAAAGAAGAGATTTATGTAGCCAAAAAACACATGAAAAAATGCTCATCATCACTGGCCATCAGAGAAATGCAAATCAAAACCACAATGAGATACCATCTCACATCAGTTAGAATGTCAATCATTAAAAAGTCAGGAAACAACAAGTGCTGGAGAGGATGTGGAGAAATAGGAACACTTTTACACTGTTGGTGGGACTGTAAACTAGTTCAACCATTGTGGAAGTCAGTGTGGTGATTCCTCAGGGATCTAGAACTAGAAATACCATTTAACACAGCCATCCCGTCACTGGGCATATACCCAAAGGATTATAAATCATGCTGCTATAAAGACACATGCACACGTATGTTTATTGTGGCACTATTCACAATAGCAAAGACTTGGAACCGACCCAAATATCCAACAGTGATAGACTGGATGAGGAAAATGTGGCACATATACACCATGGAATACTATGCAGCCATAAAAAATGATGAGTTCACGTCCTTCGTAGGGACATGGATGAAGCTGGAAACCATCATTCTCCGCAAACTATCGCAAGGACAAAAAACCAAACACTGCATGTTCTCACTCATAGGTGGGAATTGAACAATGAGAACACATGGCCACAGCAAGGGGAACATCACACGCTGGGGTCTGTTGTGGGGTGGGGGAAGGGGGGAGGGAAAGCATTAGGAGATATACCTAATGCTAAGTGATGAGTTAATGGGTGCAGCACACTAACATGGCACATGTATATACATATGTGACAAACCTGCACTTTGTGCACATGTACCCTAAAATGTAACGTATAATAAAAAATAAAATAAAATAAAATAAAATATAATAAAATTTGGCTGAATGATACCTCTCAGAGAATAATTGGGCTGAATAATGACTAAAATCCATCAATTCTAAATTTTTGCAGGTTTTATAACTGTATTTTACAAATAAAAGGATGATATATTATAAAAGATTTATCTTTCAATATTTTGCAACTAAAACAGAAAGTCATTATGAAATGTATCGTTATTACCTGACTTACATACCCTTTGGGTCAATTAATACCCTCCCTATGACAAACCCTATTATGCTATTAGCATAAACCATTTCTAGTTACAGTTTCCTCCATCAGCTGTGTTTTGAAAAGGTTTTAAGCTTTTGCAGACCTGACTCTAGGCAAAATGTCATTTTCGCTAAAATTTAATACGATTTCAATATTTTACTCTGTTTTTCCATTTCTCTCGGAAGCCGTCAAAGTAAACCACATTGGCCTTGTTTTAGTGAAGAAACACAAAGTCTGTGGCTTAGTTATAGGAAAATGAAGCCATTTAATGAAAATGGAAATTGATTTATTTACCCCCTAAACAGAAGTTTAATTTCTGATGTGCCTGCTGAAAGTGAAAATTTTTCCCACACTGCTCTACGTCATTCCTGTACAAACTTTAAGATTCTTTAAAAGTATCTACAAAATTAGGTGAAGGGTAAAATTATGAATTTCCCACTTGGAAGAAAGTGGCTTAAATTCTATCCAATTATTTGCCATGACAACCAGCTAAACACAAAAGGGCTAGAATGGATGTAGAGTACTGCCTCTATAATCATCACTGTATGTCCTTCAAATCATGGATATGCAGCACCACTATCCTGGGCTACTTCAGGGCCATAAGCCTACATGGTAATTACATGCCTTGGAACACTCCACTTAAGTGCATCAATAATATAGTGAGCGAACATGTTCTTTAATTCTGCACCTGTAAATGGAGGGAAAAATAAAGAAAATATCTCTATCGAAAAAAGGAAGAAAAATAAATTAGATAGCCAAATTATTTTAAGCTGCTTTGTGAGGTCTCTGTCTAAAACTCAGATGGTTAGTAATTGAAGCTTTTCCATAAATATAATCAAATGACAAAATATCTCTGTTTAAATGACTGCAAAGGTTAGGACATAAAAAAACAAAAGATGCAAAACAAGCAAAAAATATCTAATTACACTTGATATTTTATCTTTAATACACTCATTTCAACTGTGCATTACAATATTTCAGGGCTACTTTTCTTTCCATTGCCATGTCTCTATATAACTTCTATTAATGGAATTTCAGAGATAACACCTACTAATCCAGGACTTCAACACAAAGGAAGAGTTAACACATCATGGCATTACAAAACTGTAGTGCTCTGCATGGTACTTCAGAATAAGGAGTGCGTGTGTGTGTGTGTGTGTGTGTGTGTGTGTGTGTGTGTGTGTGTGTGTGTTTCATTTTATAGACTCGAAATCTATATTTTTCTCTGAAGTCCAAAGTTAATACAGTTAATTCAACAGAGAAGTAACTCAATAGAACCTCAGGGAGAATAAGTGATTGGTATAAAACTGTAAGACCTTCCTCCCACCTATATATTTCAATAAAACAAAATGGCTAATTTTTTAAAATCATAAATTTAACCTATAAGTAAAATATTTTTGAGTGGCCAATTTTCTACAGTCTTATGGAATTTCAGAGGAATTCTTATGAAAAATAGGCACACACAATTTATAATAAAGTTACATTTTACCGTTGGAAACACACCACGTTTTTTAGTGGATCTATCCTAAGTTTTTCACTTGAGAAAACAAACGAACAAAAAGATGTGGTCTATTTACGTATACATATTTCTTATGCCAACTAACTAAGACTTTTTAATGAATTAATGTGAAATATGCCTTTTTATATTGACTCCAAGATACAAGTGTTATTTAAATTAGAAAATCTTGCCATAATTTCAGAAAATCCCATAAAACTCAGGAAAATCACATATGTAATGTTCCACAAACCACAAAGGAAACAGAAAGGATGTCCTAAATAATCAGAGCAGAATGTAGCGGTTTTCAAAAAAATAATTATTTCAGATTGAAGTTGTATTTGTTGTTTCTTGTCATTTAACATTTGTAATTAATGGATGTACAAGTGATTTACTAAATTAATATTTAATACATGAGTATGATCTTGTGTTCTGTTAATTTCCACACATTTTACTTTTAGAGAAAATCATATGCCTCAAATGTTGCTTTTATGACATTTGAGTCATAAAAACTCAAGAGCACTGAGTTTTCCCATTATTTAATCAATATACAATTTTTCTAATAGTAAATATATTTTTTGAAGAAATGTAATTTTATTTACCATATGGAAATTGTTAAAATAATGAAATCCATTATATTTTCAAAGCTGCACATAGAAACTTTACCAAGAAGTTTCAAGCAACAATTATTAGAATTATGTATTTAATAGTAACTATTTCTTTATGCCATCTCTTGGACTTCTGAAGAATTTTACTGGTCAGGCAGTAGATTTTGAAATTTGTGTGCAACTCTTATTGTATAGATATCCTGCTATTACAACAGTATTCTACTATATACAAAAGCTAATGTTTTAAAATTTAAGACTGCTCCCAAAATACAAATTATGTTAATTTGCAATGAACCATCAGCATACAAAATCTGAGATGAAACACTGGTTATTTTTGAAGGAAATACAGATAATCATTTGAAAGTTAAATCTTATTAGTCTTTACAGTTTTTCCCTTTCTGACAGAGATGCATAAGCAGGCCAATTGTTTACAACTATGTAAAATATATTAGTATATTGCTGGGGCTTGGCTTATAAATGTAGTGTGGAGAGAATATTACAATTGAATTTCAAGCCTCTAAGAAGGATTTATGATAGAGGTTTTCGGCAGAACTTTTCTAAATTACAGTAATAACTCACTTGGAGTATTTTATTAATAGTACAGACAGCAAGAAACAGAAGTGGAAATGTTTAACACTGAGTGTCCAAATGACCCCACATCTGCTTTTTGCTTTGTGTTTTGTTTTATTTTGTTCCTGTTTGACTTTGTCCTCTTGATTAGATGGTAATTGATAATATCAAAGCATGACAACTTTAAAAACTTAGATCACTTAATTGGCCTGCATCTGTGATCTCAGTGAAAATCTTAGCACGAATGTCACCTTTGAACAGACAACGGAGTACAGGATATTAATCAGACATACAAACTATCTCTTGGTGTCATCTAGTGGTTGTGTTTCATCACTGCATAAAAGAAATGCCTTATTGGTTTTCTGAGTAAAGACTGTTTTATTACATTTGTTTCTGAGTGACTGGAGTAAAAGAAGCTGCCATTTTTAACAGACAAGAGAAGGTTAGTAGCAATCAAGCCTTTCTGGGCTCTTCACCCTGGCCCTTTGCGGCGCTTCTTATAAGGTCAAGACACATCGATGGAAAGCTCAGTTATCGTACACTGGTGTGAAGGTGCTGTCTGCTGCCCCATTTAGGCTGCATGACTGAGTGGCTGGGTGTTGTTAAGGGACATCCACAGCCAATACACAAGGTATTTTCTCTCAGCTGGCTGAGCAGCACTAAGGGGATTCTGACAGACTGAGCTGACATGCTAACAATCTGATTGCAGACGGCAATGGTAGGAGCCTCCAAGGGAGAGAGAAGAGTCCCCTGACCCTCCTGTCATCTACTCTTTCAATCTCTAGCCTAGGACAGGAACACTGCACAACTATCACAGGAAAAGGTGACATAGTGAAAATAACTTATCCACAAATGTGCTGAAATGTCATCTCTAATGTTATAGTTCCTTTAAGACTAACTATAATTTCTAATATAACTTTTCAGTTTTGAAAGGAAAGGGCACCAAGGCTGGGTTGACAGAAATAAATTATCCAGATAATTAAGGCTAACTACTCCACTTTCTCCTACTCGCCGGCCCACGTGCAGACAATAATAGGGCTCAATTATTTATAATTCAGATTTTTTTTCCCTTTCAAAAAGGGATTTTCTATAAAACTGGTATTTGAAACTCTCAAAATTATTATCATTAGGAAACAGATTATTAACAAAATATAATCAGGAAATGTATAAATTTTCAGTGATCATAGTTTGTGTTATGTCCAATGTAACAAAGACAAGTCATAATTAAAAACATGGTAAAAATGAGCTTGACATTTTATCCTAATTTTTTCATAATTACTTGATATTTTTAGTCAAAATCTGTGGGTTTAAAATATGATCTTCATAGATTTATCAATCTTAAGCAAGATATGCCTCTACATACTTATAGAAACTCATTTTATATTACAAAGTGAACAGTTCTTTTGTTGTTGAATTTGCATGATGATGATGATGATTTTTTTAGACAGTCTCACTGTGTTGTCCGGGCTGGAGTGCAGTGATGTGATTTCAGTTCACTGCAAACTCGACTACCCAGGTTCTGGTGATTGTCCCACCTCAGCCTCCCTAGTAGCTGGGACTACAGGTGTGCACCACCATGCCTGGCTAATTTTTATATCTTTTGTAGAGATGGGATTTCATCATGTTGTCCAGCCTGGTTTCAAACTCCTAGGCTCAAGCCAGCCACCCACTTTGGCCTCCCAAAGTGCCAGAATTGCAGACTTGAGCCACTATACCTGGCCTGAATTTGCATTATTTTTAATGTTTACTTTCTTTTATCTATAGGTCTTTAATTTCCAGATGTCTTATACACAAGCATAAATTGAGAAAACGAATTGAATGAAACAAGAATAGATGTACGTTTCCTAAAATTTCTCTTTGCTTTTGTTACAAAAGAATTTGCTATTGCTATTGTTCTTGAAATGAAAACACATGTAGTACACAAGTACATATATAGATGTCTATAAGATATATGTGTATATGCATATACACATATATAAATACATGTACATATATATAAGTACATGTGCATATAGATATATATGCACAACTATATATGTGTACATATATTATTCAACAGAAATACTATCAATTTACACACCTATTAATTCAAAATATATATGATCAATTAGTCCTCTGTAAATCCCCTCAAAACATATTACCTTTCTTCTAAAATCAATCACCATATTAGATCACTTAATTTCATATTTTGTGTGAGAAAGAACCAAGTTTGGTATAAGGTGGCTCTAATTCTGAATTGTTAGCTGTACATTATTTCATCTTATACAGCAATTAATTGAGAATAATGAATACTTACATGGTGGCATATGTATTTGTAGCATTCATAAACCTCTTGTCAGATTTGATTCAACTTACAGGAAGTATCTGAAATCTGAATCACAAAGCCTTATATAATTTTCAGTTCATTAATACATTTTTAAAGACTATTTCCTGATACTACAGCTAAAATCAGAGAAATGATTGTTGACAAATGAAACAGTTGATGTAAATATTTCACATAAAGAAAATGGAGCTCTGTCTTAATCATCTCCCCCTAATTTCATTTTAACCTCAGTGAACAAAATATATACCATCTAATAAGGTATTAGAGAATTAGGCAAATATCTACCAGCACTAGCAAACAGGAAATTTAGGCCTTCTCAGTGTTAACAGAACGACATACAAACAAGAGCAACCAACCTTAAGTCGCAGTTGAAATAGTTGGTTAAACAATCCATATGGAAAATGAGAATGAGAATCAACAGAGTATCCATTTACCATAATTCATTACTTTTAAGAGATATTCTTTAATATTTAAATTGGCTGTCTTAAGTGGCCTTATCGAATAGATTATTTTGTTAATTTATGTAGCGATACTTTTGATACTCAAGTCTACTGGAATTCCATTTCATTTTCCTATAGTATTAGGAAAATAATGGACAAAGTGGTGGATTAAAAACGCCTTCTCTTTAGTTTTTTTTTCCTATTCATGTTACATATTGTAGTAATCTGTGGGTTTAATTATATATTTGTCCAAATGCTGAAAAATAGTATTCCTCACTCAGTAGGGCAACCTGATGACCCATACTCCTTAATAAATGAATGCAGCAACCATACTGTATTGTAACATTGCATAATTGGCACCTTCACCTCCTACACCTCTATGTATTTTCATTTAATCTAAGAGTGCCTACACATTGGAATAATTACCTCAATTTTACAGATTACAAAAACAAACTTACTTAACTCTCAAGCCACATATTAAGTTGTGGAACTGTGATTTAATATGAAGTCTGAGCTTCATATATAATGTAATTTGTAAAGCGTAGGAATTCCTCTTTCAAAATAATAGAATAACCACAAATTTGTTAGAATCTATTCTCTTAAGATAGCTTTTATTTAAAAGAGATAGATATGCCAGTTACATGCTAATTTTCTGTTTTTTTTTTCAGATTGTCAAAATCATTCCTTTATGCAACTGCACATGCCATGTAGCGAAATAAAGGCCAAGGAGATAACATCACAAGTGTCTTGTGATTCCTAGAATTCTCAGAGGAAAATGGATATGCCTACTTTTTACCCTCATTTTTCCTACTGTCTAGTGGTAGATGTAATGGCTAGATTTTGAAGCACCATTTTGTACCATGAGGTGACATACTAAGAATGGCGAAGCAGCAAGATAAGGATCCCGATGACTCAGACAACAGATTAGTCCTGGATTACGCATCTCTAGGCTACTTTTACATGAAGGAGAAATAAACTCTCTGTTATTGTATTTGTTTTCTATTCCTGCATAACAATTTACCACACATTTACAGCCTTAAACAGCAACACCTCTTTATTACGTCACAGGTTCCATAGGTCAAGATTCCAGAAATGGGTTAGCTATGCTCTCATCTCAGAGTCACACCAAGCTGAAAACAAGGTGTTGGTTGGGCTGCGAGCTCATATGATGCTCTGAGTCTTCTTTCAAGCCCTCTGGTTGTTGGCAGAATTCAGTTCATCGTGGTTATAGGCCTGAAGTCCACATTTTCTTGCTAGTCATCAGCCAGGGCTGATGCTTTAAGTCTTGCAGACTCTTTACTGCATAGTCCTCTCTGCAGGGCCTCTCACAACATGGTACTTTACTTCCTCAAATCTAGCAGGAGATTCTGAGGTGGTGCCTCAACTCTCTTCCTTTAGGAAGGGCCCAGTCCCTTTTAAAGGTTCACCTGATTAGATCAGGCCCACTTGGAACAACCTTTTGATTAACTCAAAGTCAATAGTCTTGTTTTTTTAATGGCATCTGCAAAATCCTTTCACCTTTGCCCTATAGAATAACTTAATCATGAGATTAAAATCCATTATACTCACAGTCAAGTGGAGAGGATTATACAGAGAATATACATCTGGGAGTGGGAATCATAGGGGCCATCTTAGAATTCTACCTGTTACACTTGTTTCAGCTTTCGTTATTTTATTTTTGTTATTATTTTTTAACATATTGTCAAAACTCACTATCAATAACGTATCACATGGTATACCCACCTTTGAGTTTTATGAAGAAATGTTTGTTTAGATACATTTGCATACATTCTTGAATTGGTTATCAAGTCTCTACACATATATACACATTTTTTGTTGTAGATGCAACAAAATACAGTTCTAAATTCAGTGCACAAATACAATTGAATCAACTAAGATGCCTGTGCCCTTGTGTTTATGTTTTTCTGCATTTTAATGACCTTATTCCACATAGTACTTTATTTTGCAACTCCAAATTGTTTTTTAAATTAGAATAACAAGGCAAAAAACAGTAAATATAAGGATTAAAGTATGTTGTATGGCTAAAATGAATGGTAAGGTTTGTGCAGTGAGGAGGTGAAGTATTTTTATTTTCTTGCACTCATTTGTAGTTCTCTGTCCTCATATATTTTATATAATCTGTAATTTAAAAACAGTTTTCCTAGGAAAATAATATTTGCCTTTAGCTGTCTTAGGATATACACAATGAATACAGGTATTTTATTAAGTTTTCTCTATGATCACTAATTCTCATTAATCATTTTCCTAGAAATCTTCCACCCAAGAAGTTTACATGGCAAATGGAGTTTATAAAACTTCCTTGTGATTGAAGAGCTAAATTAAGTATTGTCATTCCCTTTTTGTACTTTTCCCAAAAAGGTGGGAAAAATATTGGCTTATGGGTATGTATTGTTAATCTAAGAATATCTATGACTTGCCATATGTTAAAAATGTTACCACCATCCTGCAGTCATTCTGAGGATTTAGACATCATCTGGATAAATATTCTATTTTGCAGCAGGACTCACAAACTTAAATGCCTACAGGGATAGGCATAAATTATGAACAAGTTAAATAAGTCAGGTGTAAGAAAATACAGTGTGATGGGGAATGTGATAAACTACATAGTGAACCTTCCACTTAAAGGCACAGTCTCACACACCCCAGCTCATTCATTCAATGCCAAGTCTCCAAGAACTTCCAAAGTATATAAGGAAAGCTGGTAATCCAGAATTCCTTATGAAATAACCCAATTTGAAATGCTAATTTTACCTTCAAAAATGTATAAATGGTGTAAACTCAAAAACATCACTACTAAGTAAAGGTGGCCCATGGGTTGGCAGCGTGAAATTTCTACACTAGAAAAGTTAATTGGCTATAATAGCAAATATTTTCTTGTTAGCTGTGAATACATGTAAATAGCCTGACATACAACAAGCACTCTTAAAATATATGCTAATGTAATTTGATATTTCACAAACAGCTGAAGTAATTTCTTCTTTTTCATGTTCTTTCTCTTTTTTATCACGTGATGCAATATAAAATTACCTAAAGTACCTTGTCATGAAATTTTTGTACATCTAATTGTTTTTTACTATAACAAAAGCCTGATATTTTGTATATAAAACCTGACTAACTTTTGAAAAATAAAGACCAATTTGTTTCAAGCAGGTATAAGATATTTCATAAATTGCATACTATATTGTATGATAAATGAGTTACAAAAGTCCTGAGTTGGAGCTTGCTTTCTCTACGTACAACCATCTAGTCAGTCAGGACTTTTATGTCCCCAATCCTATTGAGTCTTAGAAATCTGAAGATTTTTTTTATATTAAAAGATTAAATGTTGTATCCAGAGGAGAAATTATACTTTCTGTATTTTAGGTAACTTTTTCTTCTGCGTTTATAGCCTCTGGCATGAATAATTAATCATTTAATTACAAACTTTGATTTGATATAATTGACCATTAGATTTTATGAATTTAATATATATGATTTTGCCTACTCACAAATAATTCAGAAAGTTGATGAACCTTGCTGTGTTGTTATTTTGATGAAGCAAACTTGCATCACACTTTAATCTGGTAGCAGACGTGTGCTGACCCTATGAGAGAAATCCATGCAATCATCCAACTCCTCAATTTCAACCAGGCTGGTGATTATGTACTCTTCATCTTTTCCTTGTTTCCCAAAGTGCCCATGCAGAGGCACTGGCACGCTGCAGTAAACTCACAGGGGTGCCTCAGGATATTTTAAATTTTTGAAAGGAAAACAGTGATAACCCACCAGTGGGAGCTACATGAACCACAAGAACAAAATAGTTCACCATTTCTATATTGTTAGATGGTGCTGCATTCCCTTTGATGTCATTATACCCTTGAAAAGCTGAGTATTCAGTGGTTCTTGTAATAAAAAGAAAGTACCACATATAAATCAATGTAGAATAGGAGTGGAGGGTAGTGGTATCTAGTTTGAGTCCAGCATCTGAGAACTTGTGCAGTGTCCAATGACTGCATAAGTCTCATTACTTATTGTGGTTATTCAAGAACAAAGTAGCAGCATTTTTCCTTGAATTTATGTATTTTTTTATGCAATTACTAGTAATTAGAACAAAAATATTTACTAAGATGTGTGGACTTCACTTACTAAATGGAATGTTAGGTATTTATTTTGTCTATGGGCATCATGAAAAAAATGATTTAGAAGCTAAGAGATCTGTCAAAAGAAAATTTGGAATCCTCTAGTGATGGTCACATCCACTAATCTGTAAGCTTTAAATGGTTAAGGGCCAAGTCAACTTTGTTTACTGTTCCATTCCCAGCACCTACTGTAGTGCTAGGTATATCGTTACCACACAAATATACTTGCTGAATTCTTGTATTCCATAAATCAAATGACGTAAATGGTGGTGATATGTAAGCCAACCACTACTGCAGGCATGGAAAGTAAGAGAAACTGAGTGTTCCAAGAAAGATATGTTTCTTGGTAAAAACTGAAGGTCTGGATAAATTTTGAGTGGAAATCAATTTTGCCAGAGGCCTGCATCTATTATATGAATGAATCCACATTGTGATTTTTTTCAGAAATAAGAGAATGAAATTTTTGAAATATTTTTTGTGAGCATCTGCCAGTGCTAAAATTTCTCATCAAATGAGAAATAAAACTATTTGAAAGTCAGAAAGGCAGAAAAGTTCTTGCTTATACAGGTTCACAAAAATTTTACTCTTAAAAATGTGATTTATGCAAAATTCAGGTTTCTGTTCTTAACCTTCTCATGAAGTTACAGGTGGCAAATATACCAGCATAGGTAACAAATCAATTTTTTCAGTGAGTAAATATTTTATTTATCTATTATGGCATGATAAAGTATCCCAAAACTTAGTGGCTTAAAATATCAATTTATCCTCTCTCTCTCAGCTGGTCAGTTGTTGGAGCCTTTCACGAGATTGAGATAAAATGTTGGCGCACTTGGGTGGCTAGATGGACCTTATTAGATGACTAATGTGTCTTCTTCACTCTCAAGTCTGGCAGTTGGGCTGGTTTGGCTGGAAGAGTTCAGAGTTGGCTAGGGATGTGTCTTTCCACATGGCCTCTTTACATCAACAACTTATATTTCCTTATGATCTGGTGGTCTCAACGGTGTTACAACATCTTACATGGTAACTGGCCATGGCACCGAGGCCCAAATTACAAGGTTTCTTCTATTGTAGCCTTGACCATCACACAGAATTAATTTCTGTTAAATTCAATTGGCTGTAAACTTGTCAAAGTACCAGACCAGGTACATTGAGAAAGCAGGGTTTGCCACAGAGAAAGATTTTAATCGTTGTGCCAAAGTAGGAGGTGGGAGGAAACCCTCAAATCCATCTCCCCAGGGAGTGCCGGTCTGGGGTTTCTAAGGGAACCATGGAGTGGGAGGGGCTGAAAAACTGGGGTTGTTGATTGGTTCAGGATAAGGGAGATGACGTCATCAGAATGCAGAAACTGTATTCTTTGGCAAATCAGCTCCTCGTGGGATCCTTTAGACCTGCTGGCCTCAGTGGGGTCCTTCAGAACAGCTGAGTCAGTAGTCATCAGCATGCAGGAACTGAAGGAAAATCCCAAAGGGAAAATTATATTCCCTTATGTTCAAGTTGTTATTCATAGAACAGTAAAGGGAAGCTATAATTTAGGGTCTGTGTAACTCTAGGACAATAGGCAGCAAACAACTATGAGGAAGCAGCTTACAGGCCAAGCTGACCCAGTGATGAACGCTGAATGTGCTGCAAGCTTGGTTTATTTTCATTGCTTCCCGTCTTCTTTTCTGATTAATTTTATAAAGTTTATAGAGATGGTTTCAACTGCATCAGCCAGATCCAAGGAGAGGGGCCTACTCAAGGCACAAACACCAGAAGGCATGGAGTATTGGGAGGATCTTTGAAGATTAGCTGTCACAAAATCTTGTTTTATAGTTTTATGGGGCTCATAGAATAGAGGGGTAATAGATAGTAACACATGTACCATGAATCTGAAACTTTGAAAAAAATCTTGGTAAATATCTGTATTTATCAGTGTGCAGGAAGGAGACGAAAAATACATTTATATCTTTATTAAACAGAGTTGATATTGTCGAGTTAGGTTGTCAAAAACAAAGCAGCCTGTTCTAATATTAAATAATGTGGCAATCTTTATGATTAAATGAGCCTGGCCTCCAAAATTGTGTAAAACCAAAGAAGAAGATAACCCATTTTATATTGACTATATATTGGGACAATTATTTTCTTAAATTTCTTTACCACTTGCTTCTATATGCTAAATTTGAAGAAACTGACCACTGAGTGGTTGGAATTATTATTGAAATCTGGTAACTACTTCGGCTTGACCAGTGGGGAACAAAATCAGGAAGCTCTATCTAAGAGGTGATAATCTACAGACTAAAGATAGACATATAAATATCTTCTAAATGTAATCAAACAACTTAATTATAATATAAAAGAAAGGAAATGAGTTGTCTAAGCACATATCAATTAATCTGGAATCTAGAGTTAAAAGGAGGAAACAGCATCCCTGGAGAAAATTAAAGCTGTAATTTTCTCTTCACTCTTGATATCCTTTTAGCTTCTTTAATTAATGTTGCTTCCCTTATATTTTCTAGATAGCAACTCTTCACTGGGTTTGGCGTGATGAATCTACCCTCTTCCTGGGTGAAAATATTTCCTGGGTCTCTTTTATTGAGTCCTTTTCATCTAATTAATATAGTAATTTATTAATTAAAACTAGTGGATTCCAGAAACATTCACACATGGTGCCCCTTGGTGCCAGAGACAATAGACTTGATCAACCACATGGTGACATTTCTAAATTTTTCATTAAATCCAGACTTGTATAAATGTGTTTTTAAAAAAGGTATTAATCATTTTCCTTACCACTTCCAGGTAGTTAAAAATATAGTATTTATAATGTAGTAAACATTTAACAAATATAGGTTGTATTAGTCCATTTTCATGCTGCTTCAAGACATACCTGAGACTGGGAAGAAAAAGAGGTTTAATTGGACTTACAGTTCTACATGGCTGGGGAGGCCTCACAATCATGGCGGGAGGCGAAAGGCACTTCTTTTTTTTTTCTTTGAGATGGAGTCTTGCTGTGTCTCCAGGCTGGAGTGCAGTGGCGTGATCTCTGCTGCAACCTCCGTCTCCTGGGTTCAAGCAATTCTCCTGCCTCAGCCTCCCAAGTAGCTGGGATTACAGGTTTCCCCCACCACACCCAGCCAATTTTTGTATTTTTAGTAGAGAGTGTTGGCCAGGATGGTCTCTATCTCCTTACCTAGTGATCTGCCCATCTTGGCCTCCCAAAGTACTGGGATTACAAGCGTGAGCCACTGCACCCCACTGGCACTTCTTACATGTTGGCAGCAAGAGGAAATGAGGAAGATGCAAAAGCGGAAACCCTGATAAAACCATTAGATCTCGTGAGACTTATTCACTACCATAAAAACAGTATGGGGGAACTGCCCCCACGATTCAAATTATCTCCCACTGCGTCCTTCTCACCATGTGTGGGAGTTATGGGAGTACAATTCAAGATGAGATTTGGGTGAGGACACAGCCAAACCATATCATAGGTTAAATGAATGATTGTTTAATTGCTCTATGTTTTTAGTACAGATAGGTATTCTGTATGTGTGGGGGCAATATATTTAAAGTCTTCCCTTTTCTTCCCCAACCATATTCTGAAAGGTATGTCTCTTCAGGCATTAGCCTTTCTTCACTAGGCTGTTGCAACAGGACCTTATCTGGTATTATTGATTCTACTAATACATTGTCCAGTCCATCATTAGCATGGCATGCAAGGCTCTTTATGCTTTATATCCTTGTCTTTCTCTCTACTTCCTCCTAACCATTTATTAGTTATCTATTGTGGCATAACAAATTGCCACAAATGTAGCAGTTGAAAAATAAGAGAAATTTTAAATTTCAGTTTCTATGAGTTAGGAGCCTGGCCTGGAGTAGTTACCTCCTCTCCTCAGGATCTCATGAAGCTGCAATCAAGGTATTGGCCAGAGATAGGTTCTCATTTCAAAACTGCACAGGAAGAGATCCACTTTCAAGGTCACTCAAGTTGTTGGCAGAATTTATTTGCAGGACTGAAGGATTCAAGCTTCTCTCTAGTGTTGGCTGGAGAAATTCTGCAACTTTTAGATGCTTCCCATGGTGCTTTGCAAATGTGGGCTTTTGTAAAATGGCTTCTTACTTAAGTCAGCAGAAAAAGTCTCCTAACATGTCTGCTAGCAAAATGTAATCTTATGTAATAGAATGGATTCAAAATAGCAACAATCTATCACCTTGGCCATATTTCTTTTTTTTCTCCAGTAGTTTTAAATACATTTATAATGTTGTACAACTATCACCACCATCTATCTCTAAAACTCTTTTCATCTCGTAAAACTGAAACTCTATAACCATTAAACAATAACTCTCCATTACTTGCTTCATCCAGCCCCTGGAAATAACCATTCTATTTTCTGTCTCTAAGATTTTGGCTACTCTAAATAATTCATATTTGTGGAATCATAGTATTTTCTTTTTGTGACTGACTTACTTTGCTTAGCATAATGTCATCAAGTTCCATCTGTGTTGTAGCATATGCCAGAATTTTCTTCCTTTTTAAGGCTTAATAATATTCTGTTATATGTATATGCAACATTTTGCTTATCCATTCATCTGCTGATGCAATGGATGTTTGTGTTGCTCCCGTGTTTTTGCTATTATGAATAATGCTGCTATGAACATAGGTGTACAAATATCTTTTTGAGAATCTGCTTTTAATTTTGGGGGGTATATGGTATATCCAGAAGTGGACTTGCTGGATCATATGGTAATATTATTTCTTTTACTTTATTGAAGAACTGACATTATTTTTCCACAATGATTGTACCATTTTATATTCCCACTCACAGTAAACAAGAGTTCTTATTTCTTCATATCCTTATTAACACTTATTTTCTGTATCTTTTAATCATAGTGGGGTGCTATCTCACTGCAGTTTTGATTTGCATTTCCCTAGTGGTTGGTTACATTGTGTATCTTTTCATGTGCTTATTGGTTATTTATATATCATCTTTGGAGAAATGTCTTTTCAACTCCTTTGCCCATTTTTGAATTGGATTGTTTTGTTTTTGTTGTTGAATTTTAGGTATTTTCTATATATTCTGAAAGTTAGTTCTTTATCACATATATGATTTGCAAATATTTCCTCCGATTCTGTGTGTGGCCTTCTTACTCTGGTGATAGTACTTTCTGATGCAAATTAAAAAAAAAATTAGGGTGGGTCATCTTTTCATCAAAAAGTGTGTCTCTGCAAGGTTTATGTTGTCCTCAAGGTTTGTGTGGATAAAAAAGCATGTCTCTGCAAGGTTTATGTTGAGGGGTGCCTCTCTCTGCAAGTCTGAAATGCCTTCATACAAAATTGAGCATTGAATCCCTATTCTAGAGCACAGGTTATCAAAGCTTGTGGGGTTCAGAAATGCACATCTGTATTAGTAACTCTAGTGGTTCAGAATCAAGTAATCCATGGGTGTTGGGAGGTTAATTCATTGAATATTGAGAGATGATATTCCATCTGGAGTGGACAGGGCAAAAAAGAAGGGTATTTTAGGAGGCGGCGACAGAATGAGTGAAGATATGGAGGAACACAGTTTAGGTTTGGGCATATTTTGTTGGAAGTGTTTTTGGGACATCATCATCATATTTCCATACCATCTTTGCATTAATTGAGACTTAATTTGTGAGATGCAACTACCAATGCTTCACATGTATCATCTCACTTAATCCTTAAAACACTCCTATGAGCTGGGTATTATTGTTACCCCCTTTAAGAGATGAAGAACATGAGACTCAACTAGGATAATGAATTACCCAGCAGGCTGTTAAACTAAGTAATATGCTGTAGAACTATTAAGTGCAGGAATTAGGCTTGATTTCCCATGTGGAATTGCCAGCTAGTCGGTTGAATGTCTGGGATTAGAGTTCAGGGGAGAATACCTTTGTCATATTCTGTTGGTTAAAAGCAAATCACAGGTCCTGCCAACACTCAAGGAGAGAGGATTACATGCCGGTATGAAGACCAGCAGGTAGAGATCAAGGGAGGGGAGACCTTAAAGTCAGTCCACCACACGGTTGTTATGTTCCTTCCATACTGGAGTACCAAAGGGTCTCTGGTGCTTCCTATGTTGTTTCTGTGCGTGTTCTCTGCTTGGTTTATCATAATATTTCCATACATATGTTCTAGGCAAAATCCAATTTATCCTGCAAAGTAAGTTCTGTTGCTTTTTTGAATAGATTTGAACCTTCACCTGAAAAAAAGATATATCTCAGTCCATTGCTTCTCTTTTGTACATTTTCCTTGCCTTTTTTTCTGTCACTTATCAAAATGTACTACCCAACATTCACTTAGCTCTCTGCCTCTCCTGCCTTTGTGAGATTCTAGAAAGATGGCGACCACATTTTAGTTATATTTACATTTTCAGTATATAGCACAGAGCTTAACATCTAATAAGTGGGTTGAATGAAAAATTGAATGATTTCTTAGAAGAAAAAACTCTCTGAATAGCCCATGTATGTATTTAAGGAGAGGTTTCTTTCCTTTTCTTTTCTTTTTTTTTTTTTAAAAAAAAGAGCAATTCTTACCTTTACACCAAGTTAGTTTAATCTCCATTGTCAAAACAATGGGTCTTGTTTCCAAAGGGCATTCTCTGCCTATACTGTTGTTCTTAGAACCACAGGATCACATTTCTTACATGGCCCAAACAGACTTCGTCGGTCACCTTAAGCAGTAACAAGTTTTTCTTCAACTCTTAAAAATAGAAGAGAATGATAGCAAAAAACCTCCCTTAACACAACCTACTCACAAAAGAATGTGAGGAATCAGAATCTGCTCCCTGAAACAGCAGTTTCGTACAATTTCAGTATTAGCTTATTCTGCAAATATTCACAGGGAATAGGGGGCACATTTTCTTTTCATACCAATGTAGGCATTTTACAGCAACTATTTTGAGATGTGAATATTTCAGTGAGATAATAGGTACAAGAATCCCATTTATTCTACTCAGGATTTCTTTTCAGATTTTGTAGCAACATTTCCAGAGCATTCGTTATGTTAAATTCTGGTTTTCTACTCATTGAATACTGTGGTGGTAGAACCACACAAAAAAAGAATAAGGTGAAAAGCGTGAGATACATGTTTAAAGAAGTAAATGCCTATTATGAGAAAATTTTAATGCTGGTAATAATAACCATAAAAATCTATTTTTCCTTCTCTTGCTGCCGTGTTAATGTTTCTGAATCTTTGACATTGTATTTCTGCATTCAGTAAGAATATTATTTGAATGAATATTGCAAAAGTGCTATAGCAATTGAGTGAGTCTGGTGAGATAGAACTCTTGCATAACAAGTCAAGCAAAGCAGATGTATTACTTTATTACTTACAGATAGGCAGCAAGGATAAGTTGAAGCCAGGCATCTGTGGCAAGCTGGTCTCCCAAGGCTCTGGGGATTGCCCAGGGCCGACAGAGTCTCGTGTGCATGTGCCCATGTTGTACCACAGCTGAGGGACCTTGAAAGCAATCTGCTCTGGGTTTATCTCTTGAGCTCCACCCGGCTCACTGAGCTCAGGCATTGCAGAATATCTACATTCTAGGAGGAATAAGGACATAGCCTAGATGGTTTCTGACATTTCTTCATTATTTTAGGATATTGCAGTCTCAGTATATTCTGCCTAAAAAATTCAAGCAAGAAGGGGAAGAGCTGGGCTGTCCAAGGGTATCCGGAGACTCGTTCTCCTGCAAATACAAATATCACACCTCAAATATTAACTATTAAAATAACAAATCATCTCTTTTCTGCTATTGAATGACAAAAAAGTTTAAAAATATCATTTTTATCCATGTTGTAGAAGCCAGCAACTTTAGACAGCTAAGGCTACAACTATTTTATTATTTTATATATTATTAAATATTATTTACCTGTGTGAGCATTCCCTTTCTTTTTTTTTCTGTTTTATTTTATTTTCAGTGACAGAGTCTCACTTTGTTGTCCAGGCTGGACTCCACCAACTGGCCTCAAGCAATCTTCTCACCTCAGCTTCTCAAAGTGCTGGGATTACAGGCATGAGTGACTATGCTGGGACAAGGTTAGGGCAATTTGAGACTAAGGCTTAGAGTCCATTTAATAAAGGTAAATAGATAAGTTTTTTATCACCCACAATATATAGAAAATAGCTAATTACCAAGTTTAGCCTTTTATTGATGTATTTTTAATTTAGCCTTCCATTTTGTAAATATTTATTAGCATCAAGAAACTATTCAATTAATAGAAAATATCCTGTTTTAATGTAGATTTCTAAAATCCTCATATTATTTCTAAATCATGATTGTATTATGGTCTCCACAGCATACACTCCTATTGTTAAAAAAAGAGACAAAATTTATTTTAAAGAACAAAAACATCTTTAATGTGTTTGAGCTGCTTTGCTGTGAGACCAACTTCTTATTGGTCAATCAGGAGAAACTGCAATAAGATTTTATGCTACTAGAAAGTAGAAAGTATTTAATAGTTTTTTTATATTGAGATGAATGTAATTATATTATAATATCATTATTGTGCCATTATGGAAAATAAAGAGTTTTTCTTTTGGAATTTATAAGATCTAGAAGAAACACATGGAATATTAATTCGTTGAACACAGCAAAGATTTATGGTTGAGATCTATATTTGGTAAGAAAAAGGAGTGAATTCTATTTCTATTTTCTATTCAGTTTTAATTTACTTTGACATTTTATTTTTGTGATAAAATGCCAAATTTTTCTTTTTGACAGTAGCTAACATTGGATGATGGGTCACTTTCTATATTAGATATTTTTGTGTGAATTTGCATGACTTTATCATTCCTTTCTATTTAGAATAAGGATTTTAAGGAGCAATAATAAAATATAAAACAAGATTATTTAAAAAGATCAACTATAAATGATATGATAAAATTCATGTCATTCAAAGTATACTTTAAATGCTGGAACTGCAAAATTCATATAATAAAGTTTACAGGAAAGAGGAGAAAGAAGCTAATTTTTATTAATAAAATATATTTTATATTACCTAAGTTTTCATTTAACAGCAAATTAGAAGCATCTTTCCATGGTAGCAAATGTACTTCTAAAACATTAGTTTCAATGGATCTGTGATGAAGAAATACAATTTATTTAATCTTGTGCTTAGGACACACAGGAGACACATACCTTAATCTTCCATAAGGATAAAATCTCTGCAGTTCTACTGAAAACTCATAATCGTTATATAAGCTTTCTAAAACTCATCTTCCTGATATTGAAAATAGTGATATAATTCTAGTTATGATTTATTGAGTATTGGATACAAATGCTTTTATTCAATGTATTTAATAAGTATTGCATTCCCATTTTCCCAATGAAAAAATGAAAACAATATATTCCTTAACTAGCAAGTCAAGGTACAAATTCTAAGGAAAGTATGTTGAACACTGTATCCTGTATAATAAACCATTCTGTTATTAGTATCACTAGATTTTGGACATATTGTACTAATAAAATTCAAATAGAAGAGAGTGTCTAAGAAGTTATACTTATGGAAAAAGTCTCCATATACTGCCCCTAACATGGTGATGCATTAGGTGATACTAATCTTTCTGATACCTTGACATGAACACAGGTATTTCCCCAGGACAGTGACTCATACCATTACATTTATAGGAGTCTGATTTTAATTTACTAATTCTCAAGTTAGTCTACAATTTTACACAAAAGTCAAAAGACGATTTTCTCAATGAGTAGCTTATGTAGGTCCCTTGACATATTATACAGTTAGGAATTAGTTGGCTAGAATGAAAGCTGTTTTGAACAATGCTTTTTTTTTTTTTTTTTTTGAAAAAAAAAAAAAAAAGATGTCAGCTTGTCCTGATATTGTCCTGGCATTGTTCTGGCATCCCTTAATAATTTATATTCTTTATTTAGTGATCTTGACTCATGTAGTTCATCAGAACATAGGAGAAAGGAAAAGTCATTTCAACTCCAGAAGGTGACCTGGATCCTATCTAGCACCGCAGGTAATATCACTCAGCTGATGCTAGTTTTTGGTGATGTCTTTTCTATTTTCAAAAAGGAAGAGAAGAACACTACCAACAACTTTCTAACTGTAAAACTGAGAGTGCTCCATTCAATATTTGAAACCACTCCTCATAGTAGTAGTTTTTGAGAAAATTAAACTACAAACCATTTTCTAGTGCATGCAGTTGGCCGGGCTCAGAAATCTATAGATTTCTCTGTTTCTAGGAACTAACTAAGCACAGTCTATGTTGGAGCAGCTGAGTACAGTTTATAGGCTACAGGAGCAGTGCCTTATAATACATTTTACAGGTTGAAAATTTCTTCCTTTTTTTTTTCTTTCCTAATGACTTGGAAGAATCTTTCAATGTACCCTTCAATGACTAAGATTTTTTCCTTGGACCATTACCCAATGAGCTCCTAAATTATCCTGATACGGGCTTACTTTTTCTCATGTATTTAATATTGTATGTTCATATGAGACTTAGATATCAGAATTATTTAACATATGCATGGACTGTCAAGGAAAAAAAAGATAGTCACTCTCATTTCTGCCAACTTCAGGGATATTTAAACACGTAATCCTCTTATATGATTTCTGCCTTTTTTTAGGGATATTTAAACACATAATCTTCCTATATGATGTCTGCTCTTTTTGTTTTTCTCCTGTGTAAGAAATTGGCAAGTTGATCATTTATCATTTTGGAAACCTAAATGCTGAGAATGGCAGTGGATCCAATGGTATCTTCTCTGTAAAGTTAAGGAATGTGAGAATTGCTTTTTTACCTGCCATTCTTCTCATCACAATTAATATTAAATAGTAAAATCTTATTCTTCTCATCACAGTTAATATTAAATAGTAAAATCTTCTAACTTATGTAAAGAATGGGATACTGGAAGATGGTGAAATGTACGATCTTGAAGTGACGCACCAAATTGTACTTCTCTCTCACCTATATTCGGAAATAACTAAAAAATAATACTGGTGTATCTATAGATCAGATCATCCAAAAATGTCTTGAGTGTTCATGAAATGTGGAATGAACTATATACCTGGAATAAACACCAAAAGGAATTTACTGCTTTTTTTTTTTTTTCCTGGTAAATCTGTTCTTTTTTTTTACAGAAAATTTTTTTTTTTTATTTATTATACTTTAGGTTTTAGGGTACATGTGCACAATGTGCAGGTTTGTTACATATGTATCCATGTGCCATGTTGATTTTCTGCACCCATTAGCTCGTCATTTAGCATTAGGTATATCTCCTAATGCTGTCCCCCCCCCCCCCCCCCCCCCCCCCCACAACAGTACCCGGAATGTGATGTTCCCCTTCCTGTGTCCATGAGTTCTCATTGTTCAATTCCCACCTATGAGTGAGAACATGCGGTGTTTGGTTTTTTGTCCTTGCGATAGTTTACTGAGAATAGATGCTCACTCAAGAAAAAACAAAGGAGTAAAAGACTAAATCACTCAAGGCAGATGTTTGATGAATTAGATCCAGTCAGTTGAGAAATCTAGACCAAGGGTTGTCATCAACCAGCCAGGTAACAAATTGAGGGGCAGAGAGGGACCCATCTTCATGGAAATAAATGGCAGGAATGGGGGATAAACATTTCTGCTACTAACAGTAGAGGAGAAAACTCTGGAGGGAACTTTATCCATATGTCTTGCCACATTGATTACTTTTTAGTGCCTCTTTGGGGTGCTTATATCATCTAGATCTGCCACTTGATACCTGTGAGACTAGAAATTGATTAATTTCTACATACGTAAAATGGTCACTATAATTGAAACTACCCTATGCATTTGTTATAAGAACTAAATTAGATAATTCATGTCCAGTCCTCATCATAGTGCCTGACACATGATAAACACTCAATATATAATAGGACAAAACAATATCTGTAAATGCCACACGATCTCATATGTAATAGAAATTGGGTGATATTTGATTACTTCTGTGCCAAATTTAGCTCTTGGCCTGTGCCTTAACTTACCTATATGTATGGCTGGCCTGGGAGGATAAAGGATTGAGAAGAATTAGGTGAATGACGTTGTTGACTCTTGGTATTTATGGCTCTTTAGTTCCTAGCAAAAAAAAAAAAAAAAAAATCTACTCTTGGCCAAAAGGAAAATTGCTGTAAGAATATGGGGTCACTCAGAATATCAAAGGGATACTGAGGCACCAGGTAGTTCCTGAAGACTCAGAAGTAGGGACTCATCCATAGCTGAAATGAAGAAACAAATGACAGCCATTTTTCCCCTCTCTGGTATCTGTATTCCTCAGCCCTTGAGAGAGCATCCATTTGATTGTGTTTGAGTCATTCATTGGTCCTATGTAAATTAAAAGCAATACATAGCCACTATGGTGACCCTTTACTAGTCAAAGACCAATTAAAATTTCAGGTCAGATAGTCTAATGGAGAGCTTCTTTCCTGAACCTCTACCAACATATTGCTTTTAGATTAAATAACACTTTCAATAATAAGATTCCATTTATTTTTTCCAGGATAAAAAGCTTCAATTGAACAGCACATTGTACCCTTCATAGTCTATATTTGTGGAAGGAAGAAGTCCCTTCTATCCTGACAGCCTAGACTTAGCCAACCTTGTAATAACTTCAACAGAAGGAATTAACATCCCCTTCAGGGGCAATATTACAGTTATGTCTATTTCTATGTACAGTTACCTAGCCCACCCTAGACTGATTGATGGATGGATTTATTTATTCATTTAGTTAGTTAGTGAGTTATTGGAATATTGTGTGCATTGGAGTACAAGGGAGATATCAGGGGATTTGGGGGCTGGATAAAATTGAGAACCATTTATTATGAGTCCTAACTGTGGCTTTGCTATTTCTTAGAATATATTTGGCCTCAAGAGATTCCTCATTTTACTTTATTGGTCTTTGATTTTAAAAAAATTTGGGGGTACCCGGAACAGTAGCATATTTAAGACTTTCCTAAAGTGTTTTTAATTAATTTCTTGGCTAATAACTAGAGTTATATTGGAGATACAAGATGTGTTTTCCTAATATTAAGTAGGTAAATAACACATTTGAGTTTTCTTGCTTTGGCTTTTAATTCAAAATCCCTTTGGAATAAATATAGCAATATTATTTTCCAAACTGGTACTTTAGTGAGTAAAGTAGCATTTTAATTGTCATACAGATAAAAGGAAATAATGAAATAATATGTACATTAAACTCCTGTGACACTAGTTTACCTATGTAGCATATCTGTATGTGTACCCCTGAACCTAAAATAAAAGTTAAAAAAATTACATAATTTTAGTTAGATTTCTACAGACCTTTTGTGTCTTAAAGTCATTCCAATCTTATTTGTATGCTGAAAAATTTAATATTTCTTTTCAGACAAAACGTTTAGGATACTTTAAAATCTCTTTATCATACTCAATTAAAAACTATGTCCGAAGTGTCAGAATCTTTATCAAATGCTGAATAGTGTACAGGGAACGGAATTTCTACGTATCTAAAAGCTTGTCAAGCAGTAAATTGCTCTAAGCATCAATTAATATATGAAACAAAATACTTTTGTTATAATTCTATTTTCTTACTATTTCAGTTTTAAAGTTGGTTTACCTTTCCACTCACTTGTGGATATTCTTGTTTAAATCTCTGATGAAATAAAAACATTTATTGAAATAAATATTTACCTTTAACATTTTTGTCTTTATATTAACTCAAGTTGAGACATAATTGCCATATTCTAAATGTCCACTAAAAAGCTTAAAAATGCAATAGATTAAAATGTAAATATTTTCTTTGGTACTTGTGATGCAAAAATATGAGTCTTTGAATTGCCCCACTGTTCAGGGCAAAGCAATGTCTGTACCACATCCAATATGATCTCACATGTACTAGAAACTGGAGAGTTTAAAAGCCCTTCTATTCTTTCCCTTTCAGTAACTGCCTCTACCCTTCGAGGCCACACTTTCATGTGCCAGACCCCGTGGAGCTGTGTTAACATTAACACGATCCCCCTGACAGAAAATCAGATCAATTGTAAGCCAGTTCTTTCCTGAAGTAAACAGCTTTAGGGGCTGACTGGAAACCCATTTGACAAAATAAATATATCTATATTTTTTGCATGTATATATATATATATATATATGTATTTGTATATATTACCCTACCTCATTTATCTCTCATATCTGTTATTTTTTAAATAACATAAAGGAACTCAAGTCTTAATTTAATTGTGAATGTAAAAAAAAAAATAAGAGCTTTCACTTCACAGAATTAAAGTCTACCTAAGGTTGGATTTAAAGAAGACAAAAAGGCATTAATGTTTGCTGTATGAGTCCTCTCCTTTCATCAGTTCTGTGATGTTGATGGTCTGCCATCCGTGTTTCATTCATGAATCATGTTTACAAGCATTGAACAAATATGCGTTTTTATGAATGTTAACTGTGAAACCACACTTTACCTGTTTTATCTCCTTTTCCACCACAGCAACCCCATGAAAAAGGCATCAGTCCAGTTTCATGGGGGGAAGCTAAGGCATGGAGACATTCAGAAATTTCTTCCAGGATAAGCAACTACTTAATGGAGTAACCAGAATTTTAACTTTGGCCTGTTTAACTACAAAATCAGTATCCTTTCCGTTTCCTGGCTCAGCAGTTGGCTATTTCTAGTAGGAATGCATATGTGTATTCTGACAATAATCGGCGATAATGTGTGTACTAGTTAGGAGTAGTCTGAGCAGTGTCTAAATTTAAAATAAAATCTAATTTTTCTCATCAGAAGAAAAAAAGCTATATGGTTACACAGTCGAGTAATAGGTAATAATAACACTCTATATTTTGTAGAATTTTACAGTGTGCAAGGCACCTTCTCATCAGTTATTTGTTTTTCAAAACAAAGTTGGGTATAATTATTATTTGAATTCCCAAAGCAAATTATGACCAGTAAGACAGGGTAGCTTAAAGGGAAGGAACAGGCTGGGTGTTACAACTCATACCTGTAATACTAGTACTCTGAGAGGCCGGGTGGGTGGATTGCTTGAGCCCAGGACTTCAAGACTAGCCTGGGCAACATGGCAAAACTCCATCTCTACAAAAAATACGCAAATTAGCCAGGCGTGTTGGCATATACCTGTAGTGCCAGCTACTCAAGAGGCTGAGAAATGGGAGGATTGCATGAGCACAGGAGGTCGAGGCTGCAGTGAGCCATGATCAGACCATTGCACTCCAGCCTGAGCAACAGAGCACGATTCTGTCTCAAAAAGAGATGGAACAGGGCTAGGGGTTTAAAAAAAGTATTATATGGTCCAAAGCAAATTATTATAAATATATATAATATTATTTATAATTTACTTATATATAATTATATAAATAATTATATATAAATATTTATATAATTATATAAATAATTATATATAAATATTTATATAATTATATATAAATAATTATACATATTATTTATATATAATTATTTATATATTTATATATAATTATATATAATTTTTATATAATTATATATAAACATATAAATATATAATTATATATAATTCTATATAATTTTATATATAAATATATATAAAATTATATATAAATATATATAAAATTATATATATAAAATTATATATAAATATATATAATTATAAATAAATTATTATAAATTATAATAAATTATAAATAATATTATAGTTAACAAAGGAATTTAAAGAGCGCAAATTTTGAGTTTCAAAACCTGTTCCCTTTGCCATCTGGACAAGAATATAGTGCAAGAATACCTTAGTCCTCACCTCAAACGGCCCTAATACCTTCACCTTTAAATTGAAGGACAGAGATGACGACAGAGATGACTTCAGAGGTTCCTAATAGCATTCAACCTCTATTTTAGCAGAGATCTCTCTCGGGCTAGATAACTTTACCTAAAAATTTAGATTTTATGCTCCCTAGAAGTCTAAATATATTCCTCAAGTTTCTGCAAAAGCTGGCCTTTCACCCCCAGTCTTGTATTCTCATGGGCATCAGCTGGCCACAAGCTCCTCTTTGTCTATGCTGTATCAAATAAAATAAAATGGTAAATTTTATTGCCAGGAACAAAATTAAGAGTAAATGATGAACATATATAAGCATAGCAGGTTCTACTGAAGATGCGGGAGTGGAAAGGAGGAATCTCATAGTGCATCACACAGAAAGCCACCTTTCAGAATAGTCATGTTGAACCTCACATCACCCTACAGCACTGATTTTTTTCCTTCATCCATCTACACCTAGCCTTCCCTCTGTGTATCAGTCAGTACAGGCTGCCGTAAAAGATACTACAGACTAGTGGCTTAAACAACAGAAATTTATTTTCTCATAGTTCTTCAAACTACAAGCCAAGAATGAAGTGCCAGCATGGTTTTTTTCTGGTGATTTGTTTCTTCCTGACTAGCAGACAGGTGCCTTTTCACTGTGTCATCAAAACGCCTTTCCTCTGTACATATGCAGAGACAGAACTCTCTGTTGTCTCTTCTTTTTTCCAATTGGTTTGATGTCCTATTGGGTTAAGGTTCCACCTTTATGAGCTCATTTAACCTCATTTACCTCCTTAAAGGCCCTATTTCCAAATATAGTCACATAAAAGGTTAGGACTTCAACATATAAATTAGGGTGGGGGGCACAATTCAGTCTGTAACTCTTTGTTATTCTAATTTCTCTCTCCGTTTCCTTCTTTTTTCTTTCTTGCTGTAACTCTCACTCTCATACTGCACTTTGACACCCCAATATTTTCTTCCCAACATTTTCCAGCTTATAATTCTGAACTTGCATTCCAAATTCTCAACTGGTGGGGAATAAATGAAAGGAGGGAAACAGAAGGAAATATAGATAGCCTTCCATTGTTAGTTACCACTTTCTTTGTAGAGTACAAATCAATATACAGTAAATAGTATTTTTTGCTGTTGCATCAGCTCTTTAAAGTATAAAAAAGCATTATAATTAAATTTCCCAATTTAAGCACACAAGTATTATTGCCAGAACATTCTCATTTTCTAAGATTTGATGGCACAATGAGAGAAGAGTATAAGCATTGTGAATTCTCAGAGCAGTACTATAAATATGCAAAGCATAGCAGTCTAGACATCACTGGTACAGTGGCCAAATATTACGAATGCACATTTAAGTGAACCAGACTGAATTTTTTCATTGGATTTCATTTTAATTTTGCAATTATCCCAGCGCCTAGAAGAGGAGTAGGCACATAGTAGGTACTAAATCAACAATTGTGGAATGAATTCATTTTCTCACTTAAAGCGTGATTCTAATCCCTGAAGGTATGCATTCATTATATTGTGGTAAATTGTATTTTTTAAAAAATTATGGTTTATATATAGTTATACATTACATATGATCTGAAAAACGCATTGTTAGGCAATTTCATCTTTGTGGGGGCATCATACAGTGTACTTACATCAACCTAGCTGGTTGAGCCTGTGTTGCTCCCAGGTACATACCTGTACAGCATGTGCCTGTACAGAGCACTACAGGCAATTGTAATACAATGGTATTTGTGTATCTAAACACAGAAAAGGTACCATGAAAATATGGTAAAAAGATTTAAAATGCTACACCTTAATAGGGCACTTATCATGAATAGAGCTTGCAAAACAAAGTTACTCTGGGCAAGTGAGTGAGTGAGGAGCAAATGAATGTGAAGACCTTGGACATTACTGTACACTCCTGGAGATCCATTAAACACTGTATACTTAGGCTACGCTATATTTCTCTTTTAAATGTTTATTAATAAATTAACCTTAGCTTACTGTAATTTTCTTACTTTATAAACTTTTAAATTTTTTTGACTTTTGACTCTTTTGTCATCACAGCTTAAAACAAACACATTGTACAGATGTACAAAAGTATTTTCTTGTATCCTTAGTCTATATGCTTTTTACTGTTTTTTGAATTTTAAATTTATCTTTTAGGTTTTAAACTCTTTTGTTAAGAACTAAGACACCCACATACATTATCCTAGCCAATACAGGGTCAGGATCATCAACATCACTGTCTTCTACCTCCACATCTCGTCCCACTGGAAGGTGTGTGGGGGCAATAACATGTGTGGAGCTGTCATTTCCTGTGATAACAGTGCTTTCGTCAGGAACATCTCCTGAAGGACCTGCCTAAAGTTGTTTTACAGTTAACTTTTTTTTTAAATATGAAGAAGTATACTCCAAAATAATAATAAAAAGTTCAGAATAGTAAATATATAAACCATAAAAGCCATTTTTTATCAAATAGTATGTACTGTATATACTTGCATGTGCTATACGGCTAGAGGCAAAGTAGGTTTGTTTACACCAGCATTATCACAAACATGTCACAAAAAGATCTTACAACGTCTGCAACGTCGTATTGTTAGGAATTTTTCAGCTCTATTATGTTCTCATGGAACTACCATCATGTATCATTGACCGAGACATCATTATGTGGCTTTTGACTGTGTATGCATATGTGTGTGTATGTATATATGTATATATATATATGTGTGTGTGTATACATATATACATACTATACATATATATGTATATAGTGTGTGTGTGTGTGTGTGTGTGTGTGTGTATGGCGGCTGTAGCCTGCTGTCTTACCTTCAAACAGGCCTTCTGGTAAAATACATGTTAATGCTTTGTTGACAGGCCACAGTATAAATTAGAGGAATTATGGTTCAAAGGAAAGGAATCTACCTGCACTTTCCTTTGTGGAAGATCTGCACCTCGCAAGGGTGTCGACAGCTCTTTGTCCCCACCTGGGCCTAACTTCAAATATTAGTTGGTGCTTTTCTTTCTGAATTGCATCCAGCTGAGTAGATGGCAAGCCCACAGTTCTCTCTAAAGTGAGTCAGGATTTAGTAAAGCAGTTGGGTTACCCTCTGGCACAAAGAACAACAACACAGCTGAGGATTGATGTTATTTAACAGCCAGCAAGAAAATTTCCAAGCATTCTTTCCATGTGATACCTGGAGAACAAGCTAGCAAATATTGAGTTCAGGTTTGTTTACTCTTGATGTAATTTCACTTTTCTGTTTAAGCAAAAAACTTTAAAGACTTTTTTTAAAAGTCTCAAACTGCTTCTGGGACATCAAAACATTCTTTCTAAAGAGGGATTGGGTGATTTAATTATATGTTTTTCAGAAAATTTTGGAAATTTTTTTCAAGTAATATATTTCAGTGATGTGAATTTAATTGCTACATTCACTGGACTACTGGGCCTCTAAATGCAAAATGTGCCTATATTTGTACATGTTTTAATTTAATCTAATTTTCAGAAGCTATATCTGAATGGGCATGATGAAAATGTGGAGTTTTTACAATTAGTTAAGATACATCCTGACTATATCTGATGCATTTCTGCTTTAAATAGGAAATTAAAAAGTTAATTAGGTGCTTAATAGTCTGTCATTGGTGGGCAGTTGGAATCAGGAACGTAGCGTCACTAGGTATCTCCAGCCATGTAACCAGGGATCCCAAGGATTTTACCAGGATGACATACCTTTGCAGAGGAAAGCCCCTTAATCTCACAGTTCATTTGTGCAGATTCTAAAATCCTCTTGCTCAAATGGGGTGCTGTGAAGTTGGGTGGTTTAAGTAAAGGATGGAGGTTGCCTCTGGAGACATCAGCACGGAGAGATGTAGGACACCAGTCATAGACATTTGTACTTTCAGTTGCAGATCCTCCAGTACTAAGTAGTAGAGAAACAGATGAGAAATATCCCTAGGCTGTGAAAGTGCAGTGGTTAAGAGTGCAGGCTCTGGTGTCTGAACCAGGCTTGGATTCAGACAAGATCTCCCAGACTCTAGCTGGACATTCTTGACAGTTTATTTCATCTATGTAAGCCTCAGCTTTTTTATTTGTAAAATGG
This sequence comes from Hylobates moloch, assembly GCF_009828535.3. NCBI lineage: Eukaryota > Metazoa > Chordata > Mammalia > Primates > Hylobatidae > Hylobates > Hylobates moloch. Next base: position 1,769,806 of record NW_026652298.1, read on the forward strand.
GGTAAAGCATGGCCGATAATACCCAATCCACAGCAGGTTGCAATGCCTGCATAATTTAGATAATTGATGATAAGCACAGTGCCTGTGCTAAGTGCTCTATAAATGTGAGTAGTATAATAGGCATGGGGCCTGGATTTGGTGATATCATACAGCTGTGGGTCACAATGCTGCCTGCACATTAGAATCACCGAGGGAACTTTTAAGACATGCCAATGCCCAGGTCCACTCCCGGATATTAATTCAATTTAAAGCTCCCCAGGTAATTCTAATGTGCAGGCAAGGTTGAGCCCCACTGCCATAGTCCCTCAGATTTTCCAATCCGTCAGGGCTTTTAGTAATCAGCTAAACCAATGCCCACATTTTACAGCTGGGGATGAGGCCCAGCATAGTGTAATGATTTGTCTAGGATCATTTTTAGGAAGTGGCAGAGGTGGTGCTGGAACAGGAGCTTACTGATTCCTAGCCCAGAGCACTTTCTTCTCTAGTAAATAAATCAAAACCTGGCATATTTTCTATGATTGTTTTAGAGATTTTGTAATTTATTAAGTTAACTAGTAATGAGATTTAGTGTTAAGGTGGTTAAAAGAGTCTGGTTAGCATACCATGCTCCTCTGATATGATAGTATTCCTAGAGCTTTATTTATGGTACTCCCCTTATTTGGCAACCCTAAGATAAAAGAGAAAATAAATGATTTTACTAGAAAAAGGGGCTGTGTACATGATCTTAAATGCAGTGTTATTCTTTGAGGTTGATCCCAGCACAAAGAAGCAAAACCATTTCTCTGTTGTGCCCAACTTTCTTAGGTACAAGCTACAGGTAGCTGATGGGCATAAACTGATCTCCAAAAAGCTGGAGGACTGGAGAGTAGTTTCAAGGCTGTGGATTTCCAAGTGTTCCTCCTTCCCTTCCTTCTGTTGCCCTAGTTACACAGCTGCTGGAACAGCACCACTAATTAGGTGATGTCCCTTGTTCCCCACCATCTGGATGTCACGGCCCAGTCCCAGCCCAAGTCTCCCTTGTGACTCTCCTTCCTGGCATTGTGTACCATGCTCTCAATCCCTGCAAAGCACTCTGTGACCCTGCCCACACTGGAGCTCGCTGTCGGGTTCAGTGGTTAAGCAGGTGGCACAAGGGAAAGTGCCAGGGTCCTTGTCCAGAAAAGACTCTGAAGTGTCAAGTAACCAAGATAAGAACAGCGAAGCTGAAGTTAAGTCTTGTGTCACTAAATTTAGATATCTTCTCAGGAAGCAGTAACAATTCAATTGTTTTACTAAATTCTCAAAATGGGCGAAGCTTGCAAATATGCTTGTGAAATCAGTATTAGGATATGCCTTACTGTATATATTATAAAATATTAATTCTCTCTATCTTACATTTGTAATTTAGAATGTTATTTTCAAGCCTTTTTGTATCTCTCTTTTCTAAATCCAAATTTCTTAATTTTTTGATGGAGTCTTCACTACTTCTAGTCTAAATGTGTGTGCATATTTAAGTAAACCAAGGCAACATGTATTCTATTGTTTATATTTCAAGAAGATTCATAGTTATTTGAAAGGTCTTGATAGGAATTGAAAACACATTGGATTTTTATATGTGATACAAAGTTAAGGTTTACTTAATAATTTGTATAAACCATTACTCTTAAAGAGATTGAACTGTATCTAGGCTAAAATTCCCAGATTCATCTTCCTTCTGCCAAATGTTATTAGCAGCAAGTTAAAAGTGGGCCTGCTGTCACTGTGACCCCAGCTGACCTCTTAATTTCTTGAGTTCAAGTCCAATTAACCTCTACGAAGAGGCACAACTGTTCTAACCAGACAGGTCAATAGAATCCAATAGTAATCATTTCATCTTCTGCCTTGTCAAAGGGTGGCCCTCCCACCTAACCCATTTCACACAAAGGTGGTCATTTATCACCGTTTAGAGAACTGTACTGAGCTGTGTCCTAGCCCTGCCTGAAGTACATTCATCAATTGTGCAGACAGGAGCTGGGGCGTGCCTTGCTGTGGACGGGCCCAGCAGAAGGTGCTACTAGAAAACCTTCCTTGTCTGGACAACCTGTTGGTGCTCTTTGCAAAACGACACCCAAAGTTTGAACCCAGAAGGCAACTGAAACTGATTAATGGGTATTTCCTTCAAGGAAAGAACTCCTCCCAATTCCTACCCCCATTAATCTATAAAGCCTTTATTTCAGGGGAGGTTAGACATTATTATGATAATTTTAAAAAGACTTACTTTGAAAGTCATGGTGAAATAAGACATTCAAAAGCAATAGACATTTATAACCAAAGCTAGTTCCTAACTAGGCTGCTTTTGGAAAAGTGAGGAGTAGAGCTTTAACTGTGTAGTTAACATTTAAACCCATTTTCTAGACAATTCCTCACAAATTCTAGATGTTCATTATGATGTATCGATTTTTGGAAGTGGTTATTTGAAATAGTTTTGTTTTTTTCTTTTTGGTCTGGAGAGGACTTGATTTTACTCCAATGTTACTACACTTAAAAAATTTGGCTTATTAGAAATTGAATTCTAGAAAGAATCTAAAAACCAAATTATGTTAGCATATTTTCAGTGTTTCCAATTAAATAAGATATCAGTGTGGAAACCTGATATTTTATTTATATTCCTATGGCAGGGCTATATACACAGGTATCTACTTATTTGCTTATGCTTTATATATTAGCATTTAAATTAATGTGAAAATTAAGAAGAATTAACAAGAAACTAGTTATTGAGAGAATATATATCTGCCTTGGCAGCCATTTAAAACTAACAAACACAATAATTCAATGTATTTTTTTTACTTCTAAGTTGGATCTTTTGGGGCTCAGTGAGTTTATTTTTTTCGTAAAAAAAAAAACCAAAAAATTACCAAGGTTCAAAGTCCATCAGCATCGCTAACATATTGAATATATCTTGCCCTTCATTTTCCTTCTGTTTTTTTTTTTTTTTTTACATTCCACTTCTTCTCTTACCCACAAAGAGTATTAACTGCAAGGTACAAGCAGGGATGTAAAATTGGTAGAATTAACAATTCCAGTTCCAGACTAAGTCACTCTCCAAAGTAAGACCGCTAAAGATATCATGGATCCTAAGTTATAAGGAATTGATCCCCTGCTTTCCAGATCAGCACTGTCCAGTAGAACTTTCTGTGAAGATGAAAGTGTTATATAACTCTGCTGTCTAATGCTGGAACCAATACACCCATGTGCGCCTACTGAGCACTTGAAATGGATGAATGCTACTGAGGGTCGGACACAGGGTACCCTAGAATATCCTCAGTCTTCACTAGGTAGGACTTAGCAGGTTGATTCTTTCCTTGAAATTGGAAAAAAGGTCTTAGACTCTCAAATGTACAACCTTAAAGTCTGTGTCTGCCTTTCTTTACATTCTCATTGAGTCTGTGGCTTTAAGTTGTGTAGACAGTGACACATGCATGGAGAGGACACACTGATCTTCATGACCCATAAAAAGACCTTTGTCTCAGCATGGGTAGTAACATAGCTATGTGAAAATCAGTGTTATCTGCAATAGGAGTTAAAATAGAAACTTTTATGTTATCTTACCACCTTCCAGGTGGCTAGTCTCAAAGTGGTCTGAGGCTAGTGATCATGGATTAACTCGTAAATGTAAAGGAATTAGGTTATTTTTGACACACAAAGATTGTTCCTCATATTTCATGCACATATTCCTTATGGTTAACCAAATGTCTTCTGCAAATAAGTTGACACTGGATATAAATATTTTAAGACATACAGAATTGACATAGGTTAAAATGTAGGCAGCTTTTGAATTACTGTTATGGAGATATGAAATATTGTTTTTGTGAATTAGCCAACTATCCTCCTATGATTGTTCAAATGCATGAGACACAAAACAGCAGTGAAAAAAATCCCTCTAATTTAGTTGTTCAATTTCCTACTGTCTTGTATTAAAAGCTACCTAATAGAATTTATAGTTGGAGAAACCTTTTAGGCAGCACTCTTTGTATTTTTTATTAAGTCCAAACCCAGAGAATCTACTTAATGTCAATTTTGTACAATGGTTATACTGCACAGCATATTTTATTTTAAATCTGCAGGACATGATGATAAATTCATAATTGACCCCAAGGCCGTTATAAATAAAGAGGCCCTGTTTTTCATTAGTACAGTCATACCTAGTCATAAGGGAAAGAAGACCAATGCTAGTTTAGCCCTGAGAAGTGAGCAATCAAGAACTCGTGGTTTTAAAAACACACATTTAAAGAAGGCAAATTTCTAGTTGTGAACAGTAAAAGAAAGTTCAATTATAGGAACATGTGATTAGAAACATGCCAAGAGCAGTTTGTGTTGTGTGCTGATAAATAGAACATTCTTAACTGTGTTTACTTAAAAAAAAAAAAAAAAGTCTAGCTGAGAAATAAACTAAATAATGTCAGGTAATAGAATTCCTGGTGGTATTTTTGTTTAGAGTATGTAAATGTAATTTTCTCCCCTTAACGTCCCCACCCTAGAAGCAGTTTTCATAAAAGTTCATTCATGTGGAGACATCTGTTTAAACATGCTCCCCAGACCTATATGAACTTTATATCACCACATGTAGACTACCTGTCTTAGCTCTACTGGCTCTTGCTTCTTTAACAAATAAGCAAAATTTGTTGTAAGGCTCTTGTTATAAGCAAAGATAGCATGAAGAAGAATGCAAAGTCTATAAAATATAGTCACTGATCTTGAGCATCCAAATATAAAGAAAATGAACACATCTAGAAGTTTAATATTTTACAAATATAATAGCAGGTACTAATCAAGTATTCTGCCCATTCAAAAATATAGAGATAGCATTAATTTGTGAGAACAAAAAAGTCTATCAAGAAATATGTGGTGTTTAGAAATAGTCTTGAAGGATAAGCAGAATTTTAATTGATATGGTATTTGGGAGGTTTTGTTCTTCAAAGGACTCTATAAGGAATATAAAAAGACAACCCAAAGAATAGGTAAAACTATTTACAAAACTCTATCTAATAAGGCTTGGTATCTCTAAAAGAATATATACAAATAACCAGCAAGCACATACAAAGATGCTTATCATCTTAGTAATTTGGTAAATGCAAATCAAAACCACAGTGAGGTACCACATCACACCTACTAGGATGGCTAAAATAAAAAATGCAGACAATGGAAAGCATTGGTGTGGACGTGAGGAAATTGCTTCTGGAATACCAAATGGTGTAGCCACTTTGGAAAACAGCTTTTCAGTTCCTCGAGAAGTTAAAAATAGAGTAACATAGGACCCAGCATTTCGCTCCTAAGCATATGCGCAAGAGAATTGAAAACATTTGCCCACACAAAAACTTGCACATAAATGTTTATATTAGCATTATTTAAAATATCCCCAAAGTAGAAATAACTCCAATGTCCATGAAGTGATGAATGGATAAACAAAGCATGCAATATCCACACAGTGAAATATTATTCAGCCATAAATAGAAATGAAGTACTGATATATGTTATAACATGCATGAACCTTAAAAACGTTATGCTAAATGAAAGAAGCCAGACACAAAGGCCCTATGTTGTACAATCTCATTTATTTGAATGGTCTAGAGTTGAGAAATCCATAGAAACAGAAAGGGCCGGGTGTGGTGGCTTGCACCTGTAATCCCAGCACATTGGGAGGCCAAGGTGGGCAGATCGCTTGAGCCCAGGAGTTCAAGACCAGTCTGGGCAACAGGGAGAAACTGTCTCACTAAAAAATACAAAAATTAGCAAGGTGTGGTGTGCACCTGTGGTCCCAGCTACATGGGAGGCTGAGGTGGGAGGATCACTTGAACCTGAGAGGCGGGGTTTTCAGTGAGCCCAGATCACACCACTGTACTCCAGCCTGGGAGACAGTGAGACCCTGCCTCAAGAAGGGGGAAAAAAAAAAAAGGGACAGAAAGTAGATGCGTAGTTTCCAGAGACTTGGAGGAAGGAAAAGTGGGGAGTGACTTTAATGGTTACAGGGTTTCTTTTTGAGGTGATAAATATATTCTGGAATTAGATAGTGGTGATGGTTGCACAACTTTATGAATATGCTAATAACCACTTGTACATTTAAAAGGTTTAATTTTATGGTATGTGAATTATATAGCAATTTAAAAAATAGGATACAAGAGGGCACACGGGTAAAATGAGTGGATAGTATAAACAAAGGTGGGAAATTGTGAAGAGAACTCAGATATATTTGGAACAGGGTAAGAAATCTTGTTGATTGTAGTCTTGGATGGCTATGCAGATAGATAGATAGACAGATAGAGATAAAATGGTAATGCTAAAATGTCAAATAAAGGAAAGATCAGGGAGTCTTTCCACAGGACAGGCTAAAGAGTTTGGCATTTATTTGTTGATATTAAGAAGTCAAATTAATTTGGTAGTAGGGCTATTTTAATCTAAGTTGCAAGGAGAAAAAGCTGGAAGGAGCAAATCGTCTACTCACAATAAACATCAGTTGCTCTGAAAGATAACAAAGTGTCATACCTGGTGGGGGAGGTAATGTGGGGAGAGGGTCAAGAGAGTGGGCTAAGGAGTCAGAAATGACTCAGAGAAACAGCTTCCCTGAGCCAAGAACTTCCCTCTGACCAGAAGAAAATGTCTCCTGGTCTCTATCATGGATACCAAATAAAACGAAGTCTGTATCTTTTTAAAAGTATAAAAAGAGGAATTTTATCCTTTACTCCAGAAATGTTATTAGATGTCAATTACTATTTTTCTTGAGGTTTTGCTAATAATTTTAACAAAGCCTTTAAATTTTTTAACAGGAAAACAAACTAATGAACAGTGAGTAAGTTTAGTCTTATTGAGAGTTAGGAATTTAGTTAAATTTGTAAAGGAACTAGAAGCTACAATAAATCTTAGAGTAGGCTGGGCGCAGTGGCTCATGCCTGTAATCCTAGAACTTTGGGAGGCCGAGGCGGGTGGATCACGAGGTCAGGAGATCAAGACCATCCTGGCCAACATGGTGAAACCCCATCTCTGCTAAAAATACAAAAATTGGCCAGGTGTGGTGGCGCGCGTCTGTAGTCCCAGCTACTCAGGCAGCTGAGGCAGGAGAATCACTTGAACACAGATGGAGGTTACAGTGAGCTGAGATCATGCCACTGCACTCCAGCCTGGGTGATGCAGCAAGACTCTGTCTCAAAAAAAAAAAAAAAAAAATCTGAGAGTAAGTGGAAAGCATCCATGGACAGGACTATTTCAATTCATGTGCTGGGTGGGCAATTTCCCCTTAATGATGAAAGGAAGTAAGTTCATTTTATCTGTGGAAGACTTTAGAGGATATAGACAGAGCACAACCAAAGATAACTGATCATAGGGCACGATTGTCTCTAGCTGGGATCAATGGCCAGCTGGCACAGCAAATTGTCCTCTGATATCCAAGGTTGTCCACTACATATTGCAGAATTTTGCTGGTCCTGAATATATTATTATTTATAAGAATTTGCATCTAGAACAACGGACAATTAAATTATAATTTTTTTGCACATATATTTCAGAAAAGAAAAAAGACAAGGAATGGAGCATTTCCTGAGAATGTTTGCCCAGGAAAGCTAAGTTTGCATTAAAATATAGATAGGCAAATAGAAACAAAGTATTTTTGGTAAGTAGATTCCATGACAGGCAGAAGAATGCAATGACTATATTTTAGCAGAAAAATGTTATAGAAAAAAATAAGTTTAAAAATATCTGACACATCAAGGAAAGAACTCAGTGTGTTATTGGACGAACAGGAGTAGTGAGGAACCTGCCTAAGTACCAGTGAAATTCCAGCATCTGCAGCAGATGATTTGATATGGCAGAACATTGAGTGATTCCAGCAAGAGGCAATAATGCCCTTTTATCAACTCAGGGGCAGTAAAAATGGAGAGAAAAGTTGAATTTAAGTGGAAGTTTGAGGAAATCATTAAATGTGGCTGATTCAGAAGTGTGGACAGCCTTGGATGTCAGAAAGAATATTTAAGATGATAGAGACAGCAAAGATGTGGGCCATGAAGGAAATGTTCGTCCACAGAACAACTGCACGATTCTCTATGGTGGCAATATTAACAAAGAAAGAAAACTTGAGAAAGGAGACACTGATATCATGTATCCATTGATTCATCAAACACTTTCAGATATTCTTCTTTACCTTGTGCAGTTGGCCAAGCATCAAGAGTACAGTGATGGAAACAATATAATCTCCACTGTTCACGTGCTCGGGATCTCTGAGAGATTATCTGTCCTTGTAAACAATTGCAAATACAATATTATAAGCACAAAGTTGTGAGTAAGCCAAAGTTGGTGAAGTATAAATCAGAGAAATTGTCACTGAAAAGAATCTATTTGAGATGGGATTTAAAAATTAATAAGAGGCCAGGCGCAGTGGCTCACACCTGTAATCCAAGAACTTTGGTGGGCTGAGGCAGATGGATCATAAGGTCAGGAGATCAAGACCATCCTGGCTAACACGGTGAAACCCCATCTCTACTAAAGAATACAAAAAATTAGCCGGGCGTGGTGGTGGGCGCCTGTAGTCCCAGCTACTCAGGGAGGCTGAGGCAGGAGAATGGCGTGAACCCGGGAGGCGGAGTTTGCAGTGAGCCGAGATTGTGCCACTGCACTCCAGCCTGGGCGACAGAGCGAGACTCCATCTCAAAAAAAAAAAAAAAAAAAAAAAATAGGAGCTCACCATGCCAGAAATTAAAAAAAAAAAAAAAAAACATTTGAAAGGCAACATAGCAGCGTTTGCAGCCATGAGGAAGCCAAAATTAGGGAGTATTCTGAGTCATGATGAAAAATTTGGTGACATTAGATCCAAGGATCCCAGTACCAAGGAACTACTGGAGAGGAAGAAGATGAGGGAAGATGCTGAAGATAATATGAACTTCAGATTTCCTTCCATAGGCAATGAGGGGCCAGTGAAGGCTGTAGAGCTGGGGAATAACGGGATTATATTTATGTTCTAGAAAGGTTAATTTTGTGGTAGGATCTGAGAGTGAAGGGGTGAGAAGGCTGCCTAGAATCTCTCTCTCTTTCGATGAGAGACTGAGATGATGAGGACCTCCTCAGGCTGGCTGAGGACATGGAGAAACAGAAACAGATTTGGGAGCTGTTTAAGAGGTTAAATCACCAGAAAGAAGTGATGTGATAGAGGGAGAAAGTGAGAGGGAATGGAAGCTATCAAGGAAGACTGGAAGGTTTCTGGTTTGTGTGACATGAAATGGATGTGTCGTTTGGGAAGATATGAAAGACTGGAAGAGAAGCAGGTCTCAGGTGGAAGAGGGGCAGACAATAAATTCATGTTGGTGTATGTTAAAAATGAGTTGCAAACAGCACTCTACTTTGAGCTCTATAGGACATTTCCAGAGACATGGCTGCTCTGCATCTTCAACTTGATGAAGGAAAGGCAATTAGTCTATACTTTTCTCTGCATCCAAAGATGCAGCATGGGAATATGATTCCTTTAGTTTTTACCAGGGTCAGTAGTGCAATTTAATTGCTTTAGGGCCCTTCATCTTTTTTATTTACATAAGGAATATTTGGATTCCTGAACTAGTCGTGTACTTTTTTGTACCACTGATTGTTCTTTCGGTGGTGTTGTTAGAATTGAGCTAGTTATTTACAGTTCTCTGTTGAAAGAGCCCACAGGGAGGAGAGGTGAGCTGAGTATTTGAAATTCAGGATCTGGTTAATGTTGTCAGCTCAGTGGATTTGAGAATATTCACAGATAAGCAACTCAGAAGGATCATACTTGTATTGTAGGCCCTCAGGTATTCAGGAAATAGATCTTCTCTTGTGATTCAATAGCCATAATCCAAATTAAACATCTGGCTTTTCCAATGTGTATTTTTGAATATATGTGTCATTTCTTCATAGACATATCAAGTCATTACTATGTGGTAAGATTTTATCCAGAAGATTCTCTTCCTAAAACCTTTATATATGACCCTTTTAAAGCATAAAATTGTTTTAGGTGTGAACTTTTATTATGCAACACAAGGATACACTCTTTAATTTTCTACCTTGAAGATATTGATTTAAATTTACATTACGACATAATTGATTGAAAAGGTGGAGGGACAAAGTCCTTAGGCCATGGATACCTGAGGGGACAATGAATCAGGCGAGATAACTGGAGTAAGAATAAGACTATAATCTCCCAAATATAAACTTTGTTTCTGTCTCAGTATTTCTATTATCTCTCAGTCTAAGTCTCCAGACTTTGTGTGTGTGTGTGTGTGTGTGTGTGTGTGTGTGTTTGTGCATAGAGTTTAGGAAATATAAAAATGCAGCAAGGTTAATGGGAAAAGGTCAAGAACAGGAGTTTGAAAATCCTGTTTCTGAAACTATAAACCCCTAAAACTGTCACAACCTGAATATCCACTCTTTGATGATTCTCTCACTGGACAGGATAGTGAACGGGTACACCAGAGGGAAACTGAAAGTGATGATTATGGGGATGATGATAAGTATCAGTTGGATAGATGTATAAAATATAAGTCTGTAGGTATACTTTGTAATATCCATACATGTCTTTTGAGAAATCTAAAAGTAGAAAGAACAGGGTGGCTCTTTTGGTATTAGATTTTTAAAAATAGATATTTAATTGGATTTTAAAATTAAGTATAAACATTGCAGACCCAAATACCTTACAAATAATCTTTGGACCAAAAAGAAAGAAAAAGCAAGAAAGGAGGGAGGGAGGAAGGGAGGGAGGGAGGGAAGGTAGGAAGGGAGGAAGGAAGGAAGGAGAAAAGCATAATAATTTATTATTTTATAAATAATGAATTACTAAATAATTTATAAATATAATATAAATATTTTATAAAATAATAAAAATGAAAAACTGCAATCTAAAAAATAATAAAAAATAAAAAGCTTGCAATAAAAAAATAAAAATTAAAAAGCCTGCAATCAGCCTACTCATTAGAGTATAGCAAATAGTAATTGAATTAAAATTACTGATTTGTATTAAGAATCTGTTTAGTGAGGCTATCTACCTATATTTATTTCTGTCTTGTCTCCACTAACCTGTTGTTACTGAAATAAGTGTGAAATAAGCAAATACATGCACATTTACTACAGCAAACAGGCTGCCCACAATCTAATTAGACAAAACTCTGCCCATCTGCTCTGCATTATCATGGGGCCTGCTCAAATGGATGCTGTTTCATTACTAAAAGGCAGAGAGATGCAAATTGAATTGAGCTGGACTTCCTCTCAGACAGAGACCAGGGCATGAAGTCAAACCCTTGCTGTGATCTAACAAAGCACCACTGGGAAAAAGTGGGATGAGAGGGGATTTCTTTTTCTAAAGCCACATGTCTGGTACTTACTAGAGGCCATAAGGGAGTGTTCATCCTATTCTTTGGTACAAGGCTACATGAGTCACCACAATATAAACCTTGTTCACTATGCAAATTGTTGATTTTGGTACTTAGTCCCTTGTCACAGATGCCCTTTTATTAGCTATATGTCATGGCATGTTGAATCGGATTCAACATGAGTGAGACTGTAACTAGCAGGACAGACATGAGAGTTTGTTTCATAGAGTTTGCAATTTGCATTTAGTACTAAGGTATATACAGAGATTAATTAAAATATATTGATGAAACTGTTGTTCAAAGTAGGGTCCATGATATGCAACAATGTTCAAGAACCCAGTTTTGGTGACATTCCTGACCAGTTTTAGACTGGTTTTGACAAATCTCTATTAATAGGGATAATTAATTGCTGATATTTCCAAAAGATTTTAAAAACTCTTTGGCTTTAATAATTTGTAAATTTAGAACGAGAAAAAAAGCTAATATAGTGTATTAAAAGTTCTGCATTTTGATCTTGGAAATAGGCTTTGAAATGACATTTTTCTCCATATGATGAATTTGTGCCATTTTCTTCAGTAAAAGCTATTTTCCTGCACAAATGGATGCATTTTATCCTGGATTCCATTCATGCTTATTTTTTAAAATGTTTATCTCTTTGTAGAAATGCACTCTAATAAGGATCCAGTCTTCCAAGCTTCAATAGGAGCAAAAAAATTAGATTTTATGTTAAATTTAAAGGTTTTTCCTGTAAGTATTTTTCCTGATAAAAGGTTACACTGTATCAAAAGAGAACTACATACAATTGGTAAAATCTTAAAAACTGGAGACATATGGTGACAGACTCAATGTTTCTTTTTGTACTTTCAGTGACAGGTGAGCCTGAAGTAGGGGGAGCAAAAGTTCCATGTCCCAAGTCTTCCCTATTGTACCCTATTCTCCACTCAAAGAGTTCATTCCCAGGTTGCCTTCAGATACTCAGACTTTCTCAGCCAATAAAGCCCATCCCTAGGCTCCTAGGGAAGAATCAGATGAACAGTTCTATCTTGCAGGAATAATTTTTGAGATTCAAAGTGTTCTGTTACACTTCTCTTCCATTTGGCACAGATTGGAGTTGTCATTTCCAAATGGGGAAGAAATACCCTTTAGTGTTGAAACAGCAGACATTTGTGTCTCATGAAACTGTCCCAAACTCATAGTAGACATCAATGAGTAATCATAAAAGCCCTGTTAACCTAGTACTCAGTGTACCTGCTGCTATCATTACCCTGTGATACAATGAAGACTCTTTGCTTTCCTTGCTCTGGCATCTGGAATGCCTACCATGAATCTCAAATGCAAGTGGCTATTTGACCTCCACAGTAGTAAATCCATTGTACTGGCCTAGAAGTTACGAAAAGGAACATAGGCAGATGTTGTGGTAACTTTGCTATTTAGTTAGATTGAATAAAACACATACCAAATAGTGTTCAAATCCAACAATCCCTTTTGCTTACACAGCTTCCTTGGACTCAACTCCACCTTTTGTGAATCTCTATATTGTGGTATCTGTGACCTGAATACCTGTAGTTCCTATTGCTTTTTGAGTATCCCATTTGGCTGTTACTTCCATTTATTAAAAAACGATTGGCCGGGCGCGGTGGCTCACGCCTGTAATCCCAACACTTTGGGAGGCCGAGGCAGGCGGATCGCGAGGTCAGGAGATTGAGATCATCCTGGCTAACACGGTGAAACCCCGTCTCTACAAAAAATACAAAAAATTAGCCGGGCGTGGTGGCGGGCGCCTGTAGTCCCAGCTGCTCGGGAGAATGGCATGAACCCCGGAGGTGGAGCTTGCAGTGAGCCGAGATCGCACCACTGCACTCCAGCCTGGGCGACAGAGCCAGACTCCGCCTCAAAAAAAAAATGATCAGCCTGGACTGTATGACTAATTTTCCCTTCAGTTGTTAATCTCACTGTTCTTTGTTGTCACAGATGCGCAACACCTTCTTCACTTGTTCTATCTGACACTCAGTTTTTTTGTTTTTTTTTTGTTGGTCATTGGTCATTGTCATTTGCTTTTTTTTTCTTTCTTTCTTTCTTTTTCTCTTCTTATTTTTAGAGACAAGGTCTCACTGTGTCACCCAAGCTGGAGTGCGGTAGCATGATCATGGCTCACTCCAGCCTTGACCTCCTGGGCTCAAGTGATCCTTCTACCTCAGCTTCCCAAGTAGCAGGGATTACAGGTGTGTGCCACCATGCCCAGCTAATTTCTGTATCGACCTCCAGGACTCAAGTGATCAGCCCATCTTGGCCTCCCAAAGTGCTGGGATTATAGGCATAAGCGACCACAACCTGGCTACGTTTTTTCCTTTTTGTTGAGCAAGTAAATCTGTATTCCATTACTTTGCTTATACATAGCTCTACCTACTCATCTGACTAGACTTGTCTGTATAATGACAAACATATATGTTTTTTAAAGTTTCTCCACTAACTTTGTTTCCAGAACAAAGTTCATTGTCTGAGTCTTTCTTGCTGTGTCTATCTACTGTTGATCACTAGTCACTCTAACAACTTATGAAGCATTTAACTTTTGGCAGGAAAAAAAGCTGTGCTTTCAGTAAATTTTACACATGAAGTTATGTTTGTATAGGTTTAGATGTCAAATAAGTTTGGGGATGGACATTTCAGGAGAAATTGCAACCTTGCCACTGCCCCTGATACTGTAGGATTTAAGTTGCAGCCTCTGCTTCTGGGATCAGCTCTGGGCAGTGATAATCTTTAGACAATACAGCAAACAATTTAACCTGATCCAACTCTTAACTAACTTAAATTTTTACACCAAAATACTTATGGAGATAAAAATAATTAATAAAAAGTGATAAATCAGTTTGAATTCTTGAAACTTTTAGATTACATTATTTTGATTTTGTTTCTAGCATATATTCAACTAATTTGTAGATAATAACTTTAATTCATTTTAATTATAAAGTAGCACATGAAGACTTTTGAATATATTAACAGATATATTGCTTCTAATCTAGGGAATATTTGAACGACAATTGGGATAGGAGGAGAGATAGAAAAAATTCCTTCAGAGGTAGATGCCTGAAAGGAAGACACACATATTTGGTGCATAACTCATTTTATCTTTTGTGAAAGAATCTATCTAAGACAAGGAACTAAAACTCAAGTGTGTCAGGGGCCAGGCCTGTGATATAAAGGAGTGAAATCAGCTGGTTGTTGGCAAGAAGTAGAGGCTGGAAAACTGGAAAACACGTGGCCTGCTATTCAGATCCACCTATCTGTGGTTATCTTATGGTATTTCAAAAGAAGCCAGAAACCCAGATTAGCATGTGAAATCATTCATTATTCAAATTTCATTCAAATGTTTGAAAACCTTATAGGCCCCTCCTCCCCACCAAATATCTGTAGTCTCCATTGTAGCCTGTGGGCTGCCAGTTTATAATCTCAAATATAAGCTTTATCAAACTTATTTCATACATATTTGAACTATAATTCTCTGCTTCCAGTGAGGACTAGTCCATGTTAGTTTAGGTCCCATTGACGCTAGTATTTAATAAGGACTCAAAATACATTTGTTGAAAATACGCTGAGAATTGCCTATTACAGTATAATCACACCTTCCTCTTTATACTCTTATAGTACATTGGGCTAATGTAGCTGATTACTAAAATGGGGTTTTAGACATACCCATTCTATAAACCCTAGTGAAACTAGTATATTTTTGATTATTAAAAATAAGTAGAAATTAAATTTGCTATTGCAGCATATTGGTGGTTAGAAATTCTTAATTTAATGCCATTGATAATTTTTATTTTTAGCAATGTAAATGGTGATTAAATGTTCTAAGATCAGCAATTTTTACTTTATGTTTTCCTTCTTATACAAATAAATCAGTTTATGCATTTATTTTCCACCAAAGTTTGTTATTTGGTTTTGCAGAGTTGAGTAACACAGAGGAATGCATAGTGTAGCACATGAGCAATATTATGAAATCTGTTTGAGGGCCTGCAGTGCCCCCCAAGGCCATAGATTCTTGTGTTCGATCATTTCCTTGAATTGTTTTCAATTTGTTTGAATGAAGTGTTCAAATTTGTACTTATCAATAACTTATTTAGATATTTGAGTGTGATGTGTTATAAAATTATTTTTTGGTTGCTGTTTATTTTTTGGTTTGAAGGGAGAGAGTTTGTGTAATCATTATCTGTGTTAAATTTGCTGTGAAAGAATAAATCAGAGGGAATTATTTAATTATCAGGTTTTTAATTTGTATTTTTAATGCATGATTTTAATGTCTGTATGAATCTCCTTTGTTCTCTTTTCACAGGTCTGCCCGTGAAGTGGGCTGGCATCATTCTCCAGGGATTTATCAGGGACCACAAACACCTGTGTATCACCTGTAAAAACATTTATTGGTGCAAGCAAAACCTTCCAGCAATCTCAAACAGATCTTTAAGGGCTGTTTTTCTTTTTTTTTTTTTTTTTCAACTTTAAGGGTTTTAAGTACCTGTTCCTGATGTGGAATATCTTGTTGCATCTTCTCTGATGCTAGATAGAGGCTGAATCTGGACTCCAGGAGCTCATTGACTGTTTAGGGAGTTCACTGTCATAGAGGCAGCACTTGAGAAATAGTTACCTCTTCCCACGTGAGCTATGCTGCTTTGGCAGTGTATGGATTATGTATAAAGGGTGCTACTCCAACTGAACTATTGAATTCTATTATCACCTTTGCTATAAAGCCATATTTTATGGTGGAGGCAGTCAATAGCCATAACCACACTTGATACTACTTCTTCTGTAGGCTGTTCTATCAGCCAATGGTATTACTTTATATTTATACATATCATGAGATTTTGTTCAGTGTGTGCAAGCTGTGGTAAGACAGCTTTAGTGATGCATTAACCAAAGGTAAGACATTTCAGTGCAACAAGGGTTGATAACCCATGGCCAAAGTTTGAGTGACTATGAGGAATGTGTTACCTATAGGAGGTTTCGTGCTTCAGGTTGGAATTGGAGTCAGTGAATGAGAGTAGAAGAAAATGAGAATAAGACATGGAGGAGAAGTTATCAGTCTACCAATGTTAAAGTCTAAAAGCCTGATAACTTAAAAGTCTTAGTCTGATATCAGAAAGGTTTATATCTATGTGTTTCTGTAAAACTTGAACAGAAGTTTGGGGGTAGATATTTATTAGGGAACCATTTTTACATTGGATCAAAACATGTAAGATAGGTAACAGTAATTTCTTCTGCTTCAATGACTGTGATAACAAGACATATTAGCCAGAAAAAAAATGGAATGTATTAAAAAATAGAGTTGAGTGATTTTTATGAAAAAACATATCTTGGATTAAGGAGTATGTCTACGAAGGTGGTGGGGCTCAGAACATGATACCCCAAAGTATGTTGTCTTGGCATGCTGAGTACTTTGAACTAAAGGAGATTAGAAGGCCTCATAAGCAAGTTCTCTTGACCTTCTCCTGCCTTCTTGTCTCCTGTCTCTCTTTTCCATCAGAAGAGAGTCATGGAAACCAGAATTCCTCTTTCCTTAGGGGGATCATAGAAACTAGAAGTCTTTTTCCCCAAAGCAATCCATAAAACCTAGAAGGGTCACTTCCTCCCTTCTTTCTTCTCCCTTGAAGATCCTTGTTCCAGAGGGACCCTGCTCCATACCATATGTGGGGGGGAAGGAATGCTACACAGAGAGGCCAAGAAGAACATGAATAGCCAGGCTTTGCCTGGTTCCCCCCTCAGTCTATTACCATTCGATTATTTCCGATTGTCCAATCACATTTCTACATGACTATCCATTTGTCATTGAAACTAAACATAACAAAGGGCAGTTTTTCTTTGGGTCTTTGGGCCTTTCTTTTCTGAAGGCTCCCATGTCATGTAAAACTTTGAATAGATACATTTGTTACACTCTTCTCTTATTAATCTTTTGTCATAGGAGTATCAGTTGTGACCCGTATGATGGGTGATGAAAAGTATCACACCTTTCCACTTCTAAAAACATAACTGCTATTTCTGCCCTTAAGAGTTTGTTTAGGCTAATTTAAGGCCAGAAGAATTTCTTAGATATGGTGAACTAAATGAAACATAAATATGAGATACATATATTTTCATCATTTCTATGAAAATATATAGTGCTAACTTTTTTCATCGAAATTGTTCAATACCCTAGTTACATTTACTTATGATTATCATTGTGTAAGAATCATAAGTAAAAAGGATTACTTAACTAATATAAAATTATGAAAAAGGACTTTATTCCTAGTTTAAAGAAAATAATTTTTTTTTTCATTTTTATGTCCAAGAGCTTTTAAGAGTGTTCACGAAGTAGGGATTGTAATGCCTACTTGACTGGCTGGCTGTGAATAAGATATGTGATGATATGTGAAAACTACCACCAAAATGTCTAGAAAATTTAGGTGATCAATAGATACTTATTTCTCCACCTCATCTCCACTCTAGCCCCTTCCCTTCCACCTTACTTTTCTAATCTGCCTCTTATTTGGACCATTTGAGGTCATTATTCTACAAGACATATTACTTGGTGAGTTTCAAATATCCTTATTTTCTACCTTTAATTGCTTAAAGTGTTTCCTCTTAAGCAAGCTATACATTTGACTATTTTACATAAATAAATATTGTTTTTTAAGTCCTGTATTCCAAATGCCCCTGGGTCATTTGAACTATACCACATCACACATAGTTCTCCAAATAGGACATCAACTTTGACAATGTGCTTCTGATCATTCTGCTTATATTTCCTGGTATGTCATTAATTGCTCTATTGCTTTGGTATTCAAAGTATTTGCAAATATCTTATTTTTGACATTTATAGTACATTCAAATAACTTTTATTCTCTGATAAATAGTGACCTTTTTCAGAACGGATATCATGTTACTTTCAACTTTGTATCTCGGGTGCATAACACAGAACCTGGTCTTTATTAGGAATGCAATAGCGGATTGTTGAGTAAATTAGACCACCAACTATTAACCAAATATAGAAATCAATGAGAGCTGTGAAGCCATGCACCAACAAAGTAGGTTTAAACCTTTGATTAATGTCCTGATGAATGAAGGATGAGATTTAGATACTCAACACACAGCAAGAGTGTACCCAGGATGGCGTGGTACTAACCCCAACTTCTCTCTTTTACCCCTTCTGATCAGGAAACATACCACAGTGCAGGTGAGTAAGAGTTACAATCTTTCGAAATAACCATGAAAATGTATTTTAAAAATAATAAAATCATTTCTAAATTTTTTGTAATTCCTTCAGAGGTATGCTTCTAAAAGGAAATGATTATGAAGGAAATTGTCTCTATAATGGTTAAATGCACTACTGTTTTTTACATAAGGAAATATTTTTGTTTAAGCACAAGACAGAGTGGCATTATGTTTCCTGGAATTTACTAGGCCTTTGACTTTGCTAGTAATGTTACCTTTCATTCTTGGAAATTCACAATGAATGTTGAAGTATCTGAAAAGTCTTGCAGTTGAGATACAGCTTGGTAGGGATCTGAAAAGCATATGTATTAGCTACATACCAATTATAATCATTTTTTACCTAAGAAAGTCCTGAAGTTTAACTTGTCTACACTTTCAGTTAAACCTTTGATTTTCTAATATTGATCTAGAAAATGATTTACTAGAAGATTCTCGATTATAGAGGAGTCCAGCTTTCACCCAGAGGAGGAGAATGTAGAAGCTGTCTCCATATTAGGAAAGCATTTTATTAGTTTGAGATAATTTTAGTGCCCAGGTATATACTTCCATAGTATATTTTGTCTATACATGTGTTACATTTATTTACTGTCCTAACAGAGGAGAGTTGAGCAGAATATATGACTTAATAGTACTTATCATCTATTTTGTAGTACTAAGTTTAATTCCTTTTTATAGTGTTAGGATTAAGTTATATTAAGCTATCAAACAAGTCCCAAATCTCAGTGGCCTAAAACAATAAAGATCTATTTTTGGACCACGCCTCATATCTGTTCTGGTAAACTAGGGATTTTCTTCCACTTTGACTTCACCAAATGATTGAGGCTGATGAAGAAGCCACAGTATGGAAACTATCATTTTGACAATTCCGTGTTTCTGCTTGGAAGTGACGTAGATCACTCCCACACAAGTTTCTTTGCTAAAGTAAGTCACACACACATATGACATCAAGGGAATAGGGAAACACACATTTCTGTTTTACTCAGAAGTTAAGAAGAACCTAATATTACCTAACAGTAGTAATGCTACCATATTAGTCCGTATTTATGAGACTATATGCCAAATTAGAAAATAATTACTTAAAATAAAATAATAAATTTATTTAAAAACAAAACAAGCAAAAAAAACATGAGAAGACCAAAGATTGCACCTAGCCTATGCTGTGGTTGTTTGGAAGAATGGCATTAAAATCCCAGAATGACAGCAGTAACCATTATATTACACATCACTTAGAAGATTTTACAACAAAAATCTAGTATCACAGCATAGCAAATATTCCTATATACTTTCTCTCCACAGATAAGGCATTCTGATTGTTTTGCATTTCCCCATAAAATCTATTTTTCAAACTTCGCACTGAGAAACACTTGTTATTTTGCAAAAGCCTTTACAAAACCTTCAACTTACAATTCCTTAATTGATGGGGTAGATATAGCGGAGAGTCACATGTAGTCCACAGAATCATTTAAATTTTCTGCCTTAAACATATTGCAAGCGTGATAACATTTTACAGGTTCTCATTAACTGTCTTGATAGTCTTATAAATTGATGTTTGGCAAAGAGCAGTTTCTAATATACACGAATAATTTGAGAAGGATGGTGGAGATGGTATACTTACATGGCTGTACATATATAACTCATGAAAAGGAAAGATAAGGCCCAAAGAATGCCTGATTTAGTTTGGTGATGCAAGGTAAATCCACTAAGATTTGGTGTACTGAGAGCGTGGAAAGTGTTCTAATATACAAAGAGGTTTGTTCTTTTGTTGAAGTTTTGAACTTTTAGAGACAGAATCCTTGCTGTTAATTTAGGTAAGACGCACATCCCAAACCTGCACTAGGACCTTGGTTAGCTGCATATTCTGGGGGAAGATTGCCACCTGCTGGAATACCAGCACCATTCCCTCAGTTTTTATGGTCGATGTAAATATGGCTCCTTTAAAATAACATACCTTCCCACATTTATTTCAACACAAACTCCTAGATATGAAATTAGTGTATTTTTCCTCCGAAGTAAACTCCATATGACCTGTTCCAACCGTCAGCTGCTACTCCTCCCTGTTTCAGGTATCAATCCTACAGTTCTTTGGGGGTATGAGAGACGAAGTTCTGGTTTTCTTAATTGCCAGGTAGGCGTCAGTTGATATCCTGCCGCAATCAAACCCAGCTATTACGTAATAGATAACCATTCTAAAAGAAAAAAAAGTAGCATGATATTTAAAACATTTGAACGCTTGGAGCAGTTCTACTGTCTAAAAAGTGTTCACCTTTGAAATATATTTTTGACCACATATTACAAGTTTGTGAACAAGAAAAATAATACTACAATTTAAAATGTATTCATACAAGCAGCAAAACTGTTGGTGGTTCGTCTAGGCAAATGGCATAGAGCCAAAATTATACTTTTCCATTCCGTTATCACGGTGCGGACTTTTGTAACATAGCAAGGGAGTTCAATGCCATCTTTTGAGTCTGGAACGAATGGTGGATTTGAGACCACTTACAACTCCATCATCCATTTTAAAGGTAAAATTGTTATAAATGTTATTGGGTTGATAAAACTTAATGGTTTGAGCAGATGAGCATAAGGAAAGATGAGAAGAGGATTTAAAGACACAGAACAGCAGCATGAGGAAGAGTGCCAACTGGAGGAGTAGGTCCATAATAAGAGAGGTGCCTGATAAGAGAAAATGGGATAGGAGTGAGGGATTAAGGATAGCTATTAGAAATGAAGGTGAAAAGCTGAGGTAGTGTCTATGCAGGAGGCAATGTGACATAGAAAGAACAAAAGAGCAAAATCAAAACTTTGGAATTGCACAGACCTGGGTCGTCAGCAGGTCTGCTTCAACTGCTACAAGCTGGGAATAACAATTTCCCCATACTTTTTACTTCTATTAAGTTAGACAGTATCTATGACACACTGAAGCTCTTGAAACATAGAGTAAACATTTCTCATTTCAATAAAGAGTTTAAAAGAAAAAATACAAAATTAATAAAGATGAAAAGAAAGGTAAATACAAAAGAACTTCGGAAAGAAGAGCTGAGATGAAAAGAATTAAAATAGCAATAGCGATAAGAAAAATCAGATCTTGATGAGAAAATTGGTGGGGTAATAACAACAGTAATTGTTCAACATGATGCCCATATTATCAAAAGAAAGTAAAATATGCAGGCAGACAACATTTGCATTGGCCAAACCACACCAAATAAACAATTTAGCTATTCGCATTGACTTCCTATCCACGTGAAAGAAATTTCCATTTATCAGCTGTAAATTTTTAACTCACCTCTCGAGCTACACTTTCACTTTTCAACAACTTTCTGGACATTTCGGTTTAAATACCTCACCAAAATCTTTGACTCCAAATGTCAGTAATGAAATTTTGTTATCTTCATTATTAAATTTGACCCTCTCTCCCTGATTCTTTTACTTGATAATTAGCATCACCATTCTCCCAGGACAGTGGCCACTTAATTTAGTACTTCTACTTTTCCTCTTTCTCTCTCTTCACCTTTCCCATGTGGAAAACCACATACCATATTTATGGTAGTGATAATGATGAAAACTAGAATGTATATATTATTTTAGAATTTATCCAACATTATTTAAACTTTTTCTAAAGATTGTTCTGCTGAATCCATTTCTCTGTATCTGTTTGAATTTTTTTCCTTAAGTTCTTAACATGTCAAGACCTTCCATGATCTTACACAACTTGGTTTTTAGATTAATTTTCTTTATGTCTTCCCAATATCCTGTTCCAACCTGTTTTTTCTCCAAGATAACTGGTTATGTCTTTCTCCCTGTGTATCGAAAGCCCATTCATATTTCAAGACCCTGATTTGATGCTATTTTCTCTATGATCATTTCCTAGTAGCAGGCCAGCCACCCAGGAGTTGCCAGATGCCAGTTTCTTCACCACTCAGAACATTACTAGAATTAACTGGAGTTGTTTCTGACCAAACGGATACATACACACACACCTATGTATTCTCAATTACTCATAGTGATTTAAATTTAATGTTATTAAGAAATTCATTACATTGCTACTTTGAGGCCAAATAATACATAGTGTAACTCTGCTTATTTGAAATTAGTGATCTATTTTATAATCAAAATGTTAAGTCTTCCCAAGTTAGTTATCTGTTTAGAGCAGGAATTAAAAAAAAAAAAAGAAAAGAAATAAAGAGGTAATAGGGACCACATCGAATTGGTTAACTGTTTTTTTTCTTTTTAAATTTCTTTCAGAACAGTGACACTTCATTGGCCAGTGGAAGAAATTAGTAAGTGAATTTATTTCTGTACATAATATTTATGAATAGAAAAAACACTTTCTGTCCGTATCCACTAAGTAAATACTGAACAAATAATGT
Organism: Hylobates moloch; assembly: GCF_009828535.3. NCBI lineage: Eukaryota > Metazoa > Chordata > Mammalia > Primates > Hylobatidae > Hylobates > Hylobates moloch. The sequence goes on from NW_026652298.1 coordinate 1,792,730, forward strand.
TTTGAAAGACCTTGACTGTATTAGGCTTTCTAATGTTTAGAGTCCTCTGAGTTTATGTTTCTTATATTTACTGTTTTTTTTTTTTTTTTTTTTTTTTTTAAGAGTTTAGCATAGGTTTGCCTTTTTCCCTAAGTCCCAGGAGGGCAGATTTTCTGTCTTAGACAACACTGTGGTAGAACAAAAACATGAACAATTGAGACGTGGAAGTCAAGAACAATACTCTCCATGTTAGTTTCTGGGCACAGAGCCTAGTAAAAATTGGCATTTTGTCTTACGGTTATCATTGGTGATACAGATGAAATGAGTTATGAAGACTTAACAATTAACCTGAATTTTAGGTTATTACAATATCACTAATGACATAAAATACTCAGGACTTCATACACACACACACACACACAAACACACAAAAAATCATATTTAAAGGTAGAAACAAACTCAGTCTGTTTACTCAGTAAAGACTATGGTGTTCATAAATGCAAGTGTTTAAAAACGAATATACCCTTAATGCAGCTGTATGAGTTTTTTAGTATTTTTTTCTGAATTTTAGATTTATAAAAACCATGTCTCAGCTGCTACCTTTCAACAATTTTACTCTGAGGCAATAAATAATTCAATGTGCTAATTTGACAGATGACTCTCCAGGAGCCTCCTACCATTACTAGCATCATTAGGCCATAATATGCATGACGAGGACGGGCCATTCAGCAAATGTCCTTCACTTGTTTACCCCTAAAGAGCTGTACTCTGCACAATTAACTAATGAAGCATTATGGGCCTTTTTTTTTTCTTCCCTGCTATTTCAATATATCAATGCAGAGAGTCGAGGGAAAATACAGTCTGTTTCCTTTGGCTAGATCAGTATTTATGGGATGGTTAAGACTGCACTGTAGCTCCCAGATGAATAAGGTGAAAATAATAAGTTGGTCAAAATGGATCACTGCCATCATTATTATTATTTCCTTTTCCTTCCATGATTTGTGAAAAAAATGTTAAAGGAATTTGGTGTTGAAACGCAAGAACAAGACAAAAGATACCAAAAACAGTGCTCAGATTTTCTGCATAATATTTGCTGATTATCAAGAATTTGTACACTGTCTTCATCAAGTTAGGTAATTTTATGTTCACCTAAAATCTTGACCACATGTTAATTTTCTCAGATTTCTATTCAAGTTTAAAATTAAATTCCAGTTAAAAAATATTGAAATAAGAGTGTGAATATGGGCTTTGGTGCATATGAATCTCCTCTTACCATCCAATACAACAAAGCATGTACCTACAAAGGTTCAAATGAAGTCACTAAGTCCATGTCTAAACAGTTTCATCCTGCAAAATTGGGTTAAACAAAGAAACATCATCTGACTAGACTGCTGTTACTGTTTCAGTGAATTATTTGATTGCCAAGACATTTTGTTGCTCAGAAAAAGTGGCTTAAGGTAGAAGTGAGTTTAGGGACCTGTTTGTTGCATTTAGAGTGTATTATAGGTTCTTAGTTTAAAAATTATCACATCCTTTACCATTCCTAGTATTGTTTTGTGCTTTAGAGTGAAAAAAATAAACTCTGCTCGAATCATGTCAATTGACATAATAGTTGATAGGTCCTAGGGAAAGGACAGTTACGTTTTTCTCTTTCCAACCTTCATCCAGACCCACAATGATGTTGATGCTATTTCTAAGAGGTAAGAGTCACAACTATTCTTCTTAGATGTAAAACAATTTTATCCAGTTGAAAATATAGTTTCAATGATAATTATTATAATGCTTCTTTTTCCCCAAAGAAACTAATAATACATAATAACAATCATTGTGATATTAATAATAATAAAATAGCTATAATTTATTAAGTGCCAGTTTAGTCTGGGCCCTTTGTTACATGCATGAGAAACATGAAAAAATGGTGCGAAGGGCTTGCTGGTTCTTTTACGAACTTTGAGGTTAGAAAAATTTTCACATTAAAAGAGGAAGAGAACCATTATATTTTAAGAGTTCTGTAGACAAATTCTGGTAGATTATCAACATCCTGTCACCTTTATGGGAATGCTCAAAATCACTACTACTATATACTTCCTCATACTATTCCACTTGAAAAATCAATCTATTCATTTCTTCTTTCAGTAAAATCAATTTTAAGCATGCTAACCCAGTAATAAGCAAACTTAGTGGAAAAATAATTTAAACCCTTTTTAAATATAAATGTGCCCAGTGGTCTTACTATAACCTGGTAAATTACAGAATCATTGAAAATCTGATATTTCTGATATTTTGTATTTAAAAAATTGAGTGCCGTTAAAGTTTTTTAAATATTTGTTTTTCAATCCACATATAAAAGTGGAATAAAATTACTAGAGCATGTAAAATGTATTTTTTTCAAAATGTACTTACAAATGGAAAAGACTACTTGAATGCCAAGGAAAGCAGTAGTTTCTTTGCTTTTATATTGGAGAGAAGGCCATGCATCATCTCTGTGGAACATCCTATCCATAAAAATCTGAGGAACAGTTGTAAAAAGTGGGAACACTTCCAAAAAACTATGCTGGAGGAATTTCACAAGACTGAATACATTTAATGCAAAATTTCTTTAGAAAACATAAAAATCACCTTTTTATACCCGTTCTTTTCTTTTCCTTACTTTCCATGCCCATCGTTTCCATATGAAACCTTCCATATGGTTTGCTTAAATTCTTCAAATGTAATGAAAATTATTAACATAAAGGTCCAATACATACTTCAAATTACTATTGCTATTTGAACTATGTATTGGACCTTTTAATCTGGTATTTGTAACTCAGACATTTTATTAAGCAGAAAAGAGACCAAAATGTGGAATACGTGTAGAATAATTAAATGCTTTGTAAATACAGAATAGGCAAACTTCATTTTAAATATTCAATCATTTTATCCAAAAGAGCTATCTAGCAAAAATAATATGGGTCAGAATATTATATAATTAATACAATTACATCAACAATTTTAGGATTTTGGCATTTAAAATGTGCCAAGTATCACTAACAAGCACTGAAAATTACTTACAAATACTGCATATTCAAGTTTATTTAAAAATACAGTTTCCATAACACAAAAGCTATAAATCAGTACTCAATGAGATTCAAAAATTATAAGTACTAAAACAAATGTATATAATTTCCATATGCATTTATCTATAATCAACAACATTTAACCAAAATTATCTCAAATTTTATATTACTTCTAATGAAATGTGTTCTTGCTTTGTGTAAGAAAAAATTAATATCTACGTGTTGTATTTTTCTAGAGCTTTGCTCATTCTTATGTAGTAATTTCTTTTTTTAGTGTGATTTTGCTAAAAATTCAATAATGTACCATTAAAAAAATAATACTTGTACTAAATACATCCAAGAGAGGCACTCTCCCATACATATGCCACTTAACTGCAGGCTCACAGTTCATCGGAGACATTTCTGTTTATTTTGATATCTTTTGTTAAGGAAATCCACAGTAACAATGATGACCAGACAAAGAGAGGGAAAAAAAAAAGCCATTCATCCATTCATGGGTAATTGAATTCCCTCATATTTCATAAACAGACTGCCTATCTGTAGGGTTGTGTTTTATTTCAATAACTTTCTTTAAAATGCTTTTCCTTATAAGATGGGGAATTACAATAATGTTTAAGAACTCAAGGTCAAAACAGTTTTTAAGTTAGTTTATTTGATGGATGCATTGCTCTGAGAGGAGGCACCCCCTCCCTTTCCTCTCCCCTCTCTCCTACAAATTGCCTTTAGACTGGATGTTTATTGCCCAATGTAAAGAACAAAACAGGGAAGTAATTAAACCTAGAATTGCCTGCTGGTGCTTGTGACATTCAGGCCATGGGCCTGAGCCTAAGAGTCCACCCAAATCTGCAAAGAAGGAGCCTTGGTTCTGAAACAAAGCCAAGCAGCAAGACATCATTACTGTTAATTACCCGATAAACAAAAAGGACTTGGTGTCGTGGCAAAACACCAAACTCAGTGTGGCAGCTGATGCTGTAAAAGACAGTTGGCCTTACTTTGTCCTGTTGAGCATTGTACTGTGAGATGATCCACCTCCATAAAGAGCTCAAGTAATTATACTCCAACAACTGTGTTTATACGCTCTGTACTCACTATTGTGCTCTACTAACAACAAACAACCTGTCCTCTGGAAACAGGTGGCATCTGCTAAACATCAAATAGAAAAGAAAAAGACATGCTCTCAAATGGTAATTTATTAATTGATAAGCCAGAGGACAAAGTACATGAAAGCAGGTGAAAAATATGGAAGTACATTGTTTAGGTCCCTTATTAAATAAATATGAATTAAATAAAATATGAGATCTATTTCTCAAAATAATCACTGGCTTTTGTGACCTACCTTGAAATATAATAGCACAAAAGAAATATTTTAATAAGAATGTTATTTATTTGTGACCTACCTTGAAATATAATAGCACAAAAGAAATTTTAATAAGAATGTTATTTATATATTGATATTTATATTTCATATATGATATGTATATATCTATATATGTATTTTCATTTTGTTTTTATCTTTTTTATTCTGATTTTCATTGATTATGCATGAAAATCAACCAAAAAAATATTTAAATGGAGTGGAGTGGCAGACACGATTATGTCAAGCTCAGATGAGATTGTGTCATAGAATCCTATGTCCATACAGTTGCAGGACATGGAGTTAATCAAGTGGATTTGGGTGTCTTTGGGAGAGCGACATAGCATTAATGGCATCATCAGATAGATCTGGTTAGCTTCTTGTCACCTGGGGCATGGCCTTAGGTGAATTAGACTTACAGAATCAATTTCTTCATATGTAAAATAAAGTTAATCATACGTTTCTCTCAGCGTTGGTGTGAGGAGTCACAGATGTAATGTATATGTTCATTTAACAAAGTGGCCAATGCATACTAGGATTTCAGTAAATAGTGGTTTTGGTAGCCAATTGGAATAAATTACTCATGTTTGAGGCAACCGGCTATTTAAGACAACTAAGAAACACAGAGTGGGCTGAATCATAGCTGATTTGGTAAGTATGGGAAGGTAAGCAAGTCATACTCTCCACCAGTAGATACCCTATCAGCTAAGGCAAGGACACTCAAAAGCTCTGAGGCCCAGAATCTTCAGTGCTTCAGGCATTCCTCACACGCTTTACAGGATAATGGGATGGTTAAAAGTAGTGAATTTAGATTTCAGAATGACCTACATTCAAGTCCATGCTTTGTGGGTTGCTATTTCTGTGTGCCTTGAAAGATGACTTAAATTTCTTAACTCATATTCTTCACCTAAAAAGTGAGATGTACAGGTCTAACCTCTTTAGAACATGAACTACCTAAATTTGAATCACAGTTTCATGATTTACCTAGTTACTTATCATATCTCTGATTTAGTATCCTCACCTTATACTGGGAACAAATATTATTACTACTTTATAGGATTGTTAGGAAAACTGAGTCACTCACTAGCCCTTAAATTGGTGCTTGGAACATAAGAAATCTGTACTATAATGTGCTTTTATTACCAGCTATTTAGGAATTTTTGAGCTCCATTTGAGACCTTACCTACTTGTGATAGTAAATATGATTAGTAGTAATCCCCACCTGTGCATGGATGCCACCACGTGGCATGCTCTCAATCCTCCATGTGCTTTTCTGAGAGACTTTGCAGTTTACCTTCACATTTACTTACAAGACAAGGACACCAGTATGCCCACTACTATTACCACATGACACTCTCCATGTACTTTCCCTCCTACTTTGGCTCACCCTATTTTATAGAAAGTCTTGGCAAAGTAACTTGAAAAGGCTTCTCTGTTGCCACTGCTGTTATAGGATCTCAAGTGTCTGTCATTCAAGCCCATTCAAGCATCCTGTTCTGGTAGTGGGTTTCTAGCAGACATGGAGAAAAGGATACCTCCTTAATTCTCTGGCATACTTTGTCATCTGTAACTCCTTATGTCCGTAAGAGCTCTTGTGAAATCAGCTCCCAACTCCGACTTCCCTAGGCCTCCAGCCCAGCCCACTCTCGGAAGGGAATAAAGCCCAAGGTCATCCTGTTCACTGCCACGGGCTCCCCACCACATGCTTCAGGCTTGTAATGACGTCATGCTTAGTGGGTGAAAAATGAAAAATTTATTATTGTTACTTATGTGTCCTCTCATGTAGACCAGCGTAATTATTTTTTTAATTTTGGAATTCATGGAAGTTAATCAAACTGAATTTGCATATTTGAAGCCTTAGAGACTGATTATTTCTGAAGAACCATATGCCAGTGACTGTAAAATTCTGCTCCTTTGTTATACAGTCCAGTTTCTTGCTTACCTTTCATGATAAAAGAATTAGTCTGACACAGCACTCTATTCACTACTGTACTGTCGAATAGTAAACTTTTCTGATCTTTTTATGACTGCCAATAATTTACATAAATAACAAGAGCATTGAAGTGCACACACTACAGTTCTAGGGAATGAAAGAACCATTACATTTAGCTTGGTAAGTAAGCATCCTGAATAAAATCCACCAAGAAATCATAAAAATAACAACACACAGATTGTTCTTTATATTTTTGTGTCCCTTAGCTCATGTAATTCTAAATTCAGAAGTAATCATTCAAATTCAAATTCTAAAAGGTATGTATTCTGAAGTTGCCATCATCACTTGCTTAAGAACAATCATAAGCTTTAAGTAAGTTGTTTAAAATGTCTACATTTCTTAGCAGGAACTTCCATCCACTATTCAAAAAGGGGCTTTTCTATGTACTTTCTATCATCCTTTTTTGTTGTCTTGCTGATTAAAACCTTTACTGTAGAAACTTTTTGCTACAGTGTGTATGCACACATGATATTACAATAAATCATGTGCCAAACAATACTGATAATACATTGTAAATTTATATTAAAGTGGTCATTATATTAGCATTTATATACATTTATATGTTATACAGAGGACCTAAATAACTTGTCTCAAAATGGTAAAAGTAAAGGTGTTATTCAGGTAATGTAAGTGATTTTTCAAGTGTTAATGAAAAGTTGAAAATGTTGCTAAGATGGTAATAAGATGTTACTAAGCAAAGATGCTTAAGATGTATGTTTGGAATAGAACAATGGAACCTTGTAGGTCTTGCAAAGCCAGTCTGTAAAATGGATGTAGATGACTCTGAGTGATTACAGCCAGCACACCAACCTTGAGCAATACTTCACCAAGACATAGATTATGAAGGCATATTCCTTGCTTCCTAACGTCACCTCCACAATATTTTCATCAGTGAATGCAAAGCTATTGCCATTTTCGTCTTTGTTTCTCTCACTATACGGTATACTCATGTTCTCCAAAATACGCTGTCTCCTTAAGGAAGTTTTATAGTATTTATAATAATGAAGCACTTGGAAATTGTAGAATAGAAGCTAGTTTCTTTATAAGTATTGATGTCATTTAAATCCTAAATAGGAACTCGGGATCAATGTATTCAAGAATCAAACCAAAACTGTGATTTAACATAAACTGTTTTTAAAGATTATCATCTAAAATATAGTTGTTCTAAATTTCAACAATTTTAAATATTTTTATTAGCTTAATACATATATTGAAGAGGGCAGGCATTTTTTACACTAACCAAGCTATTTATGCTGACTTATCAAATATTTACTGCTGTTTTTGTTATGTGCTTCATTCTATTTGTGTTAAATGACCTTTAGTCTCTAGTCTAAAGCAATAAAGTGAATGCTTCCTGTCCTATCGATTAGGAAAGGCCTATTTTCACACTAATAAAATGGGAAGGCTCGTTTAATAAAATACCTTTTTCTACCAGTGGCCATAGGTGAACTGGAGACTTGACAATGCTGGCAAAGGTCAACTGAAAGGACAGAGGTCAACTCTGTGGTAAATCAACTTCCAGGAACAAATCACTGGACACTATAAAAATCAAAAGTGGTTCTTTAAGAGACCAACTTGACCCTCCTTAACCAGAAAATAACATCTGACCTGGCAGTGAAATGTATCACAACATTTCAATTAAAACTTGGCAGGCACACTAGCAGCTTACTGTTCTTCTACAGTTGACCTTGTTACAGAAAAAAACAGAGACAGGAGGGGAAAAATGGATATTCTGGATTCATATTGCATAACAAGTATAATCTGTACAGTAAGATTTTATCAGTTACGTGAAGTTTTCTAGAAACTAGATTAATATGTTAAGAGTGAATAAAATACAATTTTGCATAAATTATTTGCTGTTCAACTCTTTCAGATATCTGATTTTTTTTACGATATTAAAAAACAGCCTGTCAATGTTATCAGCTAGGCAATAACCTGAAGGTGTTATATTTTACATACAAGTACATATCTGGAGTTTGGCAGGGCAAACAAACATTCTTAAGTATCCTCCTTTTAAATTTATTTTTGCAATTATCTATATATTTATATTTTAGATTTGAAGTAACTTAATCATATGATTTTCCTCTCACATCTACCAAACAGAAGTATGATAAAAATAGAGAAAAAATGTATCTTATACATGCCAGTCCTTTTGGGTATGGTAATTATGATCTTAAAACCCAGTATAAAGTACAATATTTAAAAATGAGTTTTGAATCTAAATGGCATGTATGGTCTCAGCTGTTCTCATCACAATGGAAGCACTAAGAAAATGTGAATAGATTAACTCAAATGGCATCACATTTTTGAACACAAAGGGTCTTTATAAAAATTTTAAAATCTGAAGTTATCTGGGCGTAGCAGCTCATGCCTATAACCCCAGCACTTTGGGAAGCTGTGGCAGGAGGATTGCTTGAGCCCAGGAGACTGAGGCTGCAGTGAGCAGTGATGATACCACTGCGCTCCAAATGGACAACAGAGTGAGAACTTGTTTCAAAAAAAATCTGAAATCATATAAAAAGTTTGTTACTTCCCTTGAATTATTTCACTGCACATTGTGGCTCACGTGTATAATAAAAGAGTCATAGGAGACAGGGACATTGGCCTCTCCTTTTCCAAAGGTTAACTTTGTGACTCTTCAAAGGCTTATCATTGTACCTGTCTCAGTGGCAGAACAAGATTGCAGAAATAGATAATTTTAAAGATCGTTATTTTATCATTAAATGGGTATAATCTCTAAACTTTTCAAATAATAATGATGCAATCCAAACAAGTTACGGAATCAGGATAAAGTTTAGGATTTTATGACTTTCAGGAATTAGAAACATTTAAATGTACAGGTTTTGGTAATATTTTGGAAAAAAAGATACCATGCACGTGTTGCCTACACTATGTAGGCAACAAATTCTAAAAGAGATGATGGGGCTACTGCTGTCGAGGTAACAGAGGCAAAAATGAGGGAAGTAGGTAAGGTAATGGTATTATTATGTTTAGATAGCTATAGATTTTTATTTATATATTTATAATCATTGTATCTATTTAATATTAATGATAATACTAAAATATGTAAACATATTCTAGATCATTCAGCTAGTGACCTTATAACAGATGTCAGTGTTTGTATTAACAATTTCATTTTTAATCAAATTGGAATTTATCAGTACTTTTTAATAACCACACGCTCTAAAGTAAAGACCTGAGGTGAGTGGTATACATGAGGGATTAAGCAACAACCCAACACTGCAAATGAAAGTTTCACAAAAAATCAAGTAGAGCAAAGTCAGGGGTGGAAGGAATCAAAGCAGCATAGGACTCACTATAAAACAGTGATGAAAGGAAACTGCAGTGACAATATTCCCTTGCAAAGTGCTTATGTAATTGGTTTCAGCAAAGCATTTTCCATTATTGCATTCATATTTATGTTGGAATTGTATTAGAATTTGACTTTGTTTTTCATTTGTAGTAACTTTTTGTAGAATGAAAGCTAACTCAAAGGAGGAGAGAGTGATACACACTGGGGGGTCATGTCAGTGTGGAAGGGTTGGGAAAGTGTGTTTTCAAGGTAAATGGAGTAGCTAGATGAAGACTCGAGGAAAGATAGGACTTAGAATAGTCTCTGAAGAAGAACTGGTAGCTGGGCAGAGAGAAAAAAGTGCTCTCTGCCTGAGATGAAATTGGAGATTGTTGGCAATGTTTAAATGTTCTTTGCAACTTTTGTGTCATGACTTTATTATGGTTTTAAATTACTGAAATACTTAAAATAGAATTTTAAAGGAACTATTTACAACTTACATGTTAATGTTAGTAAATATGTTTATATTCTCAATCCAGAATGTTGCCAGTCAATATATTTCTGAAAAGGATTCTCCTAGGATGAAGCAACCACAAACGTTCCATGCTCAGAATTCCCCTCAAAAAAACCTTCTGCAGAAAGCAAATTTAGCTGACAGCTTTCAGCTGCCATCATTATTGATGCATCAAGGTAGTCATCCAGGGCCACATTTACTTTACATTGCTCTCATCCACTGATTGAATATACTTTGCATATATCATACTTGCAGTAATCTCGAAAAATTAAAGATAGTTATTTAAATGTTTAATATTATATACTATGCACATTTATGAAGAAAGAAATTTGGTGACAGAGAGCTTACCAAAAAATGTATAATTTACCATAAAATGTTTACCACAAAACACAAGAAATCATAAATCTTTAAGCTAGATGATCTATAGCTTTTTAAAAAGTTCCAAATTGCTAGGAAAAAATTGTCTTTTGAATTTTCTTATAGTCTTTTTCTCTGAGAATGTCATCTAAAGAGATTGTTCACGAAGGCTGTAACAGAAACTATAATTAATAATATTTATCTCTAAAAAGTAAAGATGGAGAATGAGAAATATTTTCACATTTTATATTCAGTTAATATTTTTATAACAAACTGCATTACCTTTGCCTTTAGAAAAAAATTATAAAAGTCAGGCCCTAAAATTTCTGAGTTGTCAATATGTTTACCTTTATACTATTGGTTTTATGAAGTAAGTGCCATAGTTATATATTAAAATTATAATCATATAATTACATGATCAACATATCATATTTATACATAAAACATAAGTAAGAATTAATATGTTCAACATTTCAAATCCCTGTAATTTTCTTGACCAGAAAACTGGCTTAGAAAATCAATTGTATTTCCAAAGTTCATGTATGTATGTTTTGATAGAGCCAGCACTGGAAACCCTGTCTTTTGACTCAGTCAATCTATTAGACAAAAGTCTTTTAATGAGTGTATTCTATATGCCATTCTACAGTAGATGCTGGGGATACAACTGTAAGCGAGGCAAATGCTATCTCTGCCTCCATGGGACTTACATTCTATCACAGAAGGTAAATGTAATCAAATAATTAGAAGTTTTGAGAAATATGCTTAATAGGTACCAAATGATTTAGAAATATGTAACAGGGATTCCTAATCTAGTTGGAGGGATTGGGAAAGGCTTTCCTATTGAAGTGTCATTTGGGTTAAAACATGGATGGTTTATTTTTATATTTACTTTTTTTTTTAAACTTGACTATCTTATCCTATGCCATGTAGCAGGTTGTACTAAAGTGGCAATTGCATGCATGTTTCAAGTCATTATTCTCGGTGCCTACTTACCAGGCACTGAAAATTCCCTTTACATCTAGTATGTACTGTTGCATTATGCAGGGATTCATGTCTATCAATATGATCAGCAATATTTCAGCCACAGCACTTATCAACCAAGGAAACACTTTCTCCTGAATACCCTGTGTTTTCACCTGAATTATTTCTGAACCAAACTGGGTCCTTTATATGTAGAATCTCTTTTATCCTTATATAGAAAATTAGTGTTGAAAGGAGATTAAAATATTAGTATTAAAATATTTTAATATGTGGTAATATTAGAGATACAAATTGAGCAATTATTAAATAAATGCGATAAACTTTCTATTGATAGTGATGTATTTAGTTTTCATTGCTGCTATAACAAATTACCCCAAACTTACTGGCTTAAGCACTACAAGTTTTTTTTTTATAGTTTTCCAGGTCAGAAGTTCAACATAGGTCTCACTAAGCTAAGTTCAAGTTGTGCACAGGACTGTCTTTCTTTCTGGAAATCCTGGAGGAGAATCCATTTCCTTTCCATTGCAAATTTATAGAAGCTCCCCACATTCTTTGGCTCATGTCCTACTTCCTCTTTCTGCAAAGCCAGCAACATTACTGTATCTCTCCAACCACTCTTCCATAGCCACATCTTCCTCTTACCACAGCTGGGAAAGATTCCTTCCTTTTAAAGACTTAAAATCATTATACTGAGCCCACCAGATAATCGAGGATAATCCTCCCTTTTTAAGTCTTCAATTTAATTACATTAGCCATATCCTTTCTGACATGTAAGGTAACATATTGTCAGGTTCCATGGATTAGGATGTGGATGTCTTTTGTGGTGAGGGGGCAGGCATTATTTTGTCTACTTCAGGTTGAATATTATGCTTAATCTTTCATGTTCAGCTACTTGGTAAAAATAAATGAAAATGTAATTTGTAGAGAAGAGAAAAAATAGATTAAATATTAGTATACCAGAAGTATTTTAAATCCTCCCTTTAGAAATATCTTCATTCAAAATTTGTAAAACTTGTCATGAACCTCAAACAGTAAACCTTCAGTAGGCTCCATAAAACATGGTTTGCAAATGGCCAGCCTATTATATTTGAAATTACAGAGTTGCGATACAAAACTGACGGCAATAACTTCTCTTTGTGGTAGCAGAAATAAAACTAACACCAATCATGTCACATAGTTTTGTACATATCAGAAATCTATAAACATTGCAAATATAAAATAATAATATTCTAAATCACATTTTAAAATGCTCTAATGTAGGACTAACAATAATGGGCTGGTCCTACATTGAAAATTGTTAAAATTCACAAGGTTTCTCATTAAGATATTTTTCCTTTGGTTTGTTATCAAGTCCTGTCAAAGTGGTGCATGTAAAATACACCAGACATGGAGACTGGGGAGAAGGAGCAGTTTTCTGTTTCTTCCTTTGTTCCTCATGAAGCCAAGCCTGAAGTTAAATGGGGAAAGCAACCTGAATGGAGAGAAAAACTCTCCAAGTCAGAAAGAAAAGATCAAAGCGATCTTTGTCCTTTGTACCTTTAGGTTGGAAAATGAACAATGTCATCACTCAAAGGGGGTTCCTAATATCTTTACTTTCCATTTATATCATTATTAGTTTGTTTCATGTTTGATTTTTCACTGGGCCCATTAAGGGCCTATTATTGTCTACCATATATATTTTAAAAAATTGGTCCTTAATACAGCCTTTGGGTACCAAGAGGGCATAAATTATCTTTGGAGTGTTTTACTATATTCTAACAAGATCGTTCTTCCTGGGAATAGTAAATATGACTTCCAATATACTCCTTTATTCAAAAGCAACAAGTCCCCAGTTGTGGAGACCCAACAAAATTAATTATTTAGCATATTATTTATCTCTGCTGGTTGTATTAGAATTATCTAGAGAGAGAGAACCAATAGGATATATATAGAGAGAAATAGATCTATGAGAAAGCATTTATTAGGGGAATTGGCTCATGTTATTATGGAGGCTGAGGAGTTCCATCATAGGCTGTCTGCAAGCTGGAGAACCAGGGAAGCCAGAAGCATGACTCAGTCCAAGTTCAAAGGCCTCAGAGTCAGGGACGCTGATGGGGTTACTTTCAGTCTGAGTTGAAAGTCTGAGAAACTGGGGCTGCTGTGCGAGTTCTGGAGTCCAAAGGCCAGAGAACCTGGAGTTCTAATGTCCAAGGGCGGGGGAAGAAGAGTGTCAATTCCAGAAGACAGAGAGAGAATGTGAATTTGTCTTTCCTCTGTCCTTTTGTTCTATTTGAGTCCTCAGCCAGTTTCACAATGGCCACCCACACTGAGTGAGAGGACATCTTTTTTATTCAGTCCACTGATTCAAATGCCAGTCTCTTCTGGAGACACTCTTACAGACATAGCCAGAAGTACTGCTTTACTAATTAACCAGGTATCACTGAATCTAGTCAAGTTGACACAAAATTAATCAACACAGTGTTGCATGTCTAAGGCCAATATCCTTAATGAACATAGAAAAGAAACCCTCAATAAAATACTAGTAAACCAAATCCAGCAGCACATGAAAAAGCTAACCTACCACAATCAAGTGGGCTTTATCCTTGGGATGCAAGATTGGTTTATATATGCAAATTAATAAATGTGATTCAACACATAAACAGAACTTAAACCAAAATTCACATGGCCATCTCAATAGATGCAGAAAAGGCTTTCACTAAAATTCAACATCCCTTCATGTTAAAAACCCCCAACAAACTGAACATTGAAGAAACATCTCAAAATAACAAGAGCCATCTATGACAAACTCACAGCCAACATCATACTGACTGGGCAAAAACTGAAAGCATTCCTGTTGAGAAACGGAACAAGAAAAGGATGCCCACTCTCACTGCTCCTATTCAGCAAAGTACTGAAAGTCCTAGCCAGAACAATTAGGCAAGAGAAAGAAATAAAAATTATCCAAATAGGAAGAGAGGAGGTCAAAATATGTCTGTTTTCATACACTATGACTCTGTACCTAGGAAACCTCATAGTTTCTGCCCAAAATCTCCTAGATCTGCTAAACAACTTCAGCAAAGTGTTAGCATACAAAAATCACTGTACAAAAATAAGCAGCATTTCTAAACACCAAAAACATCTAAGCAGAGAGCCAAATCAAGAATACACCCCATTCACAATAGCCACAAAAATAATAAAATCCCTAGGAATACAGTTAAATAGGGAGATGAAAGATCTGTACAATAAGAATCACAAAACATTGCTCAAAGAAACCAGAGATGACACAAACAAATGGAAAAAACATTTCATGCCCACGGATATGAAGAATCAATATTGTTAAAATGGTCATACTGCCCAACGCAACTTACAGATTCAATGTTATTCCTATCAAATCATCAATGAAATTCTTCACAGAATTAGAAAAATATCTTAAAATTCATATGGAACAAAAAAAAGCTCAAATAGCCAAGGCAATCTTAAGCAAAAAAAGAAAAGCTGGAAGCATCACATTACCCAACCTCAAAATATACTACAAGACTATAGTAAGCCAAACAACATGGTACTGGTACAGAAACAGACACACAGACTAGTGGAACAGAATAGAGAGCCCATATATAAAGCCACACACCTGTGACCATTTGATCTTCAAAAAGTGGACAAAAACAAACAACGGGGAAAGAACTCCCTGTTCAATAATTTGTCCTGGGATAACCAGCTAGCCAAATACAGAAGATTAAAGCTGGAAATTTTCCTTACACCATATACAAAAATCAACTCAATATGGATTAATTAGACTAAAATCTAAAACCAAAAACTATAAAAACTCTGGAAGATAACTTAGGAAATACTATTCTGGACATAGGCCCTGGCAAAGATTTCATGACAAAGATGCCAAAAGCAATTGCGACAATAATAAAAAATTGACAAATGGGACCTAAGTAAACTAAAGAGTTTCTGGACAGCCAAAGAAACTGTCAACAGAGTCACAGACAACCTACAGAATAGGAAAAAAAAAATTTGCAAACCGTGCAGCTGACAAAGATATAATATCTATAAGGAATTTGAACAAAATAACTAGCAAAAGCTAAAGAACCTCATAAAAATTGTACAAAGAACATGAAAAGATACTTTTTAAAAGAAGACCTACACATGGCCAACAAGCATAAAGAAATTCTCAACATCACCAATCATTAGAGAAATGCAAATCAAAACCACAGTGAGATCCCATCTCACACCTGTCAGAATGGCTATCATTAAAAAGTCAAAAAAATGACAGATGCTGGTGAGGTTGCAGAGAAAAGGGAATGCTTATGCATTGCTGATGAAAATGTAAACTAGTTCAGCCATTGTGGAAAGCAATTTGGCAACTTCTCAAAGAACTTAAAACAGAACTACCATTTACCCCAGCAATCCCATTACTGGGTATATAATCAAAGAAGTATAATTTTTCTACCATAAAAGCACATGCATGCTTATGTTAATTAATCACAGCATTTCTCATAATTGCAAAGTCCTGAAATCAATCAAGATGCCCACAGATGATAGACCAGATAAGGAAAATGTGGTACATATACACTATGGAATACTACACAGCAATAAAAAAAAGCTCTTGTTCTTTGCGGCAACATGGATGGAACTGGAGGCCGTAACCCTAAGCAAGCTAATACAGGAACAGAAAAACAAATACAACATGTTCTTACTTATAAGTGGGAGCTAAACATTGAGTACACATGGACACAAGGAAGGGAACAACAGACACAGGGGCCTAGTTGAGGGTGGAGGTTAGTAGGAGGCTCAGGATCAAAAAACTACCTATCAGATACTAGGCTTATTACTTGCAAGATGAAATAATCTGTACACCAAATCCCTGTGAACACAATTTACCCATATAACAAACGTGCACAGGTACCCCTGAACCTAAAAGTTAAATAACCATCAAACAAAAAAAGAAAGGAAAAACACTAAATTTCTTCTTCTTTGTACTCATTGATGTGTTGCATAGCTAACAGTGAGATCGACTTTGACTTAGATGGATTGGCTACATTAGGAATTCCATGCAATTGTGATCAGCTCTGAGTACAGCAACAAATACAGGGCTTTCCTGCAGGGTCACAGGTGAAGAGTAGTTTGAGGTCTATATGGTTGAGGAGGGAGGTGAAATTAGAAATATTGTTACAATACTCACAGAAATATTAAAATGTCTCCATACTGTGAAAAACACATTAAAGTACAAGAGTAATCTATCATCCTAATGTATAAATCAATTACTACTTAAAACAGCAAAGATCAGAAGACTACAAATTTTGGTCATGTGCAAACTGGAAATTTGTAATCTGATAAGCTTACTCTAAGACAAATAATCATTTCCACGTGAAGATAACATTTCGTACTATTCAAGTACAGAAAGCTATACTACCCACACAGTCTTCCTAAATAATCTAGCAGCAAAGTATAGAAAGCAAAAGAAAAAATTAATGAAGAAAATAATGGAAACTCAGTAATACTTCAATACTTCATTAGAGCTCTCTTAGTTATTGACAGATCAAGTAGTAAAACAATAAAAAAATTATAATAGATTTAATTAACTTAATTAACATGCTGAAATTTCAGGTATGTGACTTGAATGAAGTGTCCCTCAAGCAGAAAGTATAATTTTGCTGCTAATGATCATCGCACATTTATAGAAATTGAGCATGTAATAAGCCACAAAAATCAAATAGCAAAATTTACAAAATACTTATGTGGGCACTAGTGACATAAAATTAAGAATTAGGAAGATGAACAAAAATGGCAAGTTATGTGAATTTTAAGAGAAAACTTCTCATATTTAGGTCTACTTTCAAGCATTTTTAATCAAATAAAAAATACACATGAAAACTAATAAGGCCACATAAAATCTATGAGCTAGATATAAAGTTACTGTAAGACACAA